>NC_139834.1:18994987-19119987 GCF_963691815.1 Echiichthys vipera | reverse complement strand
TTTCCTGAGGGATTCATTCATCAGTGCAGCTCCGCAAACGCTGATTTGCTTCTTGTTACTGATAAATCAATTGGCATATTGAAAACACATTTCCGTTATTGATCCGGATACTGTGTTGCTGTTCAACAAAGGCTCCTGACACAAACCTGCTGCTGTTGTTTTGGGATGGGTTTTGTGGCAGGGACAGTTTGATGATCACACTGTGTTCTTGCTGAGGCTGCAGTCGCTCATATGATCCGTAGGAAGAAGACAGAACCAGATATACATTTTCCCATGATATATATTTTAGCTGTAAAATGTGTTCAGGCGACTGTAAAAAATGTCCTGAGAGATTCTATGTATAATGATCCAAAATGTGATAATAGAGATTGTACTGAGGCATTTTGAAAAAGGAAATGGAGTATAGAGGCGTCTTTGTGTTTGTTATTTCTCCGCTCCTCAAATTATATGTATTCTGTGTGTGTGTGTGTGTGTGTGTGTGCGAGTGTGTTAGTGTGTGTGTGTTTGTGTGTGTGTGTGTGTGTGTGTGTGTGTGTGCGTGCGTTAGTGTGCGTGTGTGTGTGTGTGTGTGTGTGTGTGTGTGTGTGTGTCCTGTGACTGCACTTGTGTTGAATAATGACAGAAATAGCAGATACTTGCTCATGCCAGCAGCACCAATCACAGAGGAGGGAAAATACAATGGTTTCCTTGGCAACCCCGACTTCAGCCCCCGACGACTCCACCCCAACCTTACGCCCCCCCCCGCCCCCCACCCCCCACCCCAATCCGCCCACAGCAGATAAGAAAAGTGCATCAACCTCAGCGCATAAACACACACTCTGACACATACTGCATGCATTACCAGCCTTAACGAGGTTCAGTGTGTTGTGCGACCGCGTTGGGTCAGTGATTATTCTCAGCTTCCTTTTTCCCCATTTAACTGAACACAGGTGGGCTGTTTCATGCTCAACTACAGCTGCTGATCTAATAATGTTTTCCATTGTGATCTCAGAGCTCATCAGAAGGGGGAGCTCTCTCATTTATCAAGTAACTGCAACACCTGGAATCCCAGAAAACATCCTCATTGCACTATTGCTCACAGAGCTGGACTTTAGATGATATTTACTTCTTTATACGGTTGCACTGCTCTGTCGTCATCATAGCTGCTAGATGCATGTTAATCAATCAGTCAATTCAGTCTTTAAAGTGAATATGTCTGAGGCAAAAAGTATAAAAAGCAATACAGGACTGAGGGGGGAAAAGCTTGTCTGTCAGTGTTCAGCAGTGTGCTGTTGGATGAAACTCGTTGTTCCTGCAAAAAGAGATCCTGTTTAAGCTGACGTCAAATGTCCAGGGGTAACTTGAGCTGGAAAAAATATTTTGCATTATTAAATAGAGAGTTGAATTGCTTCACTCTGGGCTTCATTCTCCCCTTTTTTTCGACCAGTAACTGAGGGTTCACGTTATTCTCAAAAGCAAATTAATAATGCTATAAATTTTAATGTCTATATTATCTACTTTTTATCTTCTATGTACACCAGTATTTTGACTTTCACGCTCAGTAGTCAATAGCTACGTTTATAAAACATGTGGGTAGCCAGTATCTGACCAGAGTTAAATCAGCTTTTCTTCCGTTTTATCCTCCCACGGTTTATCCCCCTCCCAGCGACATCCACCTGGAGGGTCACCTCGGACTGATTTCTAACACCCAATCATGCACCTCAGCAGATGGGGGAGTACGAGCTGACCTCTGAGCGAGATTGTGCATCCTCTCATATTTCAGCTATTCACAAATTGTGCTAAATTTTATTCAAATGGTCCGGCTGCAAGGAAAAAGAGCAGTGATCCAATATATATATATATATATATATATATATATATATATATATATATATATATATATATATATATATATATAAATATATCTTAGGGTATGTTTAGTCTAATACGGAGCTGGAGAGAAAGAGTGTTGATCTACACGCTCCACTACCTTCTTTAGAGTTATTAGAGCATGTAGATGTTGACATACAAACCTGTCTGACTTTGAACATTTATTCTGCAGCACTAAACAATACCGGACCATTTCAGACACATTTAACACCAAATAACATATTTTATTTAAAGAAATACAGATTTTACAGCCAAGATTTGAGTGTCATGACAACACTGCATGAGTGAAATCTACTTTTATAGAGCTGACTTTAACAATAAACATAATAAGTGCAATTTGGAGTCCTGACAGCCAGAGAATAAACTAACCAGTGACAGTAACTGGTTTGTACCGTTTGATTTCCCAGACAAATGCATTGGAGTCCAAACAGAGACAGTAAGGTGTCTCTGTCGGCTCCAGGTTGGCACTATTATGCTCTGCACACACTGAGTCACTGATGAGCTCCGGGACGCTGTCTGTCTGGGGACGAATAATAACACTAAACCTCGAAAAGGAGCCAAGACTGTAATAATCATTTTAAAAACTGAGGAAAGCATAGTTTCTTGCAGGATTTGAGAGGTTGCTGCTAATTCACAGTGTCATTTTTGTATCACTTCTATAATATGTTATACCGTATTCTTTCTTTTTCAACATGTTTCAGATTTGCAGAGATTCAAGTAAAGTTTATCACTCTATTACTGACTGGAAAAATACATTGCACCGCGTCAAGCCCACAGATGCTCGATGACTCTTTTCAAGGTCACACTTTTTTTTTGTGAGAACATCACGACTGCCCTTTGAGTTAATGTTTTTTATTCACTTACCAGCTGTGACTGGTTTAGTGTCATTGGACTGATTCCATCATTCATTTCTGATTAGTGTAGAAATGTGTATTTCTGGGGAAAAGACATACTGAATGACTTTATTTTTTTGTTTTTGACATTTTGAAACATCCAGTTGTATTTGCAGCAGTGAGGTGAGATGTGCTCGGTTGAGTCACTGAGTGATCCACAGGGACTTTGCTGCTTTACACTGCGGCACGGCACAATCTTCATGTGGTCGAAGGACACACAGCTCAGAACCACACCAATGGACCCAGGTGACCAGAGGGAGGGGACACAATGGCACGAACACCTGAAAGCATGATTCAATCCAATCAGATCTGGGTCAACTTTCCGAGAAGTGCTGATTACATCCATACACAAACTTAATATCCGCTGTGGCACTGAACACTTTCAGATACCTCCCAGTTATTGATGTTAATCTGGCACCTGGTAAAAATTTACTTAAAGTGAAATTCCGGCATAAAATCATCCCAGGTTCATTTTCGGCAAATGCACTCATCAAATAAGCCATCGAGTATCTATGATAAGACTCTTACACATTATCCGAAGCACCAACAACCTAGTTTGTGAACCCGGAGTTTATTAAAAGAGTGTTTTGAAAGATTTACCAACTGGCCCCTATACCAGCTCCTCTCATAGTAAAGTCCATTCCAGTCGATTACCAAAGCCCCGTGCTGGACATGTGTCAGTGTTAGCCGCATTAGCGATTGTTAGTGACTGTCCAGGATATCTGCATTAATGGTTGTTACACAAAAAAATTGTCTTGATGGCTGATTTGATGAGTGTATTTGCCGAAAAAGACCTTTGGATGATTTTACTTTAATTGTTGGACACACCTCATTTATCTGCAGCTCTCCTGGTTACTTTGCAAGATGGCGAGCTGCTCTAAGGTGACTGAAACCCTGAGACAGAGTTAGATGAGAAGATTGATACCACTCTCATATCTGTACAGCAAATATAAATATGTTAAATAGCCTGCAGCTGGTTAGCTTACCTTAGCATAAAGACTGAAAAAACCCCAACCACAATGTTTGCTAGAAAGTGCAGATCTCTGCCAGGTGAATCTCTCTTCTCCTTTTTTCCTCCTCATACGGGAAACAAACTCCAGTCTCAGGGGGTCAAGGGGCCAAGTGATGTGCTCCATCTCCCCTCCCAAACAAAGAGAGTTGAAACATATTCAATTGTCCATCCTAGCTTTGTAAAGGGATTGTGTCTAGATGGTAGCCCAAGATTTAGAAAAGTCTTGCGAAACGGTTAAGATTCGGCACTGAACTCAGAACCAAAGGTATTGGACCATAGACTTTATAAAACAGCACTGAACTTAAATGGCTATGGTTAGGTGCTCGGGAAGTGAGTCTTGCTAGAGTTTTTGCATGTTTTCATAAATCTAGGGTTATCTTCTACACGCCCACTGTAAAGGCCAAAAAACAGCGCCATCGAGCGGATCCCCAGACTGTCCCATCCAAGACTTTCTGTGGATTCTCTTATTTCTTGCATGTCTACTTCAGTATCGACTCCACATGAATAATGAGCGATCTCAATCGCCCCCATTGACCTGAGTCAACACATTTGCACAGTCAGAAGCAGTGGCAGCTTTATTTCCTACATCCCTCAGGGAGGATGCACACTCCTGCAGAGATATTTATGGATGAGAAGCCGAAGATGTCCCTTAGGTGCTAAGAGCTGGTGAGAAACGTTACTGTATAGGACACTTTACCCCACTGTCCAATTACCAAACAAAGAACACATCCATGGGTTAAAGCACAACACGATTTTGATGGATTTGTGTGTTGAATGTGTAGAATGTTTGCAATTAAGTATTATAAACATTTAAAACTGCTCTATGCTTGAAATGGTGCTTTGAGTCCTGCCCCTCCAGTTAAATACATTTTGCATCACACTCCTCTCTCTCTCTCTCTCTCTCTCTCTCTCTCTCTCTCTCTCTCTCTCTCTCTCAGTCCTGAGTAGCATTAACATTTATTTATAATTTGACTGTTAACCCTTCATGCAGTTACAAAACATTGGATGTTTATTTCTGTAACTACCTCTTGTGAGAGCAACACTCAGATATACCGTATAGAGCAAACTCAAAGGATGTCCCACAGCCTCAGTGTCATTTTTATAGAAACCAATCAGTGCAGTCAGCTGATTAATGGCTGTATCATCAAGCAGAACCAAGGCCGAGCCCTTCACATCCCATCCCCTCTGTAAGTTACCCATCATACATCACAGGTCTCTTCTCCACCGATAAGGACAACATATTTGCATTTATATCATGGTCCCTTTTTCCACTCCTCGCTTGCTTCAGGAAGCTTGAACTCAGCGGTATTAGATGAAAAGTCAATATCCACAATAAACATGAGCACTCAGCCCTTTGATGGAAGTGCATTTACTGTTAGTGAGCATCTGCACAGTTGAGCCCAGATACATCTTCACGTACTCCACCTTTCACTTTTTGGTTTATCCAATTCGATATTATGGGAGTGGGTGTAATCTGTAACTTTTTATTTCTCATAAGAGGATTATTCTCTTTCTCTGTTCGGAGAAAAAATGTGTTATGTAACAAAAGAGCTCATTCTTTTTAAAAACAAAAAACAATATCTTAAATTAAACCTTGGTTTTTGACCCTTGAGATTATTTTATCATCATTATTCAAAACAGCGATTGGTCCAACAAATCCATTTAAGTCATGAGCGATTTCTTATGTGAATACATAATATGTACAGAGATGCCGTTTGCATGTGGACTTTGATCTCTTCTCTCCCCGCAGGCAAACATCAAGGCTCAGCCTGCAGAGATTGGGGAGTGATAAACATGGAGGCATAGGCTCAGAGTCTGCAGGTGGATGCAGGGGTGGAGGGTGGATGGGATTATTATAATACAGCATTAGCTGCAGTGAAACGACAAAAGAGTCTACAGCCATGCTAGTGGCTCAGTGGGGCTGTACTTAGGCACAGCTGTGTGTTGAGCTCAACACTAATGTCTAATATTAGCTTTTAACTCAAATGTTCAGGAGCTATATTTGCCATCTTACTGTAGCATGTTAGCATGCTAACATTTGCTGATTAGTGCCAGAAACAAAGTACAGCTGAGGTTGATGGGAATAATGGTAAAAGTATTCATACAGCACTCATTGAAATCAGTGAGTATCCAATGTCCATTCAATAGTTGTTGAGATATTTCAGTCTGGACCAAAATGGTGGAGAGACCAACTGACATTTCCATCCCTATAGCAACGCTGCAGCAATTTCTTTCTTGTATACATCTTTGAGACCGCCTTGACAACAGCTATAACACTATTTCACTCTCAGTAGCCGAGTTTCCATTCAATTGTCAAGAGAATTTTAAGATAATTTATAAATGTTGTAAAAAACAAATGCCAATTGGGAGTTAGGGCTACTTAGGAACGCATAAACTAGCGTTCAGTGCAGTTTCATTACTCGCGCTTCCCGTATGGCTGTAACCCATCAGTGAACATCTAACCCATGTACGCAATTGTGAGAGGTTTTAAGGGATTTCATTGAACTGTCTAAGTTTGCAGTGTTTGCACGAGTATTCGTCATGTTTCACGCTGACGAATGGATGAAAACAAACTCATATAATATCCAGTAATAATAATAATATTGTCTTTCAACAAAGGCAAAAACTGTTTTATCAAATTTGACCTTTTCTGATGCGATACTTTAAAATGTGTATAAAAATATGTGAATGGAAACATGGCTAGTGTCACATTTGTCCCTTGTTTTGAAGAAAAACAAAACTGACTAATGAGGCTTAATGACATATTTTATATGGTAATATATTTTCCTGCAAGGCAGTTTAATTACGTCTTAAAGCAGCTGAAGGCCACAGAGTAATTAGTGAAATAAAGAGCTATTGTGTGTTAATATCACACTCGCTCACACTGCACAACCTATTCTCTCTGGTTTGACAGCTGATGAAAAGCATCAGTCACTCTAACTGTCGGCACGAACATTAAGTGACAAAAATTGTCATGACTTATATATTCATGAGAAGTTACAAATGCAAGAGGTGTGCAAAAGTGAAACATTGACACAGCCACTTGACATGTCTTTAGCACACTTTGTGAGCTTTTCTCTCAGTCAAGACAACTGCAGTCACTCAGACACAAGTGAAGTATTTACTGTACTCTCAGGCCTCATCTTTCCTCTCCGCAGCCATCTTGCTCATGTCTTCTGTCCTTATTAGAGCCGGGGAGAGCTGAGTCCTGCATGCCGGATGTTTTGAAATCCAGACGGATGCTGCACAGTTAATAATGCAAGCCAGCTGTCAGCGGTCAGAGGGATGAAAAACTGCAATTCAGCCGAGCAGCCTTCAAGCTTCAGCCGGGCACACAGAGGATCAACAACCTAAAACACGGCTCGCCTTCTGCCACAGCAGCACACGCACAAGTTTACAGTAGCTGGCTGTTTTTTTACAGGCCGACTGTAAAATATAAAAACACAGATAAAAGCAGTAGATCCACATTTAGGGAAAGATGTTTATTTGCGAATTTTGAATGAGAAGATTGATACAACTCTCATGTCTGTTTGTTCAATATATGACTGATGGCACATTTAAAAAAGCAGAGTGTATACCTGCACACTTATCCCCAACTTTATCAGTAAAAGACAAGAAAAGCACTGAGGATCATTAGTGTTGCCGACTGATCTCCATGATATAAGTGGCTGCAGTTCAATGATTATTATGGTGATATGACTTATTATATCACTTTTATTTTATTGCATTATGGTAACCATCAAGATTGGTATTGCATTTCAAATTGTTGCTTTATGTTTTGTTTATTTTGTAATGTACTCAGGTCTCTTGAAAATGAGATCTCTCAGTGGGACCTATTAATTAAAGGGTTATATATTATCTCTTCTCTGTCAAATGCAGTGACTGAGCTTTGAGTCACAGTATGACAACCTTATGTGTGATCAATCATAACGTTTTTTTTCCAACTAACCATTTATTATGATCAAAATAAAAATAGGACTATTTACGATTAGCCAGTTACATCCTGTAACAACATGTGTATTATACTCAATATATTTTGAATAACTAAAAATAAGGAGCTTAACCCAAAACTTTTTAAATGTGATTCAAGCTAGAGCACAAATAAGCATAAAAAAGGTAACAATAGCACAAAAAATAATAATCATCTAATACAGTTCAGGGATTGTACAGTTAACATTTTGCTGTAGATTTGTTTGTTCAATAGGGTAAAGGCAGATTAGACAAAAGACATTATTTAAAGGATTTATATTTCTTACATCATAAGCAAACTAGGAGATCTATCTCTCTGTGTGTACAGCCGATTCAGATGTAAAAAATAACCTCAGAAGTAAAAATCCATTAATCAGGTTACAGAGAGGACAGTTAAGTACTCGAGGGCACCACATCTTCCACGAATCACAATGTTTTACTGTGTCTTTTTGTAAGAGAAAGAGTTTTATTTGCACTTGTCACAGAGCACACAGCTCCGTGGAAATAACCGCAGAAACAGGAAGGAATTGTAGTAATGACCCTGCATTAAACTCTCTTCCCAGGAAACAGAGAGCAGAGGGCTGTGATTAATAGAGGCAGCAGCAAGAGGAGCACAGTCGAGCCTTTTAAATCCCTCAAAGCTCGCCATAAGGCTGTTCTCAAAGCTGAAGATTATTACAGACTGATACAGGCACGAAACGAATCTGTTAATTTACAGCATCCCTCTCTCTCTCTCTCTCTGTCTCTCTCTCTGTCTCTCTCTCTCTCTTTCTCTCTCTGTCTCTCTCTCTCTCTCTCTCTCTCTCTCTCTCTCTCTCTCTCTCTCTCTTTCTCTCTCTCTCTCTCTCTCTCTCTTTCTCCTCTCTCTCCCTCTCTCTGCAGTGTGGATGCCCCTGGACCTTATAGCCATTATCCTGATACAGATGTCAAACTGAAGGTGTCCCAGTAGCATTGCAGCTTTCCAAATGAGTCACCTCATGAAGGCTCCCTGCAGGCCAAAGGCAACATTAATTGAATAGTTGGAAAAAGGTAAAAAAAGAGTGAAACAAAAGATAAAAGTGAAATCAATTGTCAGCAAAGTAAAATTAGCAATACCACGGTGTAAAAGTATTCTGTTACAAGCATTGTTACCCAAATTCAAAATAATAAAGAGTAAGTTAAAGCTGCTCTTCTCGATATTTTGATATAAATAATGGATTAGACCACACGTGATGTGGAAAGTGTCGATGTTTTACAACACACGTCACAGTTACCTTCAGCCCTACAGAGATTTGCAACATTTATTCAGCTCATTTGTTTGGTTTTCATGGCTCACCAGCAGCCATTTGTGACAAAGAAGTCCAAAAAAGTCTAAAATCCACTACCAGCTATTGGCAGACACACACAGTTAACGACTAGCTGGTGAAAACAGTGGATCATTTGGCAGCTCAAGATCCAAATATTCCCCTTAAGAGTTGGTGGAGCCCAAAATAGCCACAAAAGAAGAAAAGCGATTATTCGTTATGTGGACACAATCACAACTCCTCGTGAATCATAATGCTGCTCCGTAGCTGCTGAATGTTTAAATAGGTATTTGCTTACACATATAGTTTAATCAATTTAGAAGGTGATTATATGTCAGTCTTGTGATTACAGCTTGTTTCCGCTGCTGCAAAGTCATTGAAAAAGCCTAGCATCGACAGTGCTAGCCACCACACCACCCAAAGTAACAAGCAAGGTCAGCTGACAAATAAATAAAGTCGAGTAAAAAGTGTAATTTTTACCTTTGAAATGTATTTAGTGGATGGATGCATAAGAACGGTCACCACAGGGCACTGGGATGAAAATACATATCTAATACATCAGTCAGCGTCGTAGTCCCTTAGAACGACAAGACCGCAACAAGAAAGTGGTGCACAACCCACACAGTCACTGACTGCAGGAATTGTTTGTACAGTAAAGCTTATTCAAATATTACTCTATAAATCACACAAAAAACATGCGTAATGTTAGTAATTCATGACTACTAACTATAATTCACACATTTGGCTGCAACTTCTTTCAACCTTCTCAGAATCATAACCAACAATTGTTTTAAAAAAAGAAAATGATGTTTGGAAATGGTTTAAGTAAAGAAATAGCTTATACGTTTAAGACATGTTTACGATCACAGGTGTAAATAATAACATTAACGATGGCTGCATTGTATTGAAATGTCCGAGTAAGGCGTGTCAGTGGGACAGAGATCCAGCATGTACAATACAACCAAAACTAACCCACCAATAAGAGCAGGGACACATCTTAGGTTGTATTCCCCAACGTCATTGGGTGCTTTGGCCTTTTATTCACAATACACCCTCTGCTGAGGCAGGCCCACCGCAGGCTGACCAGAAATCAAGCAGATACCCTTTGTGATTTTTTTTCTTCTGTCCAATAAAACAATTTCTGCTTTGTGAAACTGAAAAACTCTATATAATGAAGTCATACTAAATGACATTCATGTTTTTTTTTAATATAATTTGAATGGCCAGGATCATTTACATCTATAAAAAAACAATCCAAGCCACAGACACTTGCTCATATATGTCCCATAAGTTTAAACTCTTTTATTAATTGAGAGTTTTTATAATACGTATAATCTACAGTACAGTCTGATTCCGCCCCTCAGCATGAAACTGTGCAACGCTGAAGGAGTGCCCTCTCACCTCTGATTCTTCACAAGCTGTATCTCTGCACACGAGTGAGTGTCTGGTCTTCGCTGGAAGATGTGCACATGAGAGAGCACCCAAGGGCAAACCCTGCACCTGAATAATAGATACATGCTCCAGCACCAAAGTAACTGACTCATACACTTCCTCATCATACAGCATCAGCAGCCATTATATAACCACTGCAAAGGCAGTTACAGCTTAACTATCTGTCTCTCTGTTTGTCTGTCTGTCTGTCTGGAGCTGCTGCTGCTGAATTGGCTTTTTGGGTTGACTTCCTACTTGTGCATCTGGGTATTGTACAAGCCACTCGCTGGCAAGACAGAGCTATTGAACGAGGGTTGATTAAATAGGAGAGAGTTTAAAACCTGTTTATAAAATCCTCTTATTCGTATTAGAGTCACTGCAGTGTGTTCGTGCGTGAGGTGTGCGTCTTATGCAATCAGGGCAGTCTGGTTTTGTTTTGGCTGGCACTGTGAATGCCATAGTTCAGAGGGACCAAGAGGAAGTGATGCTCGCCGGGGAGATGACCTAACTCAAGTATCTGATGGACAACCAGCTAATGATGGGAATCGAGAAGGTGTGCGACTAAATTTAGACGCAGCATCGACATGCCCATTAATCGAAGATGAGTACACTCTATTACATTAGCGGACACACAAATGAGTTGTCTGGCAAGCGGACACACACACAAACACACAAACAAACAAGAATAGATAATTGATTCCTCTCAGCTGACTGTCTTCACCTTCACTGACAACGAACCTCCTCAGTGTGTGCTCCATTATTCAGAGCCCAGAGCTGAATAAATAAAGGCACGCAGTAAACAGCCCTGATCTAATGATGCAACAGGATCCTTTTTTTAGAAAAGCCAAAGGACATTCCATCCAACTCTTTCTCGCTCTGCCACCCTCCCTCCTCATCCCATCAACGATCTCCCTTTCAGCCCCACGTCTCCTCTCGTGCTCCATCAAGGGCCTCGCAAATGCCTCCCTCCGTCTCTGCTCATGATCTGGCTGCATACTTTATGGTTAGGATTTGATTTCATCAGCATTTCATGCGAAAGTGTGGTTATGTTTTCAGGCTCCTTAATTAGCTTCTGGGTTATTATGACTCAGAGCTATACAGTCTATGCTTCAGAGGTAAGGCCACTCAGCCTCTCAATTACACTCCCTATATAGCACTTATGCTATTATAATGTAATGTTTCCATATTTAGCTTGCTGAGGATTTGAGAAAGTGCTCCATAGTGATGGGAATTATGTCTCTTTGATGGGAGCCGGATGTCATGGCTACATTCCTTTCTGAGAGCTGTTTGAAAGAGCCACATTTTTCAAATACTTTTTTCAAAGGGACGGGGGTTACTCTTTATCTTCCGGTATTGATCATTGAGATCATTGATCAACATTGTGCCTGTCATGCATGATAAAAGTGTCAATAAAGCTGATGAAGAAAACGTGTGCTGTTCATGATTCTCCCAGATGATGTATAAAGAAATAACTTGAGGGCCTCAGTTGAATATATAATTTAATAACAAAAAATCTGATCAGAGATGTTTGGCACTTCAGTACATGATCGCAGACACCGGCAAGCTTAAAGTGTCTCCATGATTTGAAAATAGGACATGATGGTAAATATCCTGAATTTTTAAAGGTCTTTGCACGGGATCGACCCCAGGTGGCCCCCACCAATAGGAGCAGGGACACTACTTAGGTTGTATTCCCCAACGTCATTGGGTGTTTTGGCCTTTTATCCACAATACATCCTCTGCTGAGACAGGCCCCACCCGCAGGCTGATCAGACCTGGGTGTGTGTCACTAGCTTCTTGGAGCCCACCTGGGGTCTTTCCTCCTTATCCATAGCCACTGGCTGCAGCGCTCAGCAGTCTCTGATGTTTCGCTGATGGTATGGCACAGAGCTTGGCCGCAGATCCCCAGCTCTTTGAGTAGACTGACAGTAGATGTTGCACCTTTGCGCATCTCGCAGCCTCTTCTTGCAGCCAGGCTTCTAGGACCACCAACTTCCGCCGCTCTGCTGGTGTCGCCTTGCTCCACAGGGGTCTGTCCTTACATAAGCCCAGACCTCCTCTTCCTGCTGAACTTGGCACACGATATCCGCATGCTAAAGTGCTGACTCTGCTTGTCGCACTGCTTCTTTTGGAGTCCACCTCCTCCCTGATGTTAGTGCTGGTGTGACAGCCCTTATGGTAGAGTCCCGGGACTCTGAGAGGTTCAGCTCCAACCTTGCTTTCGAGCATTTGAACTCCTTCCACAAGACTTGAGAGGGGCAGATCGAGAATACCATGTCCGTATAGGCTGATGTTGCTCAGACACCCTAGGGGACGCCCAACCACTTCCTCACGTAGGCGCTGATTGCTCTTTCCATCTTCTGGACTGCTGTGATAGGAACAAAGATGACAGGCAGTGGCCACATCAGTCCGGGAAGCAAGCCAAATTGGATGCACTGCAACTTTAGTTTTCCAGGGAGCATGGAGTGGTCGAGTTTCTTGAGGTCCTTGCCTACATCCTGCTCGAGTTGTTTGAACTGGCCACAGTCTTTGAGGCTTGCATCATAGCAACTCCCAAGGCTTTTGATGGATTTCTCGGATATGGTTGGTATTTGTCATTGTTGAAAAAGTGCACCACATATTATAGCACAACCCTCCCAAGGACCATCTTCCTGTTATCAATCATGGTGCCAGCCTAAGAAAACAACCCCTTGTAAACATATTAGAGAGGAGACAGACATCTCTCCACCCACCCATGTAAACCCACATATTTAAGATATCATAGAAAATTCAAAGGTGTCTGAGAATGTGTTGGGTGTAACTATGTAACAGCTTTCTGTGCATCCTGTAGACCACTGCTGCTGCTGCTGCTGCATCACTCAATACAACAATACACAGAATGGCTCTAAAGCACGACTCAGTTCCCTTCATTCATTAGAAAGAGCCGGTCAAAAGAGCCGTATTGCCACATCACTAGTGCTCCCCCATTAAGTGCAATTTAATTCACACACACATTGTGAAAAAGCATCCTTTTACAAGTCAAACTGATACTACACTATATATACTATAGTGATAACTACTCTGCTTCTTGTCTTTAGAAAGCAGAAAGCATCTTCATCTCCCACTAAAGACATTCAGAACTGTTACTTCCTCGCATGCTTTCCTCTCAGCCTCATTACAGCACTCTACTCATAAACGCAGATGCAATTTTCTACCTTCCCTGGAGCTCAATCATTGCCGTTTGACTGGAGAGCTGTAGAGAAGACCACTTCTCTCAGGCTTGATGTGCTGCCAGTGGCCACAGGCACAGGCACTGAGAAGTGAAAAGGAAAAAATGAAAGCCAAGTGCTCAGCAAACAAGGCCTGCAGGTCAGCGTTTTAACCTGTCCACTCTAGGCTTGATGGGCTCTTAGCAAAGATAACGAGAGGGACTCCGGGTCATGTTCAGTCACAGTCATTTGCGAGGGACGGGAAGTCCTCTTTGCAAAAGTAATGGGCTCTGTGTTGACTGCTGCTGCCTCGCCTGCTGCACCTCTCTGACAAAATGGCTCCAGAGCAGAGTGTTATAAGAGTGTGAGAGGCTCGTTATAAGAGATGCAAGAGAAGTAGCAAAACAAATGAAAATGAGGAGAAAGCACAGAAGGAATGTGTGGCAGAGAGCTGAATGCAGGATGTACTGCATGTGAAAACCAGCAGCACGCACATCCTCATCATGACCAGCAAGCCACTTTTGAATTCTTGTTTCTGACACAGGGAGCCAAACATTTTCAAGGATGTGAGTCACTGACTATTTAGAGTCTTTTCCTGCCTCTCCAGAGGACCTCATCTTATTGGACGAGTGAAGGGGCACGACTTTTCTTGCAAAGACAGAGGCTCATCAGTGTTTCCCACATATTTAATTAGTAGAGAATCATCTGTTTCCTTTGGGAACAGCTAGCATGCACCAGCACCTTTATCTTTGCCCTGAGGAAGGGATTAACAGGTGTTAGAGATACAGACTGAGAAATGCCTCGTCTTCCAATATCTCTGTCTCTCATTCTCTCTCTATTCAGGACTAAATTATATCCTCTGTTTTGTCTGTCTCCACATACTTGGTTGCAGAATTAATATTTCTCCAGCTTTAAATAGATCCATAACGGTTCCTTGGCTTGACAGTTTCACCTGACAGAGGTAATTATGCCTAGTTATTACAGCAAAGCTTGTAAGTCCATTAGAGACATCTTTAATTAGCAAGTGAAAACATTGTGTGCCCTGTCTCTTGATTACATCCATTTTTAATGCTCACAGCGTGGGCTGACACCTGCAGCCCTTTCTCCGCGATTTAGAGTAGTGGTCTCCCCCGAAGAAAGAGCACATGGCTAAAATACGGCCTGTTGCTAAGCGATGGGAGAATATGACGTGCCAAGATTACACACAGCTTTTCTTTTATTGAAACACGTACCGTCCATGTGGGCTCCTTCTCTGAGATATGATTGTTGAGTGATCTTGTTTCATTCCTGCACTTCTGATCAAACACAAAACTGAAAGTGTTGCCACGGAAACCAAGAGCAGTCCAGATGTAGGCCAAACAAAGATTACGGTTACTTTTTTTCCTTTTCTTTTTTTATTGCTGTTTCCTCTCGAGACAATTCCTGCATCCGCCTGTCTCAGATTTTTCAGCCCAGAGGGAAGTGATATCGAGCCCTGATGAGTTAAACACCTCACTTAGCTGCAGTTACCTGCGTCAGACACACTACAATTTGACTGATTTATATAGAACTTATACATTATTAACAATGCCTTTGATGCAAGCTGTCCTAGTGTTTACCTGCATGATCAAACCAGATGTATAAGAATTACCCTAGAGCAAATTAAAGCTGGGGTAGGCAATTTTTTGGGAAATGCTAACAAAAAGACATCAGAATTTTAAAATACAGCCCATCTCTCTCCCCTCACTGTCCTGAGCCCCTCCCACCAGACGAGCACAACACAGGCTTATGCAAGCGCTTCAGCCAGTAACCTGTGCGAGTAGTCATTTATGTGAATTGATTAATTTTTCATTTTGTGCTATTCAGTCTCTATATTCAGTATTTCCCCTAAATTTTAGAGAAAATTCCTTTAAAACAGGTCAGTGGTGGACGGATCAGTTTTCTGAATGGGCTCTACTTTACTGTGGAGTGAGCTCTGCACCGGACTCTTTTACCCAACTGCTAAATGACTAAAAAGTAATGCTTCATCCACACACTGCAAGCACAGCCAGTTTGTTAGTAAGCTTGTTTTTTACTGTGCTTTCATGCAGCACCAGTGGTAGAAACAGCTGGATGCATTCTCCAGCTGTGGTCTGATAAACAGTAAATTCCCCAACTCACCAAACTTGTAGACAAATATAGGCCTGAGTTATGATCAATGATAGTTGATTGATCTGATTGATCTCAGCGTTCCCCTTCTTGTAAAATAGTGCTTACTGCCTCTAGACATTGTGAACACTTTGTATTGATATCTGTCACCTCCCTTTATATTTTTTTGGGATGATAATTTCAATATCGCCCAATCCTTTGCCCATACTGACACATCTTTTATTGTATTTACTGTCAGACACTCTTTTAGACTGTCTTTTTTTTTTTTTTTAAGTCTGTCTTCCTTTTTGGCAGGTGTTGCCAATGCTTGAATAGAAACTTTTTCAGCTGGATTTTCTGCCCTTGAGTCAAACTTTCACCATATGAAGGGACGTAAAGTGCATGTGCGTTTGCAGAAAAGCTAATAGGAACGCGCTCTCTGAAATGATGTGACTGGCCAAAGTCTATACCTTCAAACTGATTTTCCAATGCCTAAAAACAGAGCCAAGGGGAGTTGCTGGTTTAGTTTCTCTCAGACCACTTGAATTACAATATGCTGAAAGGTCTTTATGAGTTTTTGAATCAGGAGAATCAAGTCTGGGAATAGTCTGTAGTTACTCTTTCACACACAGATGCATTCTCACTGACTGGAAATACCTTGTTTGGTTTAGGCGAGGAAGTGTGCCGGGTAGAGTGGCAGATAACAATGAGCAGGTTTGTAATTTGGTGACAAAGAACAGAGTCTCTTGCTGTTCCTTGAATTTGTCTGATGATGGTTGTTGCCCCTTTGCTGACAGAAGGGAGGGGAAAACTCTGTTTGATGCCCCGACTGACTCGGACACCTGCTTTCTCACATACAGCTCAGCAGGGTACTGTCTAGATAATGTCAGGCTTGCAGTTCATGTGTGAAAAGGGCTTAGGTTTAGTTTTTATACATTTGCAAACAAGATACCTTGCAAGCATTCACACGCCCACATCAACAAGCGTGTCCAAGTTACGTGATGTTTGCTTGTGGGGAATATTCACTGTTACTGAGCTTTATAGTGACTTTCAGCTATTTCTTCTGCTGTCCGGCCCACAGCTTAATTGTTTTGGTTCAGTCTCACCGTTCTCATGGCATTGTTTATGGCCGCAGAAGATATTTCACTCAGGAGTTAGAGACCAAAAACAGAGCAAAGAGTAGAGAGAATATGGGACTTACATTCGCCAGGTGGCCAGATAATGTTGCTCGATGCAACTGTTTGCTAAGAAGCTCACCGTATCAACTTAAAAGTGATGATGTTCAAATCTAGTTATTGCAGGTTTTACAAATAATGTTCACAAATGCAATGAGACATAAAGAGTAGGCTAATCTGACTGGGCAAAAATAAAAACCCTTTGTATTTGGTGCCATGTTGTGGACGCAGCTGCAGGTCTAACGTGCGCAGCCAGCATGGAGTCTAGTTGCATCCAGTTGTGTAGACTGTGTTGTGTAAACCAGCTGTCGTGTGCGTGTTTACCCTGTCAGCAGAGAAGCCAGGTGGAGCACAGAAAGAGCTGCGCTGTATGTAAACATCATTTACTCGGTGTGATCAGGAGATCGTGCTGATAATCCCCTCAGGCGCAGAAAGAGCTAGACAATAGTTTTCAAAATGCAGAGTTGCTTGTAACTCCAAATGCTATCATTTGTGAAATACCATCAAGTCAAGAAATGCTTTCCTGTCTGATTACAAGAGTCATACTAAACACATTACCACCACTAAATGATTTATAAGTGGTGAGGTTCTCCTTTTTAAATATTTCAATACATGCTGATGAATAAATGACCAGGACATTTGGTAGCAACTGTTTGTTTGTCCGTGTTCATGGAGAGGTGCTGCATTCTTTTATTTATTTAGTAGAAGAGCTGTATCATCGATCTGTGCTAGAAACCCCATCTGATCAGGTAGACGGAGATAAACAAGAGAAGGCAAGGCCACCTCAGATTTGCCACAGAGCCAAAGCAGTCAACGAAAGGCTGCAGGCAGTTGCCAGGCAACACTATCCCTATCACAGCAGGAAGTGGAGTCGAGCAGAACATTAATCACTTTCAGCTCCATCTCACGAGAGTCACAGCGCTACAGTGCTCTGGTCAGACAGAGGTTTCTCACTGTGCACACACTGGTCCACAGCTGTATTTTCGGCAAATATATATTTACATAAATAATCACATACATTTCTGAGAATTAATATCATATCAGTCCGTTTCCGTCCCACTTGATTTCTCAACTCAAATCTGAGGTAGTATGTCAGGAAGTTTACAGTCTAAACACGAGGGAAACAAGTTCAATCTGACTTATCTTGAGCTTGGAGAATTTATTTTGGCACGGAAACTCCTTCAAACAAATCATGAGGGATGTCTGCCTGGAGTTCAGTCTGCTTCGAATGTGTTTGTCTCACCTGCCAGAGCATATCTTTTCAAGACAATCCAGCTCCAACTGAAATGATAGCTCCTCTGCCATGTTTGTCTGTCTCACAAGGGTGGGATCCAGCTTTGCACCAGGACAAAAAACGAGTGAAGAGAGGTGCCTTTTCATCCATAAATAACCCCACTCTTGGTCAACTGAGTTTGGGATGAAATCAGTGAAAATAAGTGTTACATTTGAAAATGACTAAATTAATTAATTTTAGGGTCTGACCAATATTAAGAATCAATCCAGTTACAGGGCTGCCACAGTGCTGATCACCTGGTGTGTTATCTTGATTTATTACACGGTTTTATTGAATCCTGGATGCTGATTGGGTAATGACGGTGATGTTTTGACATTTATGTTAATTTGGACGACCAGCAGCTTCCAGTGTTTACGGAGAGGAAATCAGGGTGTCCGACCAGGGCCGAGAGGAGCACACGGCTAATTCACCGGTGTTAATGTCCTTTTGACCACTCTTGTAAACACAAGGATAAATAAGGCCGTTAAAAACGATATTTGGTTACAAAGATAAGAAGTTAGACTCAAGTTTAACACCATTAAATTAACTCAAAACATTACAACATGATTTATATTTGTAGGTTAAACAGAAAGTTTGATAGAGTTTAATAGGCAGGATAATGTAGATCAAGTTATTTCAAAACCTGTATAACCCTGCACCACTTTATATATCATCTTACAATGAGGTAATAATTCATTTGACATTTAAATGATCCTGTGTCCCCTGTTACTATAATATTCCTTTATTAAAGGTTTTCTGGTGGCATTTTGAGTAGGAGGCTACACCGGTGGAGCAGCTTATTGGCAATGCACAGGCTCTCACAGCTTTGCCAAAGCCAGGCTCTCTACAGCAGATCTGTGAATTGAGGAAAACCCGAAAAAAAATTCAAAAGGCAGCATGTGGGCGGATTCACTTGAGTAAAACATGACAAGGTTTTCCCCGCTCAGCCGGCACTTATAAAAAAACCTAATCGAATACATAAATAGATTCTGCCCTAGAAGCGAGAACGGTATGAGCAATGTGAAGAAATCATTGTTGGAAAGCTGGACAAGCTGGTGGCTGCCTGACTGACTTAAGCTCTCATCCATAAAATAATGCACTTATGTAAACAGTAAAAGCAGTATATGTTACTTGGGCTGAACAACAAATAAAAACCCACAGAAATAGCACAATTTACAAGTGTCTTTTCACTTTAAAGGGCCCTCAAAAAGTGGATGTAGTTATAAAGTGGCTTCTGTTTGTGTACAGTTGCAAGGCCGAACCAAAGAACGACCTAACTGCAGCTAAACCACCAATTTCTCCGACAAACATTACCACATGTATTACTCATTCTAGGCCCCAGAATAGTTAATAAACCTAGTGCACGAAGGGGTACCTACTTATATGGTGACAAAATAAAAATAGTGGCAGTAGTCTAGTGATTGCTAACATATTCAGCTGTCAGATGGTAGTGTGAAATATGGACCGGGACGAGGGGGAGAGAAAAAATGTGTGACTGTTTAGTATGGTCACATCCAGCCAAATGTTAGTTCAGTCCAATTAAATTATATTTATAGTGTCTAATCATAACAAAGGTTATCTAAGGACAATTATATAGAGTAGGTTTAAACCAAACTCTATGATTTATTTCTGATTTACAGAGACCCAACACTTCCCCCATGAGGAAAAGTGGCGAGGAAAACCCTCCTTTTAACCAGCAGGAACGTTGGAACAGACCCTAGGCTCCATGGTGGGTGGCCATCTGTCTTGACCGAATAGTGAATAGTGAAGTCTATTTTACCAGATAAGCTACAACAACATCCAGCCACCTCTGTTTGTCTAAACTTGTTGTATATGTGTGTGTGTGTGTGTGTGTGTGTGTGTGTGTGTGTGTGTGTGTGTGTGTGTGTGTGTGTGTGTGTGTGTGTGTGTGTGTGTGTGTGTGTGTGTGTGTGTATGACAATGAGGGGAAAGGTCAGTTGGTCACCAAGATGTTTTTTCCTGGAGGTATAAATGTTTAAAAAAGCTGACCATCTTTATCTGACCATAAGGTTGTACATTGAATCAATGACATAAAATCTGCTGCTTGGCAGAGTTGATCATAATGGACTAATGATGATGATGATGATGATGATGATGATGGTGGTGGTGGTGTAAACCTGCCAGATTACCTGTTATTTTGCAGCTGTAAAGTCATTATAATGGACAATGAATAGCATTTCCATGGCCTGTTAGACTTCTCCATTTCAGCTCTTTACAGCGCCTTCTGGGTTTGAGCGCACTGCCGCTGCCGACAACCCGTCAACCACTGCAGCAGCAGCAGCAGCAGCAGCAGCACTGCACCGCACAGAGACCGCAGCGGGTTTATGAGGAGCCAATGGGAGACTTGTCAGCTGCAGACTGCTCATTCTGTATTATCTCCATGGCTGCTGAAGACACCCGACAGGAGCCGGACCTGCGCCAATTTAGTATCTCAACAGCACGGATGTGAGCTCGTGTATGTACAGAGCAATATGTGCTGTTAAAAGATGAATACTGAGCCGCTTAGGTGGTTGTCAGTAGTTAAAGGGACGTGCGCTGTCTGCTCTTTACGTAATCTTTTTGCGTAATTTTGCACCGGGTATTGGGTGCCGCGTGGACCAGGATTATTTTGGCGAGGATAACTCTGGTGCCCTCCCCTCCTCCCTGCATCCGTTGTTGTCCTCAACAGCAGACACAGACTCATTCAGACGGGGACAATGTGGACTGGAGATACATTGTAAACAGAGCTGTTCTTTAATGAAAACCAACATCGCATCATCCCGGTTGAAGGTAGGTGGCTCTCTCGGCTTTTCCTCTCCATCTCTCGGCTCACGTTTCCATGTTGTGCTCGTTTGTTTTCGAGCAGAATGGTGCAATGCAACGTTTGTAGCTACAGCTGTCCCCCGAAATAGACAAGAACATTTCAGAGCATGGCAAAATGTAAATGTTTGCATGTATGTGTACTGTATTTATTTGTTCTTCTTTAGCCGATGTTTTAGTGTACACCAGGTTTTTTTTCAGAGAGAGAGAGGGGGGGGGGGGGGGGGGGGGGCAGAGAGATGGGAAGAGGAAGAAAATCAATGCATGTCTTCCAGGAGTGTGAATGCACATGGGTTAGCGTATATGCGTGTATTTGTTGGAAGACGCGCATTGTGCAAAGCAGCAGCAGTCGCAACACTAGCAGCAATATTGTATACATTATATGCGTGAGGAGGCTTGAGAGACAGAGGCTAATTTACATGTCCACATGGGCGCAGAGGCGGGAAGTAACCAAAATCATTTACTTATGTACTGTGCAATAGATTATTATATTTTACTTCAATATTTACCTATCATAAATACATCATGGAGTGTGGTCTATAGACCTACTCTATATACAAAGTGTCCTGAGATATCTTTCGTTATGATTTGACTATAACTTAAATTGAATTAAACTGCCTTTTTGGCATTTGAGAGGGACATAAACACTTTGTGGCTGCATGCTCCCTTATTTGCATATTAAGCTTTCATTTGCAAACCAATGGATAAGATCATAAAATCTAATGCATTTCTAGACACTCATACAATGCAGTTATATTAATTGCCACAACATTAAAATACTGGTTAAAAGGCGCCACTGTTCTCAATGAACACAATGACTTACCTTACTAATTCAATCAAATAACAGCTAATGTTTGCTACTTTGTGTTTATTCGTGACCATGCAGGTATATTTAGAAGAGTAGATGAAATATAAGCATTTATGTTAATCCTGTGGACCATAATTAAACATGTTTTATATCTTTGTTTACAGACATGACTGATGTAAACAAAACGGTTAACAGCATCTGAAACAGCAGCATCAGTTATCTAGTGTTGGTCCCTGTATTAACAGACTTGTTCAATGTGGGAGTGACAGCAAGTTCATGTGTTCACTGTTTACATTTGTGTCACAGATCTCCGTTGTGGTACGGTTGAGATTTGAATACTTGCCCCCTGTGGCATAAGTGTGTCCATGTGTGTCTCTACAGAGCATGATATTTACTTCTATCTATCTATACATTGTGTACTTCTGTGTAATAATAATAATATATTGCCTTTGTTTCTGTTTTTCAGCCTTCAATCAGCAATGCCTGGGAATCCTCCAGCTGCTATTATATGCTCATACGGGATCGTAGTAAACCTTTCTAGCATTTAAAAAACAACCGCTAGCATGTTGCAGCCGTCCCCCAGAACAGGTGACTGCCTGTTGGAAACATTACCTCATTGGAGTAAGCGTCCGAGATGGGTCCTCTCCCTTGCCCTCTGCATGGTTCTCCTCTGGCTTCCAGGGTCAGCGGCGTCTACCCTAAATTGCCATAAGACATGCATCTGTGCCTCAAACATAGTGAGCTGCTCCAAGATGAATCTGACCACTGTCCCGGTAGGTCTACCACTCTATACGGCCGTGCTGGATCTCAGCTACAACGAGATAGTGCGGCTGCGATCCGAGTGGACCCCGGTCAAGCTCCCAAAGCTCCATAACCTCCTCCTCAGCCATAACGGTCTCCACTTCCTGTCTTCAGAGGCGTTTCTGTATGTGAAGCACCTGCGTTACTTGGACCTGTCCTCCAACAACTTGCAACTTCTAGATGAGTTCATATTCGAGCCTTTGGTCAACCTGGAGGTCCTTTTACTGTACAATAACCAAATTTCCCAGATCGACCGCTCAGCCTTTATCGGCATGATCAACCTTCAGAAGCTCTACCTAAGCCAGAACCAAATCTCCCGCTTCCCCTTGGAACTGGTCAAGGATAAGTCCCGCCTGGAGAAACTTAGTCTCCTAGACGTGTCCTCCAACAAGATCAAGATGTTATCAATTGATGAGCTCCAGGCGCTGCCTGCCTGGATTAAAAATGGCCTGTACTTCCACAGTAACCCTCTACTGTGTCACTGTTCTCTCTACACACTCCTCGCCCATTGGTACATTCGAAAGCTCAACTCCGCCGTGGACTTCAAAGACGACTACACATGCATTCTGCCTGGCCCGCAAAAAACCATAGTAGGTGTTTTTGATCTCAGCGGTGAAAATATGAACTGCAGCACATTCAAGGAGGATGATCAAGAGGCTTTTCTGGAGCAGAGGCTGATTCTTAGCTGTGACACCAAACACAGAAACATGTTAAAGACCTGGATGATGCCTGGTAATGTGGCGGTGACAGCCGGAAGCAACCAGACAGCCAAAGTCTTGCCAGACGGAAGTCTACAGATTAGTACGGTGAGGACTGACGACTCTGGGACCTACACTTGCTTTGCAACGAGCGAGTCCTTCAATGAGACGATCTACGTGGTGCTGAAGGTTCACAACTTTACCATGAATGGGGCCGGGGATACCCTGAACACAGCTTACACCACCTTGGTTGGCTGTCTTGCAAGTGTGGTGCTGGTGCTCATGTATCTTTACCTGACACCATGTCGCTGCTTCTGCTGCCCCAATAAAGGAAAGGCTCGGGGTGAGGACAGCATTCACTCGTCCATGCTCAGCGTGACACCGACCCACGAGGATCCTGGTCTCAAGGCTGAGCTGAAGAGGCACGTGCCGTTTATAGACTCCAAGGACTTGCAGGGCCAGAACGGCAAGCTGAACCCCAATGGGGATGAGGATGATGACGATCTGGGAGCAGAGGCTGGTTCTCTTATGAAGGGTAAGAGAAAGAAGTCAGTAGCAGAGTCCATCAGCTCCGTCTTCTCAGACACTCCCATGGTGGTCTGAGATAAGACCGGCAAAGACAAAGGATGTCACACGACTGGTACAACCAGAGCCATGTTTTTGTTCATGTAAACTGTGACATTGGAGGAAATAGAGCAAGGATGTTCATCTGTAGTTGCTGGCAAGTGGAAATAAGGATTTCAAAGGGATAATTAAAAAACTGTGTTATTGCCGACCAGGACAATAAGCAGGACTTTTCCAGCATTTTAATCTGTAGCACTTAATATTCATACTGTGAAGGAATGGCAGTGTATATGTACCGTGGAAACTACTGAAGTCTTATGACAGGAAAACATAGATGATATATTGTTAATATCAGTACTCAGGAAGTGATCCATTAAACTGATTAAGTGGGGGAAATACATATGATACAATGCACTGGTTTAAAATTAGATTTGAAAAAAACATAGTATATATTGAACCCATGACTGACTCCTAATTGTATTTATTACAAGAACTAGAGTAGATTGCATCTTACCTAAACATTAGAGATTAGATATATTTACCCCTCCTCTATCAACACAGGGGCTGATAGACAGGTCACCGTCACCAGGTTATGAATACATCTGTTGTTATTAATCATTTCGATCATCTATAGAGAATCAGCATGCCCTAACCCCGCATTATATGAGGTCTTAGGAAAGCAAAAAGAGAAAGCAGTAGCCCAAACAATATATTTAGAAGCCATCGCAGGTAACTATCTATCTTACTTCATAGTGATACTTGGCTGCATTCAGATATAGTTCTTTAGACCGATGTTTATTCATATTCATAGTCATATGTGTAGCAATTTATGTTAAAGGATCAATTTACACAGAGGTGTGGTATAAAATAGTTACCCAGCTCGAAGCAGATCATTGCTTATATATGAATTGTATATCTTAATGGTTGCCTCTTAGTTATTGCACATCTACAGTATAACCCAAAAGAAGCCTTACACAATTAAAAACATGGAAGGCCTCCAGCAGATACACATTAGATGCAGGGAAGTGTTTTGTCCTGACTGATTATCAACATCTCAATTCTTTTTCTACAGACAGTTACCGTGGTCCTTACAAGGACTGATCGACTTAGGT
The DNA here is from genome assembly GCF_963691815.1 of Echiichthys vipera. Lineage (NCBI taxonomy): Eukaryota > Metazoa > Chordata > Actinopteri > Perciformes > Trachinidae > Echiichthys > Echiichthys vipera. Next base: position 19,094,985 of record NC_139834.1, on the reverse strand, counting down.
GCCACTTACTGCAGAGTTTGACTCTTCCAATTTACAGTATTTCTCTCAGTAACATGAGCAAGAAGTTAAATACCAAGCTAAAAGCTGCGAGCGTCAGTTTATTTTAATCTTTCCTGTATGTAAAATGTGTACCTTACACTAAATCCAGAAATATTTGAATGTACATTGCTTGGAAAAAAACCTTGGTGTTTTCACATGTCATAAATTATGTGGTAGATTTAAGTATTTGATCTTGCATTTTGCTCAGATTACAAGTGTGACGCTGTTTTGCCCTGTGGTAGCTAGAAAAAGCTGTACGTTGTATTAGCAAGTAAACATCGGAGTGTTATAAGAAATGATAAAGAAGACACAAACATCCCTAGTGACTGATGGGATAAGTGTTGGATCAAAGGAATACACTAGAAAAACAAATAGATAGATCCGCACACTAAGTAGCTCCCGTTAGAAGGAAGTTGATGCGATAGTGACGTTTCCAGCCCCTGGCTATTTCTCAGACTTCTGGATCAAACACACCACACTGTCCCATAATACCCTCTAAAGGGTTCCTACAAAAGATTATAAACAATGCTGATGAGGCTGGACATTGTTTCGACAGGCTGTTTTTAGAGTTTGTAGCTTCTGAACGGAAACCTACGTAACACAGATAAATCTGAAGTATCTTAAACACCATTTGTTTTTTACAATTATGACTGAATCTTTCGTGAATCGAATTTACTACGTGAGACGCCTCAACGCTGCTGTGCATATATTACTTAATGAGGTTTAAAACAGACATAAACAAGAAGGGTGATTGGATTAAACTGTGTGACGTTCATGTCATAATACAACAAGGCTAGCCTGGCGCTAATTGCATCTTTTGATGGGATGCAGCTTCCCTCCTCTTTCTATGTCTTTGTCTCTTTTAGCAGGAGGGGAAAGGTGTTATCATTAGTCACAGCAACACAAAGCCAGCTCTGCCGGCTCCCTGTACACTGACAGCCCCAATTCAGCCCAGATGTGTTTGCTTTGTTTGTGTACCTCTGCCATTACGAGGCTGCCGTCAGTGAAGTTCAAAAGCAATCATTAAACCGGGCAAAGCATGCAATGCCCTTTAAGTAGTCTTTAATTTGTTTATGAGGGAAATGCCTGTAACTTTCATTGAACATTTGCTCTCCTACTGAGTCATATGAAAGTATAAAAGCTTGGAAAGAATAATGTTAGAATTTCTTGCTCAATTCCTTTTTAGTTTTCCACCTCAAAACCACAGTGCACATAAAAGCATATAGGTATGTAAAATCACAAACAGAGGTCAGTTTAGCTCTCAAATGATCACCTTTCTGAGTGCAATAGGTTTTTACGCAAATTAATGTTATATTCACAGTTCTGTCTTCTGTGTGTGGGTGAGAAAAGGAAGTCACACTTATCCGAGAGGTGGTGTGTGAATCATTCCACTCTCTCACTCAAAGGAATACCAGGTGGAAAAATAGCCAAAATACCACAAGACGCATTAAAATAAAGCCACATTTAGCACTACTTCTGACAGGCTGCCATTGACGAAGAATCCACCCCATTTTTATGTATGCGACTGCTAAATGTTGGTCTCTAGAATTTAGATATATGTGCTGCTCTCAGCTTTCTCATCATGGGCTCAATCCTAAACCTTTTGGATTTAAAGCCACTTAAGGCAGCATCAGTTACAGAATCTGAAATGGCTAAAACTCAAAATCATACACCAATGTTATGGCCCTTGAATAGCACACCGTGAACTGCCAAACCGTCAAGATGATAGCACGCGTTTGCTCCAACATAACCCAGTGTCAATCGATTTTAATCTGCCATTACTAATGGGCTGTCTTCTTCTCCGGGTTTTCACTCAAATTACACGTTTCAGTTCTGTACAGAGAAAAACTAAGTGCTATTGATGGTCCTAACATAGAGAAGAAGAGTGGCTTTGTTCTCTCCAAAGCAAATCTGCCTTCCTATATATATCTATATATACAGTATATACAGTATATATATTAAGACTCGCTTTTCTGTGTTCAGTATTGATTAGTTGTGTTATGCTATGTTCTACCAGTGTACTGACTGTATTCTTGTATAATCTGATGTTGTTGATCATTTTTGCATTTCGTCTACCGCTCTGCTACTGTTGTTGTTTCAACATTCAAGTCTTGGACCATAAATGTTTATTTTTTAAGGGTTGGGGTTTAGTTTTTTATTGACATATGATGTATTTTACACTTGACTCTGCTGAACAATACAGTTAGACAGAAAATATCTATTGAACGTGTAAAAAAACTGCATAAAAGGAAGGCCAGTTTTGAAATTACTGATTCATCCTGATGGGCAGTGAGTATGTAGCCGCCAATTATTTTCAGTCAGTATCATAAAGCCATAAGGTCTTCAAGAAGAAAGCACAGCTTTATCAGATTGGTGGCTGCGTCAGATGACTTTATAACAATTAAAGTAAAAACCTTTCTGTCTATAAGAGAACTCAAAGATTCTTTTTTATAAATGCCAGGGATGTAGGAAAATCAAGAGATCTCTCCACGCACACCAATGAATTCCTGAAACAATACAATTTTGAATGGATTTGAAGTCAGAGGGTAAATAAATCTTCTCAGGACTATGTCAGTTTTAAGTTTTAATGTAATATGATATGCAAATGTTTCCACATTTGCAGCATTAATAAGACAATGTCTTTGGTCTGAGCTCTGTGCGGTTCACAGACCCTTTGCTATTTGCATTAACAGTGCATTAACTGTTCCCTTAATGATCAGTTCTCACAGATTAGGGAAGGGAAAGTCTCTGCCTGACATACATCCTTCTCTGTTCATCTGACAATGTATGTAGTAGCAGTTACGGAAATATCCTTGAGGTGGTGGGGCTAAAAGCTTGCTGCTTTAACAATTTGCAACTATAAGTGTCCACAAGAATGAAGCATTAAAAAGCCTTTAAGCACCGGGTTTATTGAGCACTTCTTCAAGGATGAGCTGGTTGGTCACTGCCATAAAGTCTGAAAGGTCTTGCAGCTAAAGTGGAATGGCTTTGCATGGTTCGCTTAAGAGCTTCTCTGACTGCAGGATAGGTGCAATGTAGAAGGCATTAAAAATAAAGAATAGTGATCATTTGACTTAATAAAAAGATCAAAATGATCCCTCTGTGCAGACTTCATTTTTACTGTTTTCTCTCACTGTTTCCAGAAATGGTCCGTGACATGTTCCTGTATTCATTTATTTCTAAATATTTGTGGCTGATACATCATAGAGTATTTTAAAGGACAAATCCGTGACATTTTGCCAAAATGACTACAACTAAAGTAGAGTTGCAAACACAATAAATAAAGTAACCATTATGGGATATTTAGACATGAAACCATGCGTTTCCTTAGTTGTAACTGAATTTGAGCTATACATTTCATCAGAGCTGTAGATAGATGTGTGTCAAATATAAACTCCCTTCAAATTATAACTGTTCATGATGAACAGATTTAAGTTTCTTTTTATTTCCTGGCACATGACCACAAAATAACAGACTAAAAGTAGGTTAATATACAGTGTGTGGTTATATAACTTGAGGCTGTGTCTTCTGGGGAGCAACATTGATGACCTAACACCATCTTGTGGTAAAATTAGGTAGCGCAAGTCTGTATCTAGATACCGACATTTACTGGACATATCTAAACCATGAACAGTCAACAGGAATTCACAATTTTAACAAAGTATTATACAACTGTACGGACAGTAGCCAGTTCAGTTAATGTTTTTCTAAATTTATTTCATATGAAACCACTTGATGCAGGGAACATAAGTATGATGCATATAGAATTTAAAACTTCAAATACTGAAACATACAGTGTGACGAGCACAACACAAATTGTACAGTATAAATGTAAAAAAAACAAAAAAAGACATCTCACTGACTATTACCAACGATGTTTCAGTCAACCTTACCTTGATCAGAGATATGAAGATATTGTAAACACAGATTAAAATCATCCAAGCCACAAAAATGAGGTCAATCGTAAAATATTGTTTCACAATGCCTCTAATTTCTGTGGTTTTTGGACTGGATAATTTAAACTGTCTCCAATCCAAAATGATCAAAACAGCAATCTGGACACTTACAGAACCACAGTAAAATAACAAAGGACACGTGTTTAGAAGGATTCAAGATTTTTTTTATTTTTTTTTCCATGAAATGACTTTTCACTTTAGCAGCATGATGCGTAGATTGAGGTATTTTTACATTCTTACACAGGTAACAAACTGAGACTTAAGTCACGTGGAAAAATAGACATTTGGCAAAAAAACACATACGTTAACATGCACACATTTTTTCCTGACATCTGTGCATAATAATGTAAAGATATAAACATGTGAACACAGACACACAGACACAGACACACACAGACACACAATGCATGCAGGAGGCCTCTTCTCCAAGTGGTCTTTTTAAGGCTGGCCTCTTTATTGGCTGTGAAGAAAAAAGGTAAACAACAACTGTCACCCACAAATTCATTCAATGTTGTTAAAACACACAATCAGAACGTCCTCAATGTCATTCTACATCATCAGAACACACTGATGGGAAGCCACCAATAGTATTGCATGCCATAGCTAGCTAGACTACTCACTCCTTAGGATTCGGATCTTTACTCCAGGCCCAAAGCACTTGCGTTTCCGAGCGTTGACACTTGGAGGTCCTAGATTGTGAAGAGCTAAGGGGTGCTGACTCATTGCTGCCTTTGCGCTTTTGGGCAAGACCCCTGTGGTCGTAGTCCACCACCTTCTGGTTCCCTGGAGGCTTTCCTCCCCGGCGGGGGGAGCGGTGGGGAGAAGGACATGGCTTCTTTCCATGTGAGAAGGTACCATTTATTGGTCCTTGAGAGGAAGGGATGTGTGGCTGGCCCTTCTCGTTGAGGGGGGGATCCCTGCTGTATTTGGAGGATTTGTCCTCTGCAATGTGCGAAAGCTTGGCAGCTTTCTGCGCTGCACTTGCATCTTGCATAAGCTCCTCCTCCGTTAGAATATTCTTGCTGGCCGGCGAAACACGGTCCCGCTGTCGGCCCTGCCCAAGTCTCGCAGAGGTGGTGGAAGAAGGCGGTTTGCTATTGTGGGAGTTGTGTTGACCGGTTTTGGTTTCCAGGTGTCCCAGTGAGGTAGACTCCAGGCTGAGGGAGCCAGTGGATTTGGAAGGCCTGGTCCCAGTCCTGACTGGTGATCCTCCAGTAGGAGGTGTGACATGACGTGACCTGAGACCTGATGATACTTGAGGCATTTTCCTGCAAGTTAAAGGGGAAAACATGAAGCTGATTAGGATCACTGTGCTTCATGTAAATGAAAAAAAAGAAAAAAGTCCAATATATCTTCACTTACATTGTTGGGTCTATGTAAATCATAAATAAGTCAGAGTGTGGTCTATACCTAGTCTGTAAAGTGTCCTGAGATAACTTTTGTTATGATTTGGCACTATAAATAAAATTTAATTGAACTTACCCTGATGTGGTTCTGGATCAGCTGCCGCCACATTTTGTTATGAGACACATTTGGGAGGATCAGCCACTCGATAATCTAAGTTAACATTCCTGGGATTACAGTTTTTTTCAATAGCTAAAACACTAAACCCTGTTGTCTGAACTAATTTCTCTGTTGCCTGAACACACTGATTGAATCAATCACTCTTTTGGCAAAACCATGAGCACTTTTCACCTGTTTAGACAACTTCCCAAGACATTTTCATTGTGATTCACATGTGCTGCATAATGGTGAACACAGGTGCCAAAAGTCAAACACAATTAAAGCACGGTTGTCACTACTTGAACACAACAACTCAAAATTGATCACACTTGTGGATAATGATGTGAGGGAATATATAAAGTCAGTTCAGAGAGAACTGATTTGTGAGGCACTACAATGGATAGAAATCTGAGAGGAAGAGTTTGTGTGAGAGGAGGTCGAGGTGGTCAAGGTAGTCAGTGAAGACAAAGAACAGTAATATCTGATGAAATCAGAGCTACTGTGATTGACCATGTTCTTGTCCATGGTATGAGCACGAGGGAGGCCGGACAAAGGGTACAACCAAACATCGGTAGATTCACTGTGTCCACCATAATCCGAAGATTTAGAGAAGAGAATAGGTAATTATCTTTTTTGACATTATAGTACAGTATGTACATGTTGAGAGCAAATTACTGTATGACATGTTACAGTATATACTGTACCACAGTATACTGTAAGTAAATATATGATTCAGTACATCACTGTGCCAGTGTACTGTAGTATTGTAAAGGAGGGTTAGTCTAACTGTCTGTAGGCCTAGTATTCCATGTATATTTTGCATGTTTGCATTCTCCATGCATGTTCTCTTTTTGTAGAATTGAAAGACTGCCACATGGGGGTGGGAGGACAGGTGGCACATGTACACAAGTGGCAAATGCGTACGATTTCTGTTTGTTTTGTACAAGTGCTGCGTGTAAATGCATAAGATTTGTTTTTTGTCTTTGTGTACAAGTGCTAAATGCAAAGGGTTTTTTTTTGCAACATGCATTCAGCTTCATGTCCTGAGCGTTGTGTTTTCTATTTTTCTATGTAGTGTTTAGTGACTGCTCAGTAGTGTTTTTAATTTTGATTGACTTGGGGCACGATTTGACAAAGTTCAGTTCTGGGCACAGATTGAACTGTTTTGAGGTGAAAGTTTGGCTTTGCAAGAAGAGTCTGAGGTTTTGTGAATGTAGCTTGAAAATTGGGGTTTGTGTTCACAGTTTAGAGAAAAGGAGAGAAGCTTTCAAGAAATGTGTCTTATCAATCGAGAAAAACTGTAAGTTTGTACAACTACCTGCTTCAGTGATTCCATTTATACCCTTGAAGCAGACAAATACCCTAAAGTTTTTATGAAGTCTGTTTATTGCCGAGGTGCTGTTGAGCAAGGCACCGAACCCCCAACTGCTCGGGGCGCCGGTCACTGGCAGCCCCCTCGCTTTAACATCTCTCCATTGGTTGCATGTATATAGGTCCTGTCTGAGCATGTGTGTGTATTTTGGGCTTGTGTGTGTGTAAAATGAAAAAATAATAAGAGTGATAATTGAATTTCCCAAATCGCGGGACTAATAAAGGAATTCTTCTATTGATTTTGTGAAAACCAAGCAGCTTGGCAAAGCAATCAATGTTTGTTTTTTTCATCTTCAAATTATAAGATCAACCTGTTTTTTTTCTCCATCCAATAAAGGGACTATGGGTTTTTTCTTATGGATCCTGGCTCGGTGTCTCCCTTATCACTGAGCAACTCATTTCTTCATCTTCTCATGCTCAAATAAGGGACATTTCTATAGTTTAGAGTCGTGATACTCACTTCCACAAGTGTGTGCTGACATGGTGCTCCATCATGGCACTGAGGGCAAACCGCAGGTGGTGCAAACGCCGGTCAAAGGTGAAGATGCTGCAACCCAATGTATGGCACCCAAAAGTGCATAGCTACAGAACAGAAACACTTTGTAAACACCGAGTTTAACAACAATAATAGACAAATCTAATGAGCCCCACCCTTTTTATGGAGAAAAGGAAACTAAATCAGCCCAGAGCTTTTCACTCTAAATTCATACATCACAACTACTTAAAATTACATTTTTCACTTTAAAACAAACATACAAAACTACATTTGCACTATACTATCTCTGCACCCACCCTGAGAGGTTTGGGGTGCCTGGGTCTGGCAGACAGGTCTGTGGCTTCCTCCTGCTGGTCATCTTCACTCTCCTCGCCTGACAGCAGGCTCTGGTTGAAGGCATGTTGAGGCTGTGCCTCCACTTCCACAGTGCTGCCACCTTCCTCCTCTACAATGCTTACTGGCGGGTCCCCAGACCTGCTTTGAAGGCAAGAGAATACAAAACATGAAAATGCTAAAGAAAATAGATAAACACGAAAAAATACTCATAGAAACTTGTTAACATCATGATGGTACCATCTTCAACATTCCAACATTTAATTTCCAGCAAAAGTTTGTAAAAGTTACTCAAGAGGTGTTGTGGTGAATTAAATAAACCTTTTTCATATGAAAAAACACATCTCATACCTGAGAATGTGGCAGTTGCTTTTGATGTTTTTACTGCTCTGAGTTATTTTCTCTTCAAAAGCCTCCAGATATTGTTTGTTGTCTTTTGATTTGACAAGTAGATGCTCCATATCTCGACCCGCAGAGGCTGATTTGTGCTCTTCTGCCAAATGATCAGAGGTCTTAGTCCTTCCTGATGCTTTCTGCTGCTGGTGGATGGAATCAGTCTGTGTAGAGAGAACAGCACAGGGGAGGAGAAAAAAAAAAACAGGCATTATCCCCCTTGTGGAAAAAATAATGATATAATAATCTATGTTTCTGTATGAAGTAATACATGCAACCATTAGGACAACAGACTCATTCGTTTGTTAATAATGAACAACGATCGGGATACTGGTAACAATAGTGGACAAAAACATGACAAGTCACTGAGGGTTTACATTGCATATAAGCTCCTGGCTGCACAGCTTCTTCCTCTCTGGATCCAGAACGCTGCACTGTTTGTTCAGCTCACATTCTTTCTCTATGGGAAAGAAAGCAAACACAGTAGTGAGTGAGCAACAGCAGGACACAGGAGATCAACATGATCCATGCTGGTGGAGGGATCACAGAAGACCACATGGTCATTTTTCAAAAACAAAATAATAGACAACTATCATATATATTATTACACATAGACGTAAATACTGCTGTATACCAGACCCAGGCTTACACACTTAATGTTCAATGGTCCCTGACAGTAAGGAGACTAGGTAGATGTATACCTTGATGTATAAACAGCAGACTTACTATTGATGTTTTTGTAAATCCGGCTGTAGGTTCTCGTTCCCCGCAGAGGACTGTGAGACTCACTGGACTGCCCAGTTGTGGGCTTCTGCACTGAAGGTCTCTCTGATTGAGAAGTGGAGGAGGAACAGTGGCCAGGGGGCAGGGGTCCTGAGTGCCACGGAGGGACCCTGGGGCGAGGCGTGGTGGACGAGGAGGAGGAGTGGTGTGGGAGGGGAGCGTTCTCCTGAGGGAACTTCTCCACTGAAGGAAAACTGCAGAGATAGTTCGAGGAAAGCAAACTTTAATATGAATTTATGAAATTTCTGCAATGCATGATTGAGTTTTTAAAAAAAATAGGCGACTGAACTCAAGTTTATGCAGGTTCCAAATTGCATAAAAACTGACTTGGATCTGATTGATTTCGTATGTTAGACACAATTTGTTGTGTACAGTGGTTCTTTGAAGCTCCGCCACCAATGTCAGTGACGTGTTGAACTTAAAAAAAAATGACTGTAGTTACAGCATTCAATGTCTGTTCTTCCAGGATAAAAACAAATGCTCTTCTTTAGCTTTAGTTAGTTTTATTTTGCAAAAAACAACTTTTTTTTTTTTTTTTTTAAAAAGGTGGTAACTGGGATGTATTCAAGTCAAACTAAACAACAAGTTAAGCAATGGTCTTGGTAAAGATCTTATCTCTTAAATCAGAACAATTTCCCTGTGTTGACATGAAGTAAACAATCTCAAACAGCACCTCACTGCCTCCTTCTGGGCCTTGCTGGGCCTGTGCTGGTGTGCCGGTGATGATGCTGCTGCTGCTGCTGCTGCGGTTGAGGAGGAGGCCATGGCTTTACGACACCTGCCATCTTTCTGCCTCTCTCCAGTGGCGGAATGATTTGAAGGAGCGCGAGCAGGGCGAGGTCGCTGCCGTGGAGCCAAAGTAGAAGACTGTGCACACAACTTAGCGAGAGGACCGTGCCGCCTCTCACAGTGCTTCTCAAAGGCTTGAGGCTTCACCACCTGACCACAGTGGCTGCACACCACCAGGTAGATGTCATCGTGTGCTGGGCAGTGGCCAAATGTGTGCATATCTGTAGAGGAGAATGCAAGAGAGTTAAAGTGGCATTCATGAACCTGAGGTGGTGGTGAGTGTGCTCAAGAGTGATTGAGTCACCTTCTTTCCTGAGGGTCATGGTCTCAGAGCGCTTCCTCCCATACTTGCTGCTGTCTTCAACATTGGAACCAGCTGCATGAAAGGCAAACATCGTTCAGCATTGATTTAAATTGGGATGGGGACATTCCTGTGGCATCATCCAAGAAGCAGGTTTACTGTTATCCAGAGTGAAACACGGAACAGGCTGTTCACATGAGTCCTTGCTCCAGATTTAATGGTTTCTCCAGATTTCAGTTAACTAGATAAAAACCTTGATACAATCATCACTTACAACAACAACTCCTCTGTTTTGCGGTACAGTCGAAGCTGCTGGCTAGTAAGGTAAAGCGGACAAATCCTACTTAAGTAACGTTGGTGCTGTTTGGTGGCAGTGGCGTACAGGGTGACGCTAACGGATGACCGTATCCACACAGGTGAGCAGTTCGCGTTGCATTTATTATCGCGTGATTTACCACTACATTACAAAATGGCATTGAATTAAGGCAATTAGTGCTTTTGTCTGTTGCCAGTTAACATCCCTAGCAAACTCACAATGCACTAGGACCCAGCGGGTCTTTTGTTTGGGTCGCCCTGTATGCCGCTCTCTATGTGTGCATGTTAACAACAAATAAATCACTGGACACGAGCTCTGTAGCACGAGGAGAACCAGGTCCGGGGGTCAGGGAGTGCGACTCACCGTCAGATGGTAAAACATTCACCCTATCTACCCAACAACTCCAGTTTAATCCGACAAAATCGTCGAGATTAGGATTTCGCCGATCCACAGCGGCCATTGCTGCTCTTGCGCGCTCACGAGGTGATACCGTCAGTTCACGCGCCTCACATCCGCTTCACAAAGCTCGCGGCCGCGTTGTCCTCACAGTGGGGACCTTTTTATGGTCAGGTGGAGCCCAAGGACCCTTAGCGAAAGAGCTACCTTAATATGTGCATGTCAAAGAAAGACAACGCAGCGACACATACCTCTTTATGTAAACAATAATAAGCAAATAAAATAATAATTATTGACATATTCATAGATTTAAACAGCATGTTTGTATGTTGACCATGGACCTACACATGGAGGGCACAGTAAATACGTCATACTTAAAGCATGAATATGTGACCTTTATTAAAATTGATATTTTTAATAAAAGAATACACCCACGGGGCGTTTTGAGGGGTACAGAATGAAAGTATATTCCTTAAAAAAAACATTTAGTCTGAATTAATGTTTTTAAAATCTTTTTATGGGTTTGACAATGACTTTGTCACGTTCTGTTTACATTGTAGCAGCCAATAGCGTCCGGCATTGTGGGATGCCAGGGTTGTCTGTTGTTTGGTGCAGCTACTGTAGGCTGGCACTGGGTGAAATGGAGTTTGCCGATCATACAGCTGCTTATTCTTCCAGCAGCTGAGTGACGGGAGACGGGTAAAAACCAGAGTCAATAAAGGCCAAGCATTCACTTGGACTGAGATAAAGGAGTTCAACGGCATTAAAACGCACGCCCAAATGGCTACGTTTCTCCTTGATCAGTTAACTAACTTTAATGTTTACTTAGCTGTAACAGTATTGCTAACTGTCAGTCAAACACCCTGCAATACTTTTTTCCAGTCTCCTGTAGGCTGCTGGGCCGGGTCTGACAAACCTGGCGACCCGAGTGGTGGAATTATTTTTTGATGTTGCAACTACGATCGTGAGACACTAGATGGGTGTGTTCTGCTTATTCTCTGTATTCAACCTTTAACCATAGGTCTGCATGTGGAAGAGACACTTCACATTTCTTTACCTAAAGCCCAGTAAGCCTTTCAACAATATTATGTAAAATTAAATATTTCTTAATTCCACAAATAGGCAGATTTAACTTTGTTGACAATATACTTGGTTCATGTTAATACATATTTTCATGTTTCACGTTCAATAATTACCAAACCATATTTTGTCAGACTCCCTAGAGCAGGGGGCTAAAAATAAGCCATGACTGAGGGAATATATATTTATAGTCTTTCATACATCGGAATCTAAATTTACAGGGAAGGGCCTAACAGATGGTGCGCACAGCCAATCTGCTCAACTCTGTTTTATAACCAGCAGCTGATTTGGAGATTCAGGGGCCATCTGACAACAGACTTGAAATTCAATTGGAGCTTCTTTGTAGGGTTTAAGCGCATATCTGCATCACAACCACTAATAGGAAATATCTCTCTGATTAAAAATGTAATGTGGAGAGATTTAACACACAGGTAGAAAAACATGTGTACCCTTATTAATCTATTTAATATTAAAACATTTAGTGAAAAATATCCAGTAATATAGCAGTGATGGATCAGGCCCTGATGCTTTCAAAATGATTCACTAACACATCGATCACTTGACTGGACTGATGAGGGTCAGGAGGTTCATTTCCAGGCTTGTGTCAGCTGATGATGATGATGGCTGACAGGAGCGGCATGTCTGCCACCTAGTGAGTGTCAAACTGCATTGCATGGCCTTCCTCGCTGAATGCCTAATCAGCACAAATGAAGTTCCAGCTCTTCAAAACTTAACAAACAGGAAGGGCGACTGACTCGAATACAGAGCCAGTTCCAGATGAGAACCGGTAACAAATTGGAGTCAGAGCCAGAATCGTATTTATATGCCTCCAAGCGAATCAATTCCTTTGATAAATGTCAGGTTTTTCTGACAGTTGCACATTGCAAAAACAATGACGTCTTACTAGAATGTCTACGCTGCTGGAAACTTGCAACGTGGAGTCATGGTGGAGAGGAAGAACCAGTCCAAAGCGTGGCTTCTTTTCATGACAAAAGTGTTTCTTGTATTGTCTGTAAAATAAATAAACACCAACAATAAACGGAAACATCTTTTTTACTTTTCCAAACAGAAAATGAATCCAGAATCAATACTTTACGGTCAACTTTGTGAATCTGCTCAGTGCGCGAGAGGTTGAAGATCTTATTCACCTGTCTGATCAAAACATTGTGTCCGGTAAGTGTACGTGCTACTGCCAGTGAAGAAATCAGGCGTCAAATCAAACACAAAACAGCAAGTGGAGGTCCTTTTAATGATGCACAGCATTTCATGTCCACGCAGTAACTTCCTGGGCTGTAACAGGAGCTGCAGTCTCAGTTATGTGACACTTTTATCAAAACATTGGTGGATCAAACTGTGAATCATACAAGGCTACATCAAAGTAGAAAATAGAGTAATAGAAAAACAGCTTGCTCGTACAGACAACAAAGTGGAGGTAGAAGCCAGGCAAAAGCAAGAAAAACAGTTAAAACCGGTTAGAGATTAGTTGTTACAAACCACTGGCTAAGGCTATACAAGTTATAATACACTGGGTTTGAAATGCTGTATGGCCTTGGAGGTCTTTTTTTAATTATTTGTTTTAAATGTCTGCCTAATAAGTGCAAACATGCTCTGACTGGATCCACTTCATTCAACATAATACTCACCTGCTGGACTACAGAAATTAAGCCTTCCACAGTGAGATGATGAAACGCAACATAAAGCAAAAAAGAGGAAAAAGATAAGCTTTCACCCATTATAAAAAAATCTCATAATGGCAACTGGATTAATTTCCCACTGAATTAAACATTAATTTATCTTAACTACATGTTGGCTATTGTTTGTCTTAGCATTGGACTGGAATTATATTTGGTCTAGACTTTTAAATAATCCTAAAAGGCATTTAAAGTATTTAATATTTATTAGCCATTTTGTGTTTAATACCCTCAACAGCCCTGAGTTGTTTTGTTTTAGAAAATGCTGATGGCAGAAATGATTCATGGTACAGAAATACACTTTTGCGGACAAAGTGAAGTTTCATTGGGATTTTATCACCAAGGAGGCTACATAGTCCACATCTGCAGTACCATTTGAGACAATGGACACTTTGATTTCTCTACCTCACCAAAGTATAAATATGATAAAACATGCAAACTGAGCATTTATGGGAATTACATTTTTGACTGCAAATTAATTTGACTGTAAACAACTCAAGTTTTAGTTCTGTTCTGAATGCATTTGAGATAACATAGCCCTAAATATGAAATTAATACTTAGCAAATATTTTTGGAGTGTTGGAAATGTATACTCTAATCTACACTATTTTTCTTAACAATTAATACCAAAATGACTCGTTCAACCAACATGTTACACAATTTGGAAATGAAGCTGTGCAGTTACGATGGTCCGACTCCCCCCTCCACATCTGCAGGCGGGTTGGCTGATTTGTGGAAAGGTGTTTCCTTGTATATGAACCAGCAGTTGCCTCCCCACAGGATTAGGTTAAGAAAACCAAAAATCTGCCAAAGAATAAGTCAGAAGTCAAATATCCCAGGCAATCGTTACGCCCACGTTTGAGCATGTCTTAAAAAAAAGGCATTTGCATACAACTTACCACAGAGGCATTTAGTCGGCCCATGTGAGGCATAGCACCTGGCGTGCACTTGTTGTTGACATCCTTGCAGACCTCAAGTACAGTTACAATTTGTGCAGGACTGGTGGCCCACTTCACGTCGGTCAAACCTTTAGCCCAGGCAGAGGACGATGCCAACCACAAGAAGGCCAAGGCTGCAGTCACCAAAAGGTCCTTAAAGAAGAAATAATATCCGTTTAAAACCATTAAAATGACCACAGTGGTAGCTCCACTCAAGTTGCTTTCTTGAACTGAGACTACATAGTGCAGTATGTTTCTTGGGAACCACGCCCATCCATCTGTTTCATTTACACAACTCTGTTAAATGCACTTTCTCCGACCTCCAGATGGATTCCAGGATGAAGTGGACGCCATGAAATTAAGCAGCTGACGTCAAAATTTTACACACAACATTATACAGGGTTCCTACACAGTCTTGAAAGTTTACCTATTTGTTTTCAAGGATAGGAATATGCTTTCATTTGATTATATTCATTGAAAAATGTTTAATTTTCAACATGCTCTGGTGAACCAAAAATCTTTAAATATTTCCCTAAATGACAAGGTAAACGGACTGAATGAGTTGCCAAGGGCACTAAATGTTTCTAATGTAAATATCCAGATATTCTGGAAAGTTTTGGTTCAGGTGCCTTATGTGCTTGAATTTGACTCAAACCCTGAATATAAATACAAATATTACATGCATAGATAAAATTACATTCAATCATCAATTCAGATCAGTGGTACCAAGACTGATTTTACAGCAGCTTCAAAAACAAGCTCCTCTAAATCCACAACGTGAAATTTGATCTTGCTCCTATCCAGGCTATTTACAGAGCCGGCTAAGCACCGACACAACTTAAAAATATGGTGAATCCAGACAAACATACCACAGTGGGGCCACGACTGGATTCCCTGTACAAGTGCTGGTAGCCCAAGTAAAGAACCAGTGTGGCGGTGGTGTAGAGAAAGGCCAACACTCCAATGCAGACGTAAAACTGGGCCGAGGATGTGTGGTCTCCAGTCAGGAAGAACTGAGATGTAGTCTGATTGACTTTGCAGTCAGGAACATTATAGGGATGCTGCATCAACCTGTGTAAAGGCAGATAGGTTTTTGTTGATTATGAACATCCTAAAGTAAAGACACACTTTCCAGGAAACTGGTTCCTCCGTGCAGGGGTGTGTGACACTGTTTGTGTTAGCTCATACAAACACACCTGAATGGGTAGTTAAAGTCTGCCTTTATTTCTTGAGTGAGACCACCGAGGCACTGGACATTGATGCTGGTTGTGCCGCTGTAACCTCCGGTCGTAGCAAAGGCAAATATGGAGAACACCTGCAGCCAGACGCAAGATAAGAGGAGACACGTTAGCATAATGGGGGCTGATCAAACTGTCACACACACTTCCCTTTATTTTTATGTAACATAGTTTTGACAGGAAATCGTCTTAATCACCGGATGCCATCACTGTGAACGATGTGCTGAGTACACAGCAGAAACATTACTAAATATAAAGGCAGTAGTAACTCTGTAGCACTTTAGGATTGCTTTTTAATAATGAAACGTGCTTTACAAATTAAATGTATCCTAATATTTATTATTATTAGATATGTTTTAGTTATCTGAAAGTGAAAGCACACATGGCAATACCTGGCTGCTAGAAAAAGCTGAAATAATGGTATTTGGCTAAAGACAAACAAGCATATTCTACATTATAACACAGATGAATAGCTACAGGTGCTACATTGAACATGCTCACACACACATTCGCTATCAATGTGTGCCTCATAGCGTGTGGTTTGACATGCAGGAGTGCTGAGCTAACCGTATTAACTTAGCAACGGTGTCAAAGAGTGTCCCAGTAAGTCACAAGACAAACAGCATAATCAGTTTGAAGGGTATTTGTGCTACCGAGGCATGGAAAGCCCATGTATATAAGAGATACCCGGCCATAGGCCATATGGTAAAGGAAAAAAAGATTTGGACAAACTTACCCATTCTAGCAAACGGATGAACGCCAACGGTTCTTTCAGAGGTCCTAAGTCAAGAGTGAATCCGGAAGACAGCACTTTCTGTAGAGAAACACACACATATGCGAGAGAGACGCCGTTAAAGGAGCCACACGCAAAAGCAGTTAACGTGAGGTGTGTTTGCTAAAAGAGAAAGGGGGAAAAAGTATGCGCCATTAACCGATTCACGCTTCCTGTCAGCGCTGTTACCTGGGCGACGGATTCCATCGTGTGTCCGTTGATAGGGAGCCGTTGGCGTCGATAATGTGTCTGTTTTCCTGGGTCTGTGGCAGCTCTCACTCCCTCTCTTTCTCTCTTTCCCTCCCTTCTTCAGGCTTGTCAAACTTTTCTCCAACTTCAGCGAATCGTAGTAGACGACACGTGATCGCCGACGTTCAGGCGTCGACAGGGGCGCTGCTGGGACAGGGTGAGGGGCCACGGTGCTAGTGGGTCCGTGTGGGCTACTGCACGTCTTCTTAATAGTCCTTCACACGGATACCATACGCACTTAAAGATGTAATGCTCGGATAAGTATTCAGATGCTTTTGTTAAAACAGTAGCCTGAAAATTAAGTCAAAGATCAAACTTAATTACTCCTGTCTTAGACCCATGTCTAATAGGCCATGTATTCTTTCAGAGTAGCTATATGCTGCTTTCTGCTTTCCACTACATATTGAAAGCAAATTCTGTTCTTTTTACAGACTCTAGATTTATTTAAAAACGTTTTGATTATTCATACAACATAATAATAATAATAAAATAATATTAATAATACAAATTTGCCCCAGCAGCTGCAACATTAAAGTCATGTAGGCTACATATTTAGGCCTATGCATCCAGATAATCCAGTATGGGTCATTCTGCATAATGAGTTAATTACTTTAAGTGTTTTCTGACGCTAATACTTTTTTTTTTTAAGATTATTTTTTGGGAGTTTTCAAGCCTTTTTTTCTATATAGGACAGACAGGAAATGGGGTGATAGAGGGGGAGACATGAAGCAAAGGGCAGCAGGTCGGAGTCGAATCCACGGCCGCTGCCTCGAGGACCTTCAGCCTCTTCACATGGAGAGATCTGCTCTAACCAGTGTCCCGCCGTCCGCCCTGATGCTAATACTTTTGTACTTTTAATAAAGCAAGACATTCTGAATGTGACATTGCTATTTCTTTTCCCCAAAAAAGATCAAGTGCAACCTTTTAATTTAAAATTGCACTAGAGACTGTCTTGAGCTAGGATCACACCAGCTGCGCCACCAAATCGGGCCAGGGGTGTAAAGTGGTGGGGCAATCGCACCTTCTCTAATCTACAGAATCTGTAGGCAACAGGACAAGATTTGGGTAGTGGGAGCAGTTTCCGTTTCTCCCAGTAGTATTTGCCAATCACGTTTGAGTACGCTTTAGTTGCATGCACGTAAAGAGCAAACGAGGCGGAACGCATTGGCCGTCATGCAATGACGAACCGGCGAGCTATTGTCTGTCGATGACTTAGCTTTTATTTTATTTGTATTTAACCTGCATTCATATGCATTGTAGAGATGCTGTCTCTCAACTCCAACTCCATTATTGCGTCTCAAGTTGCTAATTGGACAGTAAACAACAGATAGTTTGGCCCGGATATCCTCTCGCTAGGCTGGAGAGCCTGAAATATTATGCGTTGTCCCGAGAGGCTTATCTGCCATCGGACAGGTAGCTGATTGGTTCTGAGATTGCCCCTTCCCTACTTTCAACCCTCAGCTTCCGCCGCCCTTGCTCGGACCACACCGATTTTTTAAACTCGGCCTTCAGTTTGAATTCAACAACACACCTGTAAGGTTTCATGACTGCATCTTTTGACTGAAATTGCTTTGGGGACTGCATCTTGCACAGTTATCACAATTAAGGCCCCTCACCTACTTTCTACACCCTTACTTCCAGTGTTGCTGCCACAGCTGGTAAAAATGTCAACAAATACCCTAACGCAGGGGTGTACAACCCTTCTCCAGGAGAGCTACTGCCCTGCATGTTTTAGGTTTTTCCCTGCTCTAACACACCTAATTGTAACAATTTTAAAACCTGTGACAAGCTTCAGTTGCTTGATAACAAGCACATCATTCGAATCAGGTGTGTTGGAGCAGAGAGAAACCTAAAACATGCAGGACAGTGGCCCTCCAGGAGCAGGGTTGTACACCCCTGCCCTAAAGTGAATGCACTATAATTACTTTTCACTAGAGGACGCCATTTCCGCAGCCACTACATGAGCATTACTAAACAAACCTGTTTTATTCAAAGCAAGCCATGTGCTTCCCATGACTCCCATCAGTGTGCACTGAAATGTATTTTCACTTGGTTCCCTCCCTTAATTTGCCTACATCTCTCAATACACTGTGCAGGCAGAAAAGCTTGGTTCTTGTAGAAATGCACTGTTCTCATCCTGACGGAGCACATCTCTAAGGAATAAGAGTGGCTTTGTTCTCCACCTTTTAATAGTTGACTGGGCTGCCATGGGGGAGGGGCTGCAACTCCATTTGTACAGTGCCTTTGTGGAGGAATGCTGCTCTACAGATCAGATTGTTTGGCTTGGGAATGAAGAAAAGCACGAGCAAGTCTTCATACACCCACAGAATATTCCTGAAGCTGCACGGTACTTTTGAGTGCAGTTAAGGCGTGGACTCAAGGTTTCAGGGGTTTATCAGGCTCATTGAAACCTGTTCAACAGATTTTTTATTTTCGGCTGCGGTGAGATGACACTTTGTTGTTGTAACAGGCTACAAACTCGTCCAACAGGTTGTGCCACACCAAAAGCTACTAAGTACTAAGCATGACTTGACTATCTGATCAGATCCTCCCATCTTCTCCCAACAGTTTCAGCCGCCCCACTGCTATAGGCAACAAAGCCCCATCCTGTGCAAATGAAAGTTTACACCAGAGATGACTCTGCACACTACAAGGGAAACTTTAAACTGCATATTGTTACATTTGGATCACAGTTTGTTGTCTCTAGTGTGTATCTGTCCAGTCAGGCGCATCCCCCAGGCCTATTGGTACAGGATTTCCCCCCGTATCACATGACCAGTAGTCATGGGTTTGTTATGACCCATCACATGCATAAAATTGAATCAAGAACACTATATGACGCATTTCAACAAGATGAATAAATATAATTTAAGAATGCAGCAGGCTATCCAAAAGCATCAACTCTAATTCACTTACAGGAGTTAAGACCATTATGATGCAAAGTTGCCCCCTTTGACCCAATTCTTTTTGATGAGCATAATCACTAGCTCACCCCTCGGTTATGTGAGACTGGAGAACAGAGTCATACATTAAATACTTTATTCAAGAAAATGTGTTAATGTCTATGTATTAAATAATTTATTCCAAAATATATGGCATTAAAAGACAACTCATCATCTGTTTCAACATAGTTTATTTGTTCCAATAAGTGCCATTATGTTTTTGATATAATATTGTATATAATAATAATAATAATAATAATAATAATGATAATACAACTTTCTTTATATAGCACTTTTCTAAACAATGTTACAAAAGAAAACACATCCAGACAAGGCAGAAAAAAATGAAACAAATAAATAGGAATAAAAACATCATAATTAAGAGTGTATCAAACGTTTCCAAAAGCTTTCACAAAAAGAAATGTTAGAAGAGTATATTTAAGAGAAGCTAGTGTGTCTGAATTCAGTAGGCAGATAGTTTCATAGTGAGGGGGCAATAATAGCAAAAGCCTGCGACCACCTTTTGTAACAAACTGTGACCTGGGAGTCATCAGCAGGTCAGTACGTCCAAAACGTTGTTAGGGGCAAGGCTGTTTAAAGCCATAAAAGTTAGCAATGAAATGTTTCCTCCAGTGTTTTTTCCCTTCAATGTATGGATGGAAAGACGGTTCTGGTGGAGAGATTACTCAGATCCAATGTGATTTAATCTCTGACCACAACAACACTAGACCCAGATGTTTAATCCCTGACAAAGTGAAGTGTGGCACAAAGGTGAAGAAATTAACGTTATGTGTTACATTGTTTCATGTAGGCCTATCGTACAGCAGTTTGTACGTATTAAAGAAATTAAACCAACATATCATAGACACAATACTATTGAAGTCATCACACACACAAATAAAAAACAAAGAAGTGAAAGCACACATGCTTTTTTTGACATATATTGGTTTAAAGTGACATTTGCACCTGTGAATGAATTATTTGTAATACTATAAAAAAAACTACTATACACTAATACTATCTTGATAGATAGATAGATAGATAGATAGATAGATAGATAGATAGATAGATAGATAGATAGATAGATAGATAGATAGATAGATAGATAGATAGATAGATAGATAGATAGATAGATAGATAGATAGATAGATAGATAGATAGATAGATAGATAGATAGATAGATAGATAGATAGATAGATAGATGATAGATAGATACTTTATTTGACACTGCACAAAAGTACAATGCAATTTGGTTCGGAGATTCCATAATAAAGCACACAAAAACACTATGAGTACACACATATCAACAGTAAATAAATATAAAAAAGAGCATGTCGTCAAGGGAAATACTGCACCATCACTGTAGGATAATATACTGACAAATATAAAATGAGAGCATGGTAAAATCAAATAAATAAATAAGGGTCGAATAAGCCAACTTAAGGGGAAAAGCTTTTCATCTTCTTGAAAATAAATTGAAATAAACAAAAAAACCCGACATAAAAATATCACAGCAGACATGGGCAAAAATGTACATGTGCTTACATTTTTAAGTAACTGTGTGAGTGACAGAGCCTGTGGGTGGACTCATGTAGCTGATCCAATTAATTATAAAGCAACACTGAATCCATAATTTCATGGTTATTACTGTGCATTATCAACTATAAATTTAAATAAAGTAGCCTATTGATTCCCCTAAAATACAATGCTATTTCAGCTTTAAATTAAGTTCTGACTGGATACTCGATAGTATTGCTCAACCTATCTTTGACAGGTAATTATGTAGCTTCTCTGTTTACCCCGCCTCTTTTTAGAGTCGAACCAATCAGAACAGCGGATAGGTGGACCCAGACAGGAACCGGCCAATCACAGCGGCTCCTGTCTGCGTCGAGCAGAACGACCCGCAGACGCAATTTGCGTGATCGTTACAGTGTAACATGTTGGCTTGGGAGTTGCAGCGCGAATAATTGGTGTTAAATACTCCGGTCAATTTCGCAAAATTATGATATTTATTCTCTTTTGATACATTTGTTTCCTGCTGCCGCGCGGGGGAATAGTCGGCGCTTTGAAGGAGCTTTGTGTTTTTCAAAGCCCGAAATAATCTGTCAGGACTGTGTTGTTGATGTCATCCGCGGCAGAGCTGTAGCGACCTTCAATTTCTAGGAAAGACCGGGGTAAACAAAGACTGATTTTTGCGTCTTTGTTTCGTTTTCTTTGCCCGTGACACCAGCAACGAGAATGGGACTGCTGCTCCACTGTGTCCTGCTGTTATCCGTCTCCACTTTAACAGCCGGGCAGGATTTCCAGAGATCCAAACCCTTCGGACAGTCGGCTTTTCTGAGGCGTTCAAACATCCGAGAGAAAGCTGCGGACATCGTAAAGAGGTCCCTGCCTACATGGCTGCTGGCTGCATCGCCGAATCACAAGCTACATCGAAGAAGCGCCGAGCAGGGCGACTCCTGCAAAGCCCTGCAAGGATATGACACCAAGTTAACAGACAACACCCACAGTGTAAGTTACCAACTGAGGTCCTGTTACTCCTCGCACGTCTGACAATTAAATGGGTCTCGGGGAGATGATGCGCAGGTGCACGGATAGGCCTAATCAGCTATCCAGTGTCCTCAGAAGCATAGATACTGAGTGATGGGCTGTTTCCATCCAGCTGGTTAACAGTTAGATAGCCTATCATGTATTGCACTGTACGCTGTTTTCATTAAAAAAAAATATGAAAGCATTAAAATCGCCTGCAGGGTCCAAGTCCTGTGTTTACCTTTGAAACAGCCATTAAAGGTACCATCTTGCCTTTCTCTCTGCTACCAAGAGTTTTTGACTGGCTTTATTTTATTGTTTAACGTTTGGTGCAGTGAAATACAGTGTAGTGAAACAGTAACAACGCCTATTTTCCCCTCATGTTTTAAGACCTACGTAGGCTCCTACTGAAGCACACCAGACTGGTTTACCTCTGAAATGCTCCACTAATGGCCATGACCTATATCTTATTCTTCTAAAGGATGCAGCTGTATTCTGCGTTTAAAGGATCTCACTGCTTGAACCTGCCTGAATGATGATGACAGGGAAATTGGCCCAGTGGGATCCATGTGACTGGCTGTGTGCTAGTTATTTTGTTATTATAAAGCTGTGTTTGTGTGGTAGTGAAAGCAATGAGCAGGCAAGGGAGTCTAGTTAGGTTAGGAGGTTACATTTGGTCTCACCAGATGTGTGATGGATTTAGCAAACAGACTTGACCCAGGAAGTGAACACACCCAAATGAATGCAGCTTATAAAGTATCTACAACAAATAGGAGGCTGTGTTGCTTATTTCCCTAGCTTCCCATTACCATGTGATCCGCTTTGCATTTCAGTCTTTGAATACTTTGGCCCTAGTAATCTAAAGTCGACAGAATTCCTAGAGGCTCAGCTCCGTCATTCCCCTTCTCAAAGTTATTGTTGCCGGTCTCATCAGGGCTGGAGCTCCTGAAAGAGACCTCCTGCCTCAAACAGTCGGGGAAAGTTCACTTGGTTGATGAATGATGAGAATCAAGACTTTTGCATCAGGCAGCTGGACTCTCTGATAACGCAAGCAAACGTATTTCTGTCAGCGCCACACTGCTAATTGACTGAGTTTTGTGCAAATCAGAGTGAAAGTCTGTTTCATGACCATTTATTGTGGTATTCAGCAACTGTATTCAGAAATCTGTGCAGAGAGCAGTTGGCTTGGAGCCTTGTGCTGCTGAAATGCTCGTCTGGTCTGATAAGTGGTGCTTCACTTTGTCATCTGTGCTTGTTTGACCACATGGTGAAGGGAAACATGGGGCCAGTCCAAGCATGAAAAAAAAATACAGACTGGAGGTAAAATTCACAAAGAGGTTTTGACTGCATTTTATAATTGTGTGGTCAGTTCACCCCTCTTTGCCAGCTGGACTTAAAGTCCTCTCTTAATTGGGCGACATGACAATATATTATCAGGATAGCAGCAGAACTGCGTTCAGCAATATTTACCTCATTTGGATGATGCTTTTTCTGTCCACATTATGTTCATTTTGCACTAAAGTTCATAATAGAATGAGAAACTACTCAGTACTTTTCTTTTGTCTGGTATTTCATTTGAACAGGAGAATACCATGCGGTTGTTTCATATAGACCATTTATTTATTGAATTAACCAGAAAAAATGCTATATATTGTCTTAAAGTCCAAGATATGAAATTACCTAGAAGATTTTGCCCATATCACCCAGCCCTAATTCACACAGCTGAGTAGAAATAGCGACTATTTGTTTGTTTATAACATCTTTCTTTCATCTCAGTATACCTTCAATGACCTGAGTGGGTCAGTGTCGCTGGCCTGGGTTGGAGATGGCACAGGGGTGAGTGTGATGTTCTTCTCTATTTGCACATTACATATATTTCATATATCAGTGTTGCTCCTCTGTGACGTACAGTAGGACAAACTCAGCTTGATTATTCAGTGACGGGTATTAAAAGTGACAGGGTATTCTGCCCGCAAAGAACCTTGAAGCTTACATAACCACTTCCCTCGCATCGACGTCTTATGCACATTTATAAAAGATCTTAACTTTCTTTTCTTTGCAGGTCATCCTGGCTTTGACGACTTTCCAGGTGCCTTTCTTCATGATCAAACTCGGCCAGTCCAAACTCTATCGAAGGTAAGGCCTCTGATCTCACCTGTTGGGAAAAAAACAACACGGTTTGCATTTAATTTTCATCTAATTTGACTGCGGTCATTTGTGTGTCAGTGAGAACTACGGTAAGGCATTCGAGGATGTGACCACCCTCATCAACAACACCTTCATCAGATCAGAGTTTGGCATCGCTATCGGGAACGAGAAAGTAAGTCATGTCCTCATTTGAAAAAGGTTGTGATTCTGATCTGTGCGTGCCCGCTGTAAAGAACCTTTAACGTCCGGTCGTCTCGTGTGGTTTCATCAGTCTGAATGTTGGACTCTGGTTCGTAGGTGATCCTGACAGGAGAAGTGTCTGGAGGTCAGGGGTCTCGGATCTTTGTCTCCAACGACTACGGGAAAAGTTTCACTCCCCGTGACCTGCCCTTCATCCCCCTGATGCAGATCACATACAACCCTGGCGACTCCAATGTGCTGCTGGTCCTCAGCAACAGCGTAAGTAATGAATGTTAAAATATACCTCATATTTAGTTTGGAAAGGAACCAGTCAGCCAGTCTTTATAAACTTGAAACCCCCAGTTCTGTGTGTGCTTATCTTGGATAATCGTCTCATTAATTTAAGAGGGCGAACAACCTTTTTCATTGCCGGTTGTAAAAACCCTTAAGCAAAGGCAATCACCTCACTCCCTCAATCCTTTGTTTGCTTAGAGTACATTTATTAACATGGCTGTGGTGTTTTTCTGCAGCTCTAGTATACACTGCAGTTGAACCTCCAGTTCTTTGTTTAACTTAAAAAACAAATCTGTCCTCAGAACGAACTGTGGCTGTCTGAAGATTTTGGGAGCAACTGGAAAAAGATCCACGACATGGTGTGCCTCGTGAAATGGTAAGAGACGAGACAAAACCAATGATACCAGCACCTTTGTCAGTGATGTTAATCAGTGTCCTCAAGTGTGTGACTTAGGGAAACATTTCTAGTCATTGAGATCAGGGAGGAGTGGAAGAACACCATTCCTTTTGTTCTGGCAGGTAGCAAAGATGTCAAGAAGTGAGTCTGTCAGTCAGTCCTCCTTTTCTTTAGTTATAGTTCCTCCAACAAGCTAATTATTACAGGAAGTTGAAGACAGCAGAGTTCCACTCTTGACCGTGCTTAATTGTCTTTGTTTAACCATGTTTTGACTTCTTCACACTGAAGTAACTTGCTCTCTCTCGCTGATAGTCACACGATTTGTGACTATACATAACCTGACAGACAAGTTCATAGTTTTTCTCCCAAGACCTTTACTGTTGCTCCACCTTTCCAAAATAGGCAGTAAAACTACATCGCAGTGTTTTCAGTGAATGTTTGACTATCATTGTTTTGGCCATGCCCTCACTGCACTCTTTCTGGTTTTATAGGCACTTCCTGGTATGTGTCACTCAGTAATCTTGGCAGCTCCAAATATCTTGTTAGTTTACCTTTAAGGCTGTGTTTTCGAGGTCACGGTGTGAAAGAACTGTGCGTCCAAAACTGTCTTCCTGAAGTAAAACAGTTTATTACTATCCCTAAGACGGTGATCTGAACAGGCTCCAGGGACATTTTAATCTGGGGCAGGAGCTTTCTGAAGTTAAAGCACAGCACTCGAAAGACAGTAAATATTTGGGAAGGGCATGACTGTATGATGGTTGCATTTGATTAGCCATGTCTTGCGCTACTTACTTTCACAATGAAACAAAAACCCTGATAAATATCAATGCACAAAGAATCCTGTACGAGACCGGATTTTTTCCTGTACGATTGTGTAGTTGTAGCTCACAGAGAGCTGTCACAGCCTTATCAACAAAGCGGCCCACATCTATTTGCTTGTAATCCTTTAAACTGTGGATTTAAATGTGTGTGTCTGCTTATCTTAAATTCTTGGTACTTTCCACTGATTCTAGGGGAAGGAAAAACACCATCTTCTTTACAGCCAGCCTCAACGGATCCTGCAGTAAGTAATCCCTTCTTTAAGCAAAACCTGAAATAAAAAATGAACGACTTTTTTGCGTGTACAGGGAGATTCCTGAAGAGCAGCACATGGAATATAATATACAATTAATATAATAAGCATCTACATGTGTTTATTGAGACCTCTCTTTTCTATTGATTCACTGGATTTGGTTTGAAACTTTCATTTTCTGAGTTGTCCCATTTCTTTTTTCTTCCCCCAGGTGATCGGGGAATGCTTGAACTGAGGAGGTCGACAGACTACGGTAAAACCATCAAAACCGTCGCCAGTAAGATCTACTCCTTTGGCCTGGGCGGACGCTTCCTCTTTGCCTCTGTAATGACAGGAAAGGTCAGTATACAGTTTTGCAACGCCATACCGCAACAGTGACAGACAGATTATGGTCTGGCTACACCACCGATATAGTATATTGTATGTATATATTGTTGTTGTTATGTTGTTTGTATAGCTGGAGTTGGCAACGGAAATAATATCCCCCTGGGATTATTAAAGTATTTCTGATTCTGGGATAGAGCAAAAAACGTTCTGGCTTTTTTGTATTTCTTTGAAACAATACCAATCTTCTTGGGGGGCGCTGAGCCCTATGACAGAGGTAGCGAAAGGGGAGGAGAAAACCTGGTGAGAAACATCAGCAGATACATAAACATGATCAGGCATCCAGAGGTGTTAAGACCTTTGTGTTGGTAAGAAAAAGCTTCAGTCTTCTCTGTTTGAAATACAGTATACTGTCGTGAGGTGAGATATGTCTTGCTGTACCTCTAGATTGTTTTCATGACCGGGAGAGTTTCATTTTAAGTATTATTTTAAATATTTTTGGAATTATTGCTAAATTTAAAATAGATCCGTCTCCATGTGTGGTTTAAAAGAGGTGTCACTTGAT
Organism: Echiichthys vipera; assembly: GCF_963691815.1. NCBI lineage: Eukaryota > Metazoa > Chordata > Actinopteri > Perciformes > Trachinidae > Echiichthys > Echiichthys vipera. The sequence continues at coordinate 19,067,890 of NC_139834.1, read as the reverse complement.
AAGTTTTACCCATGAGTAAAACAGATTTTACAATCAATGGCTGTTTACAGGTCAGGGAGTACTATTTTGTATTTTTGGGCTCTAAATTGAGTTTAATAATCTGATAAATTGTGATTTTACTTGAGTGAATGTCAGTTGGGTTTGAGGACTACGAGTTTGAGTGTGAAAACAATCTGGAGATGTGGAGATAGAAAAAGGTAATCTTATTAGACCTCCGTAGTCCGCTCTCATCTGTGCTTGAGGCTCGCGGCACGCGTATGTACTGCAGCTGGCTCTACTTTTGCATGCAGTATGCATACAATTGGGACATATTACTTCCGCTTAAAATTGGGCCTTGAACTTCCACATTCTCCTCTCTTTCTCTGAAGGGCACTCTGAGGATGATTTATGTGTCAGTGGACCACGGTGAGAAGTGGAACATGGCCCAGCTGCCCCCGGTCGGTCACGAGCAGTTCTACTCCATCCTGGCAGCGAACGATGAAATGGTCTTCATGCATGTCGACGAGCCAGGAGGTCAGTCCTTATAGAAACCTCACCTGTTTGCAGTAATAATATTTAAGTGGTTTTGCCCATGTAGAGAATGTAATTAAAGAAGGTTGATGTAGAGAACTTGCACATATGAAATCCCATATTTCATTATTTCAAAGGACCAGCTCTGAATCCCTGCATCTGAATGATCTCTCCAATATGTGTGAACTTTGTGTTTCTTTTCTACATCCACAGATACAGGATTCGGCACCATTTATGTATCAGATGACCGGGGCACTGTGTACTCCAAGTCATTGGAGCGCCACCTTTACACCACCACGGGGGGCGACACTGACTTCACTAACGTCACCTCCCTGCGAGGAGTTTTTGTCACCAGTGTCCTGGCAGAAGGTATTCATGTGCTGGTGCTTATATAAAGAATAGCAACACATGTCTGCACTCGATTTCCCCCTCAGAAAAACACACACATATGAGTTCTCTATTACATACTGGAGGGAGGGCGTTAAGTAAATATTTAATTAGCTGTTCAGTGTTAGCTGTCTGTCTGATGAAGCTGGCTGACACTTTACCAGAAATACCACATCACCAGCTAAATCTGAACTCCATCATGTTTGCTGCTTACTATATTCTCTGTTTGAAGATCTCCTCTGTCGTTCCTTCATATTTGAACCAACTCTTTTCCTCACTCTTCTTCATGACCCTTCTGTGGTTACATGATTATTGCCAGGGCTTACTCTTGTTTACTTATTAGCGGCAACTGAATTTAAGCTTTAATTGCGCACATTGTTTTTGAATAGTCGCATCTGCTAAATGCTCCCAACAAACCTTGTCTTGTTGTTTCAGATAACTCTGTGCAGTCTGTGGTGTCCTTTGATCAGGGAGGAGAATGGGTTCCCCTACGGAAACCTGCAAACAGCAAGTGTGATGCTACAGCCAAAGACCCAGACAAGGTAAAAAGGGGAAACTGGTGCGTCTGGAGAGGGGGGTAAAAAAACCCAAAGCCAGACAGTTTTTCAGTCTTGAGGGGAAACTCTGTGCTTTGATGACATCATTTTTAATAAACTTGTGCCAAAAAGGCCGAACACTGTACATTTATTTATCGTTGCAGCATTTGTTATTTTTTATTTTTAAAGACTTTCCTAGTTGTGGTGCTATTAAGAGTCAGATACCAAAGGCTGCTTGTGTTTGTGTCTGTCTATAGTGCAGTCTCCACATCCATGCAGCCTACAGTACTGCTATGAGGCTGAACGTCCCCATGCTGCCTCTGACTGAACCAAACGCTGTCGGCCTCATCATAGCTCACGGTAATTCTCAGTTCAGAGCTTTCACACCAGTGTTTTTTGAACAATTGTCCAAGTGTTTTTAATAAACGGGTTGTTATTGTATACATTTCTGTGTATATCATCAGGGAGTGTTGGTGATTCCATCTCAGTTATGAAGCCTGATGTGTATGTATCTGATGATGGGGGGTACACCTGGATAAAGGCCCTCATAGGGCCCCATCACTACGCCATTCTGGACTCTGGAGGGCTGCTGGTTGCCGTGGAGCACACCCCGACTCAACCTATCAATAAGATCAAGTGAGTAATAGTCAGAGGGATTGGATGAGTTTCTATATGCTAGGAGCGCCTGGAGAGATTTTCTTAATATGTATTCTGATTTAAATGAAATTGCATGCAATACAACTCCCTCTCATATGTTATTAAATACATTTGTTCATGTTTGTACATTCTTTGATGTCCTGGCAGATTTTCTACTGATGAAGGACAGTGCTGGGGTGTTTACACCTTCACCAAAGACCCAATCTACTTTACCGGGCTGGCATCAGAGCCGGGAGCTCGCTCCATGAATGTCAGTATCTGGGGCTACAGAGACTCCCTCCTCAGCCAGTACTGGATCTCCATCACCATCGACTTCAGGGATCTTCTCACCAGAGACTGTGAGTGACGGAAGAACATGCATAATACAACAAACTGACTTTAACGCACTTGTGTTAATCCAAAATGTTGATGTGCTTAGGTGGGGACAAGGACTATGTGCAGTGGTTGGCCCACTCTGACGACATCAGTGATCCCAAAGACGGTTGCATGCTGGGCTACAAAGAAAAGTTCCTGCGTCTCAGGAAGGACTCTGTTTGCTGGAACGGACGAGATTACCAGGTCAACACCCAGCCAACACCGTGCCTGTGTACCCTGGACGACTTCCTATGGTAAGACTTTCGCTGTGACGGAGATCCATACTACATAGTAATTCTATACAGTGCATGCTACACACTAATCAGTACATGCTACACACTGATCAAAGTATACTGTTTTGAAGTTACTATACAAAATAAATCAACATACTTGACCACTTTACAGGAAGTGATAAAATCAATTTATCATGCAATGTCACGTTGAACTTCACAAATGGGAAACAAAATGTCTTTCTTGAGAATTCATACCTTTTTTCAACAGTTTCACCACCATACGCAATGTATTGTATTTTTTTCCAGCTGTAAACATTGCTTTTGTGCATTGCATTGTGGGACACTATTATGCATCAACTGTATTTCACATGCATTCTGTTAGCAAAATAACCTGCTGAGACAAAAGTACTGCTAGGTAAATCACTGTTGAAAAGGTCTTCTTAGGTAAAGGTAAAATGTTCATTTAAATGTGATTCAAAATGTGACACTGGCACAGCTCATACAAAATGGATGCACGTTGAAACATAAACTACAGTAACTTGAGTAAGAGTCCACAATTAAAAATGCCAACTGGTATTGACAAGCAGTGTAAAGGTATCCTGAGCCAAACAATTGGTCAGTTATAGGACGCAGAGTAAATGTAGGTAATTTCTTCTACCCTTGCTTACCATCCTGGCATCTTCTGATTCTTTGCAGCGACTTCGGATACTACCGTCAAGAGAACAGCTCAGAGTGCGTGGAACAGCCGGACCTAAAAGGCACAGTGCTTGAGTTCTGTCTACAAGGCAAAGAGGAACAACTGCAGACCAGTGGGTAAGGGAATGTGTTGACCTTTGATCATCGATGCCAGTGATTTTGTAGTCTGCTTGATAAACATCTTTATTTATTAAGTAATGTTTTAACAGAGTAGCGGTAGTAATAAAAGGTTTGTTTTGCAGAAATGTAATTTAATCATTTTGATTTCTCTGTAGCCCATTTCTTTGTTCACAATATTATATTAATATTAAAATAGATACTCTCTGTTTAAAAAGCATGTATTGCACCAGACCATCATCTGCTACATTTTATGGTAGTGGCAGAGGATTGCTCAAAGTGAGAGTGAGAGTCACTCATTGGGGTACAACACGTGCAGTGAAATTTGCTCTGCAATCGCCGAAAGGGTTCACAGCAGGCGCACTATCATGGAACATGAGGATGATTGATTTGTTTCATTGAGGCATCCGCAGTCTGCCTTTTTTCGGAATATATTACCGCAAAAGCACGGGAGCGGACACCATCCCTGTATTTCTAGAGCCGTCTGCTCAAACCCTCCGACATACAGCTCCAGTTACATTATGCATGTGTCATACTCAGCTCAGAGACATGGCATCTCCTTTTTTCACCCTCCTTTATGAGAATGAGGAAGTACTTCTCATGCCGTGATCAGTTAAAGGAAGCAGGCGAGGGTGAGAGTGAGTCTCATGTTTTCAATGAGGAAGAGTGAACGCCGAACGTAAAAGCAAAGGACATTTTTGGTAAATCGTGTTTGCTCCACTGCACACAGACTGACTTAATAGAAAATGAATAGTTGCTACACAGAAGCTTATGAAAATCCATTTAAACCATTATGTGCTGTTGCCAGGGAAGTTAGAGTGTATTAATGTATTAATTTATAGGACTATAGTGTAATTGTGCTTATGAATAAATTAACACTTAGGATAATAACTATGGACTAACTGTCATACACTGTTGATGTGTCTTAAATCCACAGCTACAGGAAAATCCCTGGAGATAAATGTGAGGGAGGAAACATGCCCGAGCGTAAAGAGATCGACCTCAGTAAGAGGTGTGTGAGTGACCTGGTGGGCCCTGAACTTCTGGTCAGTACTTCTGCCTATACTTCTGGAAAATATTATAAATATAGTTTTAATCATGTTTGTGTGCATTATATCTGTTCCTGCACTACCACGTTTACCTACTTTTGTTGTCTGCTGGTCATTTTTTTTTACAGGTAGACGGTCGCACCTCCAAGTCCGTACCCATAGTGATAACAGTCATCATCGTCATGCTGCTGAGTGTCGCAGCCGGAGTTGTCTTCGTCAAGAAATACGTCTGTGGTGGCAGGTTAGTTTATCTCGCCATGCTCATATGTATAATCCTGTTCATAACCACAAACCAGGATGGCAAGCTGTATCTTGGTAGTTGAGTCAGCACTTTTACCGTTCTTCATGCGTGTTTTCTCTTCTCGGTGACCCGACAGTACTTTGAATGTGCCCCACAGGTTCTTGGTTCACAGGTACTCGGTGCTGCAGCAGCACGTCGAGGACAACGCTGTCGAGGGAGTGGATGACCCGCTGGAGACCAACCACACTCCAAATGGCAAGATAGAGTTTCACGACGACTCAGATGAGGTACAGTGGATACATTTTCGTCCCTTATACTCAAAGGCAAAGACAAAACACATGGGTACCAGGTTTTTCTTCTAAGACGGGGCCATTGTTTTACAGTGGAACCAGTAGCATGTGTTTGTCTTTAAGGTTTGCCACTTGCCTGATGTCATAGAAATTCAGAGAACTAAAGTAGTCGGACATTAAAAAAACAACCAAACCAGAGCATCAAATAATCTGCGACACACTTTGATGCTGAAGATAACATGATAACTTGAATCACTGTTGTTAAGAGCACCAAATATTTTCTACTGTTGAATAAACCCTAGGATTGTTCAGATGGTGTCGGCAGCCAACGCTATATTGTCGTTTAATATCAGTGCAGATGAAGAGCTGGGAGTTCATGAGCCTCATTCATCAACCTATTAAACATTAAGGACCCCACAGTGATGAAGCCATGATGTCCCACTGTGCACTCCTACAGTACAGGCCCACCACCTGCTGCAACTGATGAATATATATATGTATATATAAATCATATATATGAAGTAGTGAAGGTGTAGAAGGGAAGAGAGCAACATAATATTGCCCACATTGATAATGTATGGAGCCATTAGCTGATATGTATTCTCTTACAGTAATGTGACCAAAGTTAAAGCGCTCTCTGGTGGACGGGCAATGTAACGGCAGAACGATGAACTCAAACTAGTCTTCGGCATTTCTGTACTGCATTTTTGTGGTCACTTATCAGCACATATACAAACAAAAAACTGTGATAATTAGCCGATACAAACGTCCCAGACGATCGGTCAGAATCAAGACTTCTGGGAGGGGAAAACAGTAATTTGCAGCTTTCCATTCAATTTTTGTCTAAAGACTGTCACGTATAATGTTCCTCAAAAGTGAAACAATTTAATTGAATTGAATTTCAACTTATTTCAGACCTCTCAAAAGAAAAACAAGTATACAATTATACAAAATTAAATTAGTGCACAAATTAGAAGAAAATAATTAAAGCATGTTACAACATAAATTCAATTAACAACATTGACATATCTGAAAAGGAGTAGGAAGAAGTATAAACGTATTGAATCCTTCCCCTTCTCCGTAACAATTATTTTTTTAAACTTTTGTTCCTGATTTTCCTTTGTGGGCTCTAATCTAACCATACAATAACTTGTATACAATATAAGTAAATAAACTGTATACAAGTTATTGTATAGTATATATGTTAAATTCTATTATATATATAAAAGAAGAAGAATAGAATATAATTGAAACATACAGGGTGTCCCAAAAAATGTAACACACTTTAGCAGCTAATAACTCACTTTTATATATTTATATATATTTGTGATGTGTGTGATTCCATTGCTTGGCGTTGTCAGCAGTTTCTGGACCAGAGCGGCGCCGTTTTAAGAACAGTTTAGATTCTATTACATTTTGAACATTAAATTAATTTTAATAAACACTTACTTAACAATTATTTAAAGTGTGGATACATTTTGGGACACCCTGTATGTCTGTCCGTACATGCACACCTATATGCACATGTGTATAACCATAAATATACATATATAGCCCATATTTTTACACAATTAATAAGGAAAATGTTTAAATATAACAGTAATCGGTCGGGCGTTGTAGCTGAAATGAGATTATGATTTTACGTTATTGCTGCAAAGTTACGAGATTAACATGAATTCACCTACAATAAGGCCACTTGAGTAACCCAGTTAGGTGTGTGGGTGTATAAACATCACAAAATGGTTTCTTGTTTGCTCTTCTGTGGTGGTTCTGGCTTCATCGGTATGTTATTGTCTTGTCGTTACACAGGACCTGCTGGAATAACCGGCACAACGAGCCACACATCAGAGGAACAGGTTTCACCTCGTGGTCGGCCGCTGCTGCTGTCACTCTTTTGTCTCCAGCTACTTCTTCCTTTCACCTTCTAGTACGAAGTTTGGCCTCAGCTACCAGACGAAGAGTCTGCATCACTCTGCTGTCATCTGTAATGAATGTACGGAGGCGTCTTGGGACTAATTCCACAGTTGAGGAGGAAGGAGATGTTGTGGTGTTGTGCTTCAGTTATTGATTCTGTCGATTGAGTTTGAGTCTCCAACTTATTTATTTTTGGGAATGAAGAACTGATGCAGTAATTTGGACTGCTGACAGAGCCAGAGTAATGGATTTTTTTTTAAACAAAGCTAGTTGTATAAATCCACCACCATTGCATTACGGGTCCTGCCTCTCCCGTCACCTGGGGGAGCTCCTGGAAATACTTCTCACTTGCACTTGTACATAAACCTGTTTTTCTTTGTCATGTTTGACATGGTATCAATTTGGTAGATGTTAAAAAGGGTCGCTGTTGGTAGCTGATTAATAAGTCTCCCAAGTCACTTTAGTCTTAATCCCTACTTTTTAACAAAGTATTTGTTGGTCTAAAAGTGTGCCCCAGACGGCCAAAAGTACGTGAAAAATCCCGTTGTAGTCTGTATTTGGAATACAAGCCAGCTTACCTTTACTCCATGGCATTTAGGACCACTGTTGAAGTAATAAGACACAAGTGGAAATGCACAATTTAGATTTGGTGCTTTGCCCATGCACGTCAACTAATCCTATCAGCACAATATCTCTGATGTATCCAGTTGCTTCATTTGATAAATGGAGACATGAGGCATCAATGTATAAGGTGGTAAAGTGTGTCTGTTTCAAGACAGGATTTGTTCAAAAATGTACGTCAGCAGTTCTGACTGCCTAAAGCACAAGGTCCTTTTTATGCTAAGAGGTTGTAATTTAACATTTTTCCTAAATGTGACCTAATTGTTAACATGATAACACTGTAATAATCACTGTTGTCATATACAAGTCGTGTTTCTAATCATCTGAGCAGTTTTTGTACTAACGGACGTTTGAACTTCTGGAACAAATTGTGGTTAGAAAATGTCCCGAAATTACACAAATCATTCTAGTTTGATAGTAAATATCTGCAGATATTTTTTACATCAGATTCAGATAACTGAATACATCAACATGATTTGTCGACAGAAGCATAGGAGCAATAAGAAAAAAACAATTATGTAAATGTTGTATAGTATAATTAACACGGTAGCCTATTAGAGTTAACAAAAATGGTTGTTGGGCTGTTTTTTTTCTTTTTTTTTGGGGGGGGGGGGGGTATTTGCATCTGAGGTGAGCAAAATTCACTAAACAACAGGGTTATTGAACGTTTCTCATTTTACAGTGAACTGCTGTTTTTAATCACACATCTGTCCCGTCTATCACGTCAAGTCTTACAGGTCTTTTTGTCTTCTTTTAAACATTTGTTGCACAATTATTTGTCTGTTGTTAAATACGTTGCTTGCATATAGGTTTTATTTATTTGTGACTTGCAGGTTCATAGTGCAGTGAATTGGATGTGGTTACACAAGTGCCTAGTGTGAGGATATGATGCGAGGCCCTCCCAATGTGTGGCCAGCATCTATTTACTGATTATTGTTTATATCAACTAATGTGTAACCAGTTCTATCCAGTATGTCAGTGACATCCTGAAGTTGCACTTGTTGCCTAAGATGAATCTTTGAGCGGTGACGGACGTGCGTTTCATACAAGCTCTCATTGAACTGCATGTTAACTCCCAATATTTAAATTCACAGAGCTTTTTTTTTTAACAGACATTAAACTACAATAACCTGGTTATTCTCTTTCATGTCTTGGCATAATGCATCGTTCTGAGTGAAGGTTTCGCGAGTGGATACCGGGTTATCATGTAGCTGTTACACACTGGAAGACACGTGGTGAGTTATTGTACGATGGTTTATTGCATTAAGTGAAGGTAACACATTTTCCTTAGTTTAAAACTGCTGTATAAATTAATAAGTCATTGTGATGGTTCTGTAAATATACGAGGTTACATCTTTGTATCTGCTTTGTTTCTCTTCTGTATATTTGAGGCACTTTTCTTTGGGTTTGCAAATAAATTCATATGTTCCTCTATTTTTGTCACCCGATTCTTATTTTTACAGAAACATTAACCGTATGATTCAAATATTATGATGTAATTTGTGCTGAATTTCCATTTTATTATCTCGAAAACTGTCGAATTCAACATGGTCATAGTCAAGGTCATCCTGAAAATGAATCCATTGGATTTTGTATTTTTGACGGCTCAAAATGTGTCGTTTACAAAGGGATCTGGTTTCAGTGCTGGGGGAGATATTCTACAACTTAAGTCTCTTCAGTGTCCTCTGCCTATTCATTTATTTATTCAGTTTAAATAAAAGCTGCATTCATTTTAGGTTTCATTTCTACAAATGTAAGAAAAAAAAGTAAATAAATACAGGGATCAAGAAATAAAAACATTGGGAAACAACCATTGAAAAATCTGAACACAAATTGTTGTTTTGTTTGCCTGTTTAGTAATGATACATTCAGAAAGTCACTGTTGTGTGTTTTAATGCCGACCAGAACATCACACATGGCTGGCCAACAGTCCAACGCAGGAAGTCCTCAGATTCTATACAAAAAGTTGCCCTCCACATCAAAGAAGTCATTACCAACTTGCACCGCAGGGTGAGGCTTTTCCATGTGTATAAACTCTTCAAGTTCTTCCTCTGTCAACAGCTGTCCATCCCAGCTATCCTCATCCTCCTCATCCTCTTCATCCTCTGTAGGATTTGTGTTAGAAGTGCTGTCCTCTTCTCTCGATCTCGTCACGGGGACAACTTCACTAATACCAGCTCTGAAGTGGGATGGCAGAAGAGCATCAGGAGCAGGACGCTTTGCCAGGGCCCTTGAGCCGTCACCTCGAAGCATCACAGTCCCGTCAGCCACAGGCACCACTGCACCTCCTCCGCTGCTCCCAGGTAGGAGTACAGCTGGTGTGCGGTTTCCAGGCAGCTTCGCCCTGTCCCGACCTGTCCCAGCACCCGAAGGCAGCGCCTGTTCACCGAGTCGAACCATCACCTTGACATCCTGCTGGGTTTTTCTGTCAGTAGGGGGGACAAACTTGCTCCTTAGGACTCTCAGGATGACATCAGTGGTGACAGAGTAGCCCTCAGCCAGACGCTGTACTGTCCACTCCTCCGGCAGCTCCCGCTTCAGATATCTGAAAATTGAGAAACATTTTTAGCTTCATTACCTTGAAGACAAAAGAAAAAGTTATTTCTTGAGCGAATGATTGAACCGAGGTAACAAAACTCCTCACCTGATCTGCTCAATAGCATCCCAGGTTAGTTTCCTCTGAGGAGCTCCTGGTGGAGTCATCTGCCTTCTCAGGATATGATATTTCACAGTCTTCTGCCTCCTTCTCTCCTCACTAAAAGAACTCGAGAGGTGGCTCGATTTAGTAGATTTGTAAAGACAGCACACACAAAGCATTGTAGATGCTTTTAACACTAGATCAGAGGTCTTCCTTGTTTTTTAGGCCAAGGGCCCGTTCTCTGACCCTCTACTATAAATATTGCATTAAATTGAGTTGCACATTAAAATGGTCCTGACAGCTAAAGGGGCCTAAAGCCTTTACACAGCTTTTCATGGCCTATACAATACTAAGATATTACAAGGATCATTATTAACATATTCACATCATATGTTAATGTAAACCACCCCCTGCACACCGTCATCAGCACCCAGAGGAGCCTGTTCAGTGGAAGGTTGCTCCTGCCCAAGTGTAGGACCAACAGGCTCAAGAACTCCTTTGTCCCTCAGGCCATCATCCTCTACAACTCCTCACTCGGGGGGAGGAGGAAATAAAGAGGACAGAAGGGAAGGAGTGGGAGCCACTCACTGTGCAATTAATCATCTACTCTTACCTACCTGGACACTCATCTTCTTTTCTTTGTGCAATAACTTTATCCACCACTTAAGTGCAATAATTTAATCTTGCTGCTCATTTCTGTCATATACTGTACAGTAATACATATTTTCTCTTATACATTCCCTCTACATGTAACTTATCTGATTTCAGTTTCTATTTGACCTGTATTCCTACATCTACCTCATATATACTTGACTAAGAGTTTATTGCTTACTGTTTATTGTTTTTTTTATACTTTCTGTATTTATTTAGCTAAGAGTTTGCTTATACTGTATTTATTTTTTTTATACCTCCCTTGTGTTTTTTAAGCTGCTGGAAATTCAATTTCCTCCCAAAGGGATCAGTAAAGAGAAGTCTAAGTAATGTTAAACATACAGTATGAAGGTGCATTGAATCCTTCAGCTCATTTGCATCTGTGCATGGCTACCGTGCCTATAAACCGGTAAGCCTATTACATTTGAATTTATTTCAGTCATGTAAAACAAAGAACACAAAAGTATACAAAAATAAATTAGTTTAACAAATAAGAGAGAAAAAAACAAAACAAAACCTGTAACAACATAAATAGTATCATCAATGTTATGTATTTGTCTGTTTCACAAATGTATCTAATAAGCTAATAATACGTTACATTCATGTTAATCTATATTATTAGACCTATTTTTGATGAAAGTTGATCAAAGAGTTAGGAGAAGGACCCCTGCACTGGAGCATTGTTGACTCTTACTTCTCCAAAGCCTGGAGCTTGTCTTCTACCTCCTCCAAGTCCTCCAGCCCAAGTGCATCTTCCCCGGCTGCAGCGCTGCTCCTCTGGCCGTGCACACGGCTCTGTCCCGCCCGGGCTTTGCTGCTCGCAAATCGGCAGCCGTGAACACACACTGGGGGCTTCATCAGTGACAAAGCACCGAGCCTGGAGAGCAGCGAGAGGACCCGCAGAGGTCGGGCCATGCTCACAGACGGAGACACTGAGGAGTTTGTTTCACACAGTCAGACACGAGGTCACGGACACACTGCCGGACCTTCAGACGGTGCTGTCCCGGACACTAGAGGCACACTTAACTGCATCCATGGTCATATTAAAGTACTGCATGTATGGTACGTCTGAAACTCGTGGATGTGCCACAGACTGTATTTAAGGCATGTACTTCCGCAAACACGGCCCTCACAGCATGACGATGGCGCAGTACTGCCCCCTGCAGGAGCGGAGTAATTCTGTTTATTATCCTGCTAAATCTGTCTGTCGTCACTGTCCAACTGGGAATAATATTTATTTTGTGATTGTGAGGGAAAGGATATTGAACATGTTTTTATTGTTTTAATGTTATTTCTTTTTGGTTTGATTTAAGGAAGTACCTCTTAAAATGTTTTGTAAAAAATGCATTCAAATAGAAATACTTTATTGATCCCAAGCTAGGAAATTGCAGTGTAACAGCAGCTTTACACACAGACACATCAAAGCAGTAAAAAAGAAATACAATATAAAAGATACTTAAAAAATAAAATGTATAAAAAAGCGGACTAATTGTAGAGCAAATGAAACATATAATAGTTTAAGGTGCAGTGGACAGATTATGAGAAAAACATGAGGTGCTTCCGATAAAAAAGCGGACTAATTGTAGAGCAAATGAAACATATAATAGTTTAAGGTGCAGTGGACAGATTATGAGAAAAACATGAGGTGCTTCCGATAGTATTATATAATAATAATATACTATAAAATAAGAATATATATAATTATAATAATAATAATATAATTGTATTATACTGATAAAGATGGATGTATTACTAATTCTTAATAATCCCAAATATTCAGATAAAACTTAGATAACTAATTTGATCTTAATCTTAGTAAACTATCCATAAAATGATTTGGCTTAATAAACTATACCCTCTTTTTATATTTTTAAAGATTCAGATTTTAAACCATATTTGACCACTTTGGAAAACTTAAAACTCAAAAAGAATAAATTGGCAAAACTATTAGATAATTTAGGCATAAATGTTCTCCCTTAGTTTAGCAGACACCACACGTTGTTGTTTTGTGATTCTCATTCCTTTTTTTATGTTGTACAGTCTTTATGCATGTTAATTTATGTCATTATGGTTTCTACATTTAGAAATACATTGATGGCATTGTGTCTACTTCTGGAACATGTAAGAAAATAAATGTTTGTATTGAATCTTGAAATAGTAATTTTTTTTAGCTGAACCTTCAGTCGATGACATGAACAAAGAGGCTCTCCTATAATACAAAGTAAGCAGTATGTATCATCCATTACATTATTTAAAGGCTATATGTGTCATTTGTTTCCCAAATAATGCGAAACATAGACCCAGAGGCAATAACTCCATAAAAAAATCCATCCAAACTGTAAGATTGTGCTCCCTTTTTAATGTCTTTAATTCATTTATTTTAAATTCTTAAATGACCCCTGGCATGTTTTTTACGTTATTTATTTTTCTTTCTTTCTGTTTTTCTACTTGTTTGTTTTGTGTACCTTTTATACCTCTGTATTTTTTATATCTACTTAAAAATAAGTGATGTATTTTCCTTTGTTTCTAATTTGCAATGAATACAAAGTTGAAATAAAAAGTTTAATAAAAGTTAAAAAAATAATAAACCACAACACTGTCAAAGACAGGCAAGTTGATTTCTGTAGCCCAATTCAACAGCAAGGTAAGTGCTTTACATAAATCATTAAAAGCATTGAAAAGAAAACACATTCAATTGGACAGATAAAATTATTAAAATGTTAAGAAAAGTTTGAAAAACATAAAATGACATTTGAGTAATATAAGTAAAATATCATTGCACGGCAGGTGATGGGAGCCACAGTGCAGTAAGGTACAGGCAGTTTAACAAAATGTGTTTACAGAAAAGTCTTCAGTCTTGATTTAAAAGAACATGAGGAATATTTGGAGCATACAAACTGAACGCTGCCTCTTCATGTGTAGTTTGATCTGAGGTCTGAATAGTTCGTGACTGAGCAGAAGATCTGAAATTGGTCCGAAACAAAATGGCGCCCTCCGCCGGCCGCCCCGGGTCCTGCAGCCTCCTCTGCCCCCCAGTACTCATGTGTCACGCAGCTGCGCACCTCCTCCCAGGCCGCCGTTTGTTTCATTTGCGCCATTTTGTCCGCTCACTTTGTTGATTGGGCTTTAGCGAGCTGTACTAGAGCCAATCAGAGGGAAACCGGACAGCGAAGACACGGTAAGGGAGACCCGATTGAAGGCATTGGTGTAGTTGTCAGCACGGATTGGTTTGCCCATGGACCAACCAAATTACTAACCCAGCTAACTGCAAAAAAATCGAATGGCAGTTTTGATTTCGACCGTTGCGTCCAAGGCTGTAAAATAACTTCTTGTTCTCGAATGTCGGTTGCTGTGGAAACATGATCTCCGGTGGTCGACAAGCCTTTAGCTAACGTTAGCTAAAATATCGAAGCGCAAACAAAGGGATGGTTGATAAAGCCAACGTCGTCCCAGTAGTAAACGTTGCAGAGGGAAATTATACCGTCAAAAAACACGACCCACCCAAAGACGAACGTTGGTTATTTACCTGCTAACCAGCCCCACCTTTATATACTTTCCAGCATTTACCACGTTTTGAGCGAGCTAACTGACGCTAGCCTTGCTAGCTCCCACGAATATCCATTTGGAAAATCACACCGTTAAAGCAAAGCCAGCAGCTGACCTATATATCACCCAGTGTGGGCTTCAAATATCACCTCTAAATATCAGACATAGCATTTGACCTTGATTAGACTTGATTAGTCACGATAGCGTGATGAATAGAAATGTAAAAGGGCCGCTAATGTGTCCCAGTTGAATAACGTAATCAAACAATGAATTGGTAGCGGTAACCTTAGATATCCTTGTCTCCCCCCTGGATGATCAAAAAGGTAGTGGGCTAATGCACATTAAAATACATTGTTAAGAATCATGCATCCAACCTTAGCTAATACTGTATGTGTATTTCTTTTGTTTCTAGACAGTGTTTTCAGAAGAATAACAAGCTATGGAGCAGTACACCACTGCCACCACTACCACTGGGGAGCAGATAGTTGTGCAGACTTCCAATGGACAGATCCAACAGCAGGTGAGCACATGATAAATTTGGTTTTGATAAACAAAAGCCTACCATACCACCAACGATGAAACCCGTATCAGCTATAAGATCATCGGTAACAGGTACCCAGAAATAAAGCGTCCAATGGATTCCAGATCCAATCTATTTTCCTAATAATTACTTTTCTGAGACTGTATTGTCCTGTATTATCCTGCCTTGCCCTGCAGACACAGGGCACAGTGACGGCTGTGCAGCTGCAAACAGAGGCGCCAGTGGTGACGGCCTCAGGCCAGCAGGTGCAGACACTCCAGGTAGTGGTGTCACCGCCGCCGCCCTGTGTCAGAGTCACGCCAGTGTTACAGCCTACGAGTTTGCATGCTACAACAAGGGCTTTTTTTTTCTCCATGACCCATCTCTGTGCCGTGTGGTTCATCCTCCCTCCCCAGCATGTCTTACAGCCGCCTGAACTGCATGTGTCTCAGCACAGTGTGTTGTGTCAGCCTCTGGTTTCCACTTGCGCTCTCATGACTAGTGTTTGTCCAAATATTGTTAGTCTCTTGCTTTTAAAAGCAAGTTACGCAAGATGGATTTTGTTCTACCCAATGAGGACAAAAGTCATTTAAAATACGAGTCATATGGATGTATTGTGCAGTTAGCAGAAGAACCAGCATCGAATGGCATGAATTCATAGTCATTACTGGCTGTCGCTTCTTATCATCTTGTCCTGTTTTCTTATTGTCTAGTTGCAAAATGGCAGTGGACTCTTTCCCTCTGGCATTTTTTATCCGTGGTACAACTGCTGCCAGAGTCTTTCAGTTGTCCGTTGTGGTCACTCACTTAATTAATGGATGCTGTTGGATCATCTATACTGGTCAATTTGTATGTGAATTCATACATTTGATGGCAACATCGTGTCTAATATGCGTTGAGCAAATCAAGTTAAACTTAACTTCATGTAACCTTTTGGTTCAGCAGCAGTTTCCCCTGAACTTAGAGGTTTTGTTTTTTTGCAATTGTTGCCTAACTTAATGACAAAAATGGTTGAAAATACCGGTACTATACTAAGAGGCTACAGTTTGGATTTACAGTGGGAACGGGTGGTTTCGTGCTTGTATATCCCCAAACAGATATGACCGCAACTCTTCAAATACTTTTATCCATGATGTGGTATGCTGGATGTTCCTGATTTGACATCATTTGCTTGCAGTCTTGTGAGTCACACATAAATGATATTGAGGTAACAAACACTGGCAGTGGTGCTCTAACAGCTTTCTGTATCTCTGTAGGTCCAGGGACAGCCACTGATGGTCCAGGTGAGCGGCGGGCAGCTCATCACATCATCAGGGCAACCCATAATGGTGCAGGCTATGTCGGGGGGTCAGGGTCAAACCATAATGCAGGTCCCTGTATCTGGAGCCCAGGGACTACAGCAGGTAAGAGATAAAGCTCAGTTACTAGATTAAGAAATGTATTCAAATTGTACAAGAACATTGTGTTCTTTGTGTAATCGCATTGGCAGATGTGAGAAGTGGTTGTAATATTTAGTATGAGAAGCTACTTGAGAACTGAGCTTTTATTTAATGATCAGTTTCTGTACATGTTGCTGTTGACCAATGTTCTTTACACGAGATTGTCTATTTTGAAATGCCAGAAGTTATAGTTAAATGTAAATGAGATAAAGCTGGGATATTTCTGAATCTATGGGTGGTATTGATGATTTTTCCATGTGTAGATCCAGCTGGTGCAGCCAGGTCAGATACAGCTGCAGGGTGGCCAGACCCTCCAGCTCCAGGGTCAGCAGGGTCAGCCCCAGCAGATCATCATCCAGCAGCCCCAGACAGCCATCACAGCTGGACAGAACCAGGTGTGAAATTCTGACCAGTTAACAGCAAATTCTTTAAGCAGTTTATGATTAATATGATTACTGAGTGTCTTCTCCCCATACATGTGGTCCCACAGGGGCAGCAGATCAGCGTTCAGGGCCAACAGGTGGCACAGACGGCGGACGGGCAGACTATCGTCTACCAGCCCGTCAATGCAGATGGCACCATCCTGCAGCAGGGTAAATTCTTTATTTTCTCCTGCCTTTTCTGTTTGCTTTCTGCTGTTCATGCTTCATAATCAGGAGCACTGTTGAGCTGTCATTTTGCTTAAGAACTGTGATTATAATCTGTTGGCAGGAATGATCACAATTCCAGCTGCCAGCTTGGCAGGAGCCCAGATTGTACAGGCAGGGGGTGCCAACACCAACACTACTAACAGCGGCCAAGGCACTGTGACCGTCACCCTGCCCGTCTCCGGTAACATGGTCAATGCAGGTGGAATGGTCATGGTAAGGCCCTGTGCAGAGGTATCCAGCATCTTATTACCTTTTTTATTTTATTTTAGTTCTTCAATCTAGACTCACACAGTGTGGTGGAGGTCACTTTAAAGGACACCAGCTGTTTTTAAATGTACTTTTTTTTTTGC
The DNA here is from genome assembly GCF_963691815.1 of Echiichthys vipera. NCBI lineage: Eukaryota > Metazoa > Chordata > Actinopteri > Perciformes > Trachinidae > Echiichthys > Echiichthys vipera. Next base: position 19,050,491 of record NC_139834.1, on the reverse strand, counting down.
TAATCATAACCTCTATCCATTGTGAAACTAGAAATGTGGAATTATATTGTAATGATGTGATGATTTAGAGATTCTGTTTTCTAATTTTGGTAAATTTGATAAGAAAGAAAATTAAGATTCTTAGAAATTGTTTAGTTTTATTCTAAGTTTAGTTACATTTGTTGAACCATGTTATCAAATGTAGTGAATGTTTTTATTTAAAGCCTCCCAACACCATTACCAGCAAATCTCCGCCAAGTGTCAGCCTGAAGAGAAGCCTCTTTAGCTAGAATGACTGAAAACGCCTGTATTTGCACAGTAACCAGTTGTTTGTGTCATCATGCTGATACACATGTACATGCTTTCAGTGCCAGAAGCTCAAAACATTGTGTCCTTGTTTGTGTCTCTCCCTCTATCAGATGGTGCCTGGAGGTGGTGCAGTTCCCACAATGCAGCGTATCCCCCTGCCAGGGGCTGAGATGCTCGAGGAGGAACCTCTGTATGTCAATGCCAAACAGTACCACCGTATCCTGAAGCGTAGACAGGCCCGGGCCAAGCTGGAGGCTGAGGGCAAGATCCCAAAGGAAAGAAGGGTAAGACATGGTGGTCATCATCATACAGGCACATTGGAGTTCTCTGCCTCACTACCCGCTAGACGGGTGTGCACATGTTTTTAACCCTTGTTCCTCTGTTTTCAGCTACCAATTTATTTTGAATCAAGGTCTTGAAAGTTTTGAAAAAAGGCATAAATAGACATGGGTCATTGAAAGTACTTGAATTACTTAAGTCTGTCTCAAATGATGCTGTGTTAGGTCTCTGAATTTGATGGAAATGGGCCTGGAAAGTCTTTAAAAAGTCCTCATATGTGATCTTTAAGAAGGTGTGGGAGTGTATTTTCTACTAAAATTCTCAATCAAATGAGAACATACTCAGTAGTACAGAGTATCTGTATCTCACAGCAGTATACAAGGATATGCTTTTACCACGTGGTTATTTCAAGTAGACTATTTATTTATTTATACAATTACCAGAAAACATCCTATATCGTGATATATATAATTATCAGGATCTGAAATGACTTCTATCGGGATAGAAGATGTTCCCTATATCGTCCAGCTGTATCACGATAAAATACATTCGCTTTCCTTCTAGCAGAAATACCTTCACGAGTCTCGCCACCGTCACGCTATGCAGCGCAAGCGAGGAGATGGAGGACGTTTCTTTTCACCTAAGGATAAGGAGGAAATGGCTTTGGCCCTAGCACAGGTAAGAAGCTGTGTACAAGAAAAACATCGTCCACACAAGTTTAAAGGATTATAATAATAATAATAATTGCATGGAATTGGGTGTCAGTTTGTTTGAAAAGGTGGTATCTCATTTTGGAATGAAACTCCTCATTATCTTTTATGGTGACCTCACTGGTCCTTTCTCCTCCTCCTCTTCCAGCAACAGCAGGAGGTAGCCCAGGCAGCAGCAGATGAGACCGTGGCTCAGATGATCCGAGTCTCGTAGCGCTGCTGCCAACATCATCACTTCTGTCTGTGAACTCTACCCTGCCTGAGTCTCTTCATCCCAGCTAACCTTCCCCTCTCATTTTTACTCCCTCCTGACCCCTATCATACACCCAACCACAGCACCGCCCCTGGGTTCCTTCTCCTCTCATATCTCTTGACTCCTACACTGGTCTTCCAGGGAGCTGACCATGTGGCTGCTGAGCCTATGGACTGATCTGGTCTTCTTCTCTGAATCGGAAGAGGTTTCCACCCTCAGCTCATCTGACCGAGTATTTATGACCAGCTTTTTGTTTTCAAAAGGATTTGTTTAGACAATAACGAGGCATGAAGTTATTGTCACCAGGACTTGTCACACAGAGCAAATAATGGCGGTGAAGCCATGTCCGACCCTGATCTGTTAAAAAGATGAGAATTTGTCACTAGTGGATACCTGTTGCTTTAGATAATTTTTGTAAGTGGTACAGATTTTTTTTCTGAGACATTTAGCATTGGTGTCTTAAATCTTTTATGTGATGGCCTGTATTTTGACATTTCAGTTTTTCAACCCATGTACTGTGGGGGGTGGACTCAGCATCATGCGACTAATGTGTCCACTGAGCAAAAACTGAAATGTGATACTAATGTGAAGATATTGTACAGAAATTATTTTCTTCCCCAGTGTGTATCAGACGTACTTACTTATTTGCCCAATTCTGTGGATGCATTTTATACAATTTCATGGTTAGACATAGTGTTTGTAGAAAAAAAAAAGAAAAAGGATTGTATTAAATCCCATTACACCTTCTATCCATGTAGTTACTACTTCATCGGTCAGTCCACCTAAGTGTTTTTTCATTGTAGATAATATTTTTTTTTTTTAACCCATCAGATGCAGTTCCGTATGATGGACTGAACCTGACAAAATCAAAAGTAAATACACAAATGTATGTTTCAATATATAATTTGATATGCCAAATCAATACCAGTGTGACATAAATCTATGTTTCTGTTTTAATTAGCTTCTTTATTTATTTTGTGTATTATTTTCCCTATTTAATATTGAATTGGCCCTCTTATTTTCTTTATATTATTTTAAAATATATTTTTTGATTAATTTTACGTTTATTTTGAATCAAATCATTTCTAGATTATTTTCTTCAAACATTTCTTAGTAAATTTCTTTATGCATTTCTTCATTATGCAAATGAAGGGGCTGTCAACGCCTCAGTTCTCTAGTGATCTCCTGACCAGAGGCAGCACGTAACCTGCCTGCTGCTACGAAATGTAAGAAGAAAAAAATGTAGAAAAAAATAGGGGAAACTAAGATGAGTGTGTTTGTGTGTGTGTGTGTGTGTACATATATATATATATACACACACATTAAAAGAGAAATATAAATTTGTCACATTTTATCAATATTATTTTAGGAAGTCATTTATTTAGGTATTTATTTTGGATTTTGTCAGGTTCGGTCCTCCATAGTTATGTAATGTATCGTTTTATTTTTTTTATAATGGAAAAGAGATTGAACATTCATGAAACCGATGTGATTAAATTTTATTAAGTGACCAAAGATTGTTTGTGGTTATTTCTTCCCTTCTTGTTGGTTGGTTTTTATCTTATTATTCAAGATACTCCACTGTTGTCCCTGTTGTTGTTGTTGTTGAATAAATTTCATGCTTTCTGGTGATTTAATCAATTACAATGTATCATATTTTCTAGATTGATCATATAGTTTGTTTTTTACAAATTCATCTTTTAAGTAATCTGAAACCATAGCTCAGCTGTCCTTAATTGTAGTGGAGTAAAAATGACAGTTTACCTCTAAAATATAGAAGTATGGAGTCGCATAAAATCAAATGCTAAGTTATTAAAACAAGTTATAAAACTGTGTCAAGTGTAATTAATTAATTTATAATTAATTTCCGGTATGAGCTCTAAGCCAGTGGTCTGCAACAGGGGGTCGCCAGAATTGTTTGATAATCTCTTCAATTCTTTTTTTTCAAAAACTTCAGAAAATATACTTTAACATGAATGCAATGTATTATTAGCAAAGATACATTTGTGGCAAATTAGGCAAGGTAGCCACTAAGGAAGCCATGCACGGATACTTCATAATGTTTGTTTAACATAGTTAGGTCATTGCTTGATTTATTTTACGCTAGCTTTATTTTGAATTGATTTGTGTTTATGCTTATTGTTACTCTGACCCTTTCCCACCTTTGTATTGAACTGTTACAAAATAATTTCCCTCGGGATAAATAAGGCTTCTTGAATCTTGATTCTTGAAATTATGTATAAATATATGATAATGATCATTGTAGTATCTCAGTATAGTATGCACCATAAAAAGACGTGTGTAAATGCCACCCTAGCTGTTAGGACCAATTTAATATGCAACTCAATTTAATAAATAATATAGCAGAGGGTCCCTGCTTGGTCTAAAAACGTTGAAGACCCCTGCTCTGCTCTAAACACACCCAGCAGTCAATCTGTCAATCAAACACTTCCGATTACGGACGTTGGTACCACGGTCAGCCAATCATAGCGAGGGGGGCGGGGCTTGTACTCAGCCTCCCAGGGACAGACTGCAGCTATAGAAACAGCATCTAGGTTACACTTGCACCGACTCACAAGTGCTACCGAAGTAAAACGTTATGTAATGAACCGAAGCCGGAGCCACTTTTGATCCAAAAATAAACAACGAGCCCCTCAGCAAGTTACTTTTGCCCGTGTTCTTCCGCCCCCGGCGCTGACCGGATGATCCCCGCCTACACACGGACTGCACTACTTGTTCAGGTGACAGCCTCATCATCGGAACCGCCCCCTCCTCCCCTCGGTGATGTTGCTGTCTGTGGATGACAGCGGACCTGGAGGACAGAAACAAGTGTCTCTAGCGCCCTTGTAGAGAGTACCGTTAGTGATAGAGGACAGGTTAATCTCTCTAAAAGTAAGCTTATTATTGCTCCGCGCCGAGGACTAGCGGACGCGCTTCAGCGACGGTTGGTCCTTTTTAAAGCACGAAGAGGAAGAAGACGACGGACGAAGCTAACAGTAACAGGCTCACCGTCTCCTGGATGCAATGACCGACGCGGTTGTGGACAGCAAGGCGGCGGAGGTGAAACAAGCCACGAAATATGTCAAAGAGACCGAAAACGTCGCGGAAAAATACTCCGCGATGACGGTCAGCAAGAATAGCAGTGATGTGAACATGAACGTCGGGGAAATGCCCTCCGCAGCGTTCACCGCAGTCCCCACTCTGAAATCCGTCAAGAAGGTAAGAAACGTGATGCTCGCCATCATCACTCACAAAGAGCCCGTGTGCACCGTAGGCAGGCACGTGTGAGGAGGAGGATGCATCCACGTCGGGGTGCATTGCACTGCAGTGAAGTACTTTACTGTAGGAGGCCAGGAAATGTCCTGTGTGAGATTTGTCCTGTATTGATAAGTCACTAGAGACAGCAGAGAGGTTAACGGAGCGCTGGTGCTGCAGTGTCACACTGATGATGGACCCCTGCATCCTAAAACCAAGCTGCAGAGTGACAATTATATTTCCATTTATGTGAGTCAGATTGGACTACAGAATCTGAGAAGAGCTTTCCACGGGGTATTTGTCTAAAAAAGGTTACAACCATATCATTTCAAGACTGGATTATTGTTTTAAACAAAACAAAAAAAACGTGCTGCCATGGAGCCTTCCTGTATATTTAAATCACATTGTCTACATCCTGGAGGCAGGAAACAACTAAAGCCAAGTTGAGCTCTTAATCATCTGATTCAAGGCCTCTGCAAAGTGAAGTAATACATACATGAGCTTGGAATGAGAGGTTCACACACTACATATGAGCTATTTAATGAGGTGTTGGCTTTGTAGAATAATTTGAATCCAGCATGAAACATTGGAAGGCGTGGGGTTGTGGAAAACCAAATTTATAAAAAATATTCATGTCTATACATAGTGAACTCATCCTTGTTTGTTTGTGATATTACTCTTGAATTTGCTCAGGAGTGCGTGTAAGTGTGGGCATCATCAAATAACAATAGCATGGTAGAAATGCATCAGCAGCACTAGGTGCACCTGTGACAAGACAGCAGTACAGAACAATCATCAGTATAAAAAAGTATCATTACAGATCCACCACCGTGTCGAACAGCTAATAAACATGTAAAACATCTGAAAGGCGGATTTTAGGCTTCTTTTTTCTGGGAACTTTTCGATACCATAATCTTGTTACATTTGCCAACGCAATTGTGGAGCATTTTTCTATCCCTCAAGGTGACCTTTAACTTGACCTTTTTACTGGTGCGCTCGCTCTGTTTGACACAAGGGATCCAGCAGTGTGCGTGAATATTATGGCCTGTATATAAATAGGTAAGTACAGTATATTGGCGTGTATGTCAGCAGATATCCTGAATTTATTTTAGTCATACATGTAAGGGGGACCTGCCCAAGAAGCAGCGACAGAGTTTTTCTTAAAATAACATGAAAGAACATGGATCTGCGAAACATTGAAATGATTGAATAAAACATTTACACGCTGACAGTTTGGACTCAATAGATTTCACCATAGTTTTAAACTTTTCCAGTGTTAGGCTACTATGTTTTAAAGTTTTAGATCAGTTGGTAGATTGTCGAAAACCTAAAAGCTTTGTTTTCCAGTATAGTCCAATATTGGAATTCAGGTTAACATAACTCATGGGCCTTATTAGTCATGGACTACATTAGTTTGAAGTATTTGCGCATAAATCAGTCACATGTATTGCAGAATCATGAAATGTGGCACTTGGATAAATCTCAGAAGTCATGATGACACGTACCCAGCACAGGAAAACTGCAGTGGCCGAGAAAGAAAACTAATCACGAGCTGCAGCACCACTGTGACGAAGATTGTCCTATTTAAGTGTTTATCTGGCAGGGTCCCTGTTAAAAACTAACAAACAAATACACACAGCCTTGAAATTCACCATACATTTGAATGAATCTCTCTGGCAGTCTGAACAAAAATGATCAAACGCAAGCTTCACCAAGTGGCGTTTTTCTTGTTGGATGTACTTTGACAGAAGAAGTAATTCCACAAGAGGTGGACGAAATAATTGGCGTAATAAAAATATGTATTTTCCCAGCAGCGGGGCTCACAGACTTGAGAATATTAGCTCAGACCCCCTGTCAGACGAGGCAATAATGTGTGGACTGCGAGTCGCCTCAGGGAGCCTTTTTGAAAACATATTGGATGGTAGGAATGTGCACTCCGCCTATGAAAACAAAGCAGTGTGTTATGAATAAATGTGAGAGGCCGGTGTCAAACAGAGACAAAAATGAATTAGTAAAACAAGGGCCGCAAATGATTGGGGGAAAAAGATTGAACTAATTAAAATCCTGAAAATATAACACATGAAAAAAGTGGGATGCCTGTTGAAGTTAGGAAGCCGGTGCGCTGTCACATAATCTACTAACAAAAACAATCAATGCTGCAAAATTAAGTGGTGCGTGTGTGCGTGTGTGTGCGTGTGTGTGCGTGTGTGTGTGTGTGTGTGTGTGTGTGTGTGTGTGTGTGTGTGTGTGTGTGTGTGTGTGTGTGTGTGTGTGTGTGTGTGTGTGTGTGTGTGTGTGTGTGTGTGTGTGTGTGTGTGTGTGTGTGTGTGTGTGTGTGTGTGTGTGTGTGTGTGTGTGTGTGTGTGTGTGTGTGTGTGTGTGTGTGTGTGTGTGTGTGTGTGTGTGTGTGTGTGTGTGTGTGCGTGCGTGCGTGCGTGCGTGCGTCTACACTACCCCCCCCCCCCTCTCTCTCTCTGAATCCATCCAGAAGTTACACAACACGCCCCCCCTGGGAACAGGACTCACTCACTGTGAATTTGTTCATGCGTCCATCATCATCATTTTTATCTGATCCCTGTAGGCCGCTGTTTTACATACCGTAGATTCTTAAAAAATGTCCGTTCCTTATTTGCTCTCATCTTGTTTGTCTGTCCCATTATGGCAGTTTTTATGAAGGTCAAATGCAGATTTTCTTTCCACCTGGTAGCTTTAAACAAAGGCATGCAAATGTACAGTAAATCATATAAAAAGGAAAGAAAGACGATTTGGGTTAAAAATGAGTTAGTTTACTTCTATTTTTCGGTCATTTATGCACAACACAACAGACTGCCCATACAGTTAGGAAAGTTTAAAAGTGCTAAATAATTATATGAAATGACAGTATAATCACACATAATGTCTAACTGAAAAAGCCAAAGCTTATCGTGCCATACCTTTAATACTTAAAATAAGCATTTCCCTAACTAACCAAAATAGCAGTGAAACAAAACAAACAAAAACCAAAAGCAGCATCGTAAATCAGAACCAAATAAACAAAACACAGAAAGAAACACAAACATTATCAAGAAACATTTTCAGTCATGCCAGTTATGGTTATTTCTCAATGTTAGTCGCATATTTTCTATCTTTCAAATATAATTTTTTTGGAACATTTTGTACAACTTATTACTAAATTTAGCAATAAATTGGTCCCTTTGAATGTCACACATCTATTTTTCATGTATCCCAAAACTAACTGAGAGACAGACTCACTGACAACAGTTTCTTTCTAGTTTATTGAAACTCTGTCCACACAAGTAAAGTACTGTTTGTACCACAGTGTGAACCCATATTAACATTGAGGGAAAAGTCACCATAAGCTGAGAAATATAACACATCCATACTGACTAGTTTCATCGTTCTCCAGCTGTGTTCACAGTTGTGCCTTTTGGTATTTAAACAGAATTTCTCTAGTTTAACTTCAGTATGCGTTCTTCTCATTTCACAGAATTAAGACGGTAGGGTTGCATTTCCTTTACGGACCATGGTTATGGGTTATCTTGGAAGACATATTCATTTAAGATTTAGGTGTATGGTATTAAGTAGAAGATATAGTTTCTGCTAAAGGTCACATAGTTCTGGAGGAAGGATTAGCACGGCATATGTTTTTTCACAACACTGTAATCCGTCATGCATGTGTAGACCGAAGGCAGACCTACACCTGTCTCAGGAACTTCACTGCTTTACTGTGTACACACCATTTGTGCTCGATTTAATATCAAATCAAGGTGACCATTGTGAGCAGACCGTATATGCGTATTTGACTGTATGTCTTTTCAGTCAGATGGTGCTGTAGGGCAGTTTGTGGTGTCTGGCTAAGTAGTTAATGTCACCTTATGCCAGGACCACATTGAACCCTTTAGAACATAGGCTGACAGTCACACCACAGCTTAAGTCTGTGACCTGGCCTGCTATCTAAGAGAGAAAGGGTATTTTTAGCTGTAGGATGGGACTGGATGGGCCGCTTATTGATGCACCAGAAGGCTAATGGAAACAGGGTTTAATTCCTCCTGTCAATCCCCTTTCGTTTAGTAGTCCAAATCAGGAGTACACAATAAAAGTAAAAGCTGCAGCAGATGTGTTTCTTGTTTGTATGTACACATCTGAATCTGTCACGTTTGCTCTCTCAGCACTTAAAAGTAAGAATAAAATAGAACTTACTGACTTTGGCAGCTGGTTGTCAAGGACAGAACCAGAGAGAGAGAAAGAGAAAGAGAGAGAGAGGCTCAGTGGGAATCAACCTCCCCTTTCTCTCCAGGCCTCTCTCTGACTTTCTCTCTTCAGGTTGGGCCATTAGAAATCACGGTAATAGGAGGGATCCTCCCCCCCCGGCTCTGCCTGGGAGTGTTCTGGGATAATAGCATCAGGGACACCTAGTACTGTACCATCACACAGAGGACACACAGGCACACAGAAGTAGGCTGGAAACCTGGAGAGTGACTGGCAGCCATGGCACACAAACATGGGCACCGAGAAAGGGTGAGTCGTTACTAATGCATCACCGGGAACTCATCCAGCACACTTATTCTTAAAGATGCTGCATATCCCACACACAGACGTGCCAGACTTACTTTTATCATGTCAAGTTTGCTTCTTTTCTTCAAAGTTATGATGCAGGATTCATTTTCTGCAACAATGTAGACCACACAGAAGTGTTTTCTCTTTTACTTGCAACAAAAATGTTCAGCAGAAATGCAAGGTAAAAGTACAATCTTCTCCTCTGGGATAGTTTATTGGGTGAGAGTAGCAGAAACAGAATGCTAATGATAAGCCTCTTTTTTCAATTCAAGACGCTGTGCATACAACTGATGCAAACATAAAAGAACGATTTTGCAAGTGTACGAGACAGAGCGCGCTGTCAAATTGTGAAAACAGAGACATGCGGAGATATCAGTCTCACAAGCTTCTCAAGTTTCTTTATACTGACACAGTAGATGTTGGAGGTGTCACTGCCCATAGAAAGAGGGATGGTGAGCTATAAACACTCAATTAATAAAGTTTCTACTGTTTTAATCCAGTTCTGCTCTGCAATGCAGTGACCTCTATTTATTTCTGATTTTAGGTGAAAATGTACACATTCGTCTCATAAAAGGCAGATGTACGTATGTAGTGTTAAGCTATGTTTATTAACACTACACACTACGCACATGACGTTTGACCGTATGAACTCCATTCATTCAGCCTTTGCTTCTGCTAATGTTTGTTCACTCAAAGGTAACTGAGTTATGCATGTTAGTTTCATGCAGCTGTAAGCATACACTCCTCTCAGTCTTATGTTTGACAGTGGATCTTCCTTTTAAATTTAGTATTGCTTTTAATGTCATTACTCCTCAGTGCAATAATCACTGACCTAATCACCTATAAGACATGGTTGTAAGCTGCTGTGTATGCGCCGTCCGACTGTCTGTTGTCAGTCTGGCATTTATTTGTTCCCGGATTTATCGTCTGTGTGTTGTGTCAACTCGGCTGGCCTGCATGTTAGTTTTTAGTCCAAACAAATTCTATGGACATTTAAAATAAGAGAACATGGAAATCCCAGAGCATTGTCTCAATGAAGGAAGATATTTGAATGGATTTACCATTGAGACAAAGCAAGTGTTTAAGGACAACAAAGCTGTGCAGAAATGTAAGAATAGAGAAGAACAAATAGATCTGCACCCCAAATCGCTGCAGCAAGAATGATTTTAATCTCAGTTTTCCTTTAGACTCCAGAGAAAATTCTTTGTAACCTTGCACTTGAACGCTACCATAATAGAAATAAGGAATAAGAAAGTCTAAGTAAGAAATATGAATGATTTGAATGGGTTTCAGTGGCTTTGAACGTCCTCCACTCATAAAAGCAAACCATCAATATAAACACATTTTAAAAAACATTTTCACTCAAAAGCCGTGACAAGGAAAGCATGAATGAATACAGGAAGACAGAGTTTAAGGAAGGAAATGTGTGAACGTGCACCCCTCTTCATTGCATGACACCACACGATGTTGTGACATTATACTGTGTTGTAAGAAAAGACAAAGCTTGGATTTGACCCAACACACTTCTTGCCACTAAGCCGCCAAGAAACCTTTAGGGTTTCTTGGAAAGGCAAAGAGAGACAGTGCAGGTCTTTGTGCAACACCTCCTTAAGCTTTTAGGTAACACTAGTTCAAACGTTTCTTTTATGCAGTAGTGAATCTCTTGCCGGCAGCAGTTAAGAAAGCAATTGTGAATTTGTGTTTGTTAGATGTGATATTGAGTCTTGGAACAGATCAATGAAAGTCAGACGGTCTAAAACTAAAGGACCTTTATGAGGTACAGACCTGAAACCCACCTGCAGACTTCCTATTTTAGTACAATGCTGAGTTACTCATCTACCTGTGACCCTGTCTCTTTCCTACAAGCCTATTTATTTATAGTGCCATATGTGAATATAAGCTACAGCCCACCTGGGCTTCTACGTATGTGCAAATAAAGTATTTCTGCATTTAGTTTGGGATTGTTTCTGACTTTGCTACATTTCTCATTATTGTACAGGATCAGTGAAGTTAGATAGTTCGGTTGGACTGTAGCTCCTCACTGTCTTCTGTGACCCAGTTTACTAAAAGACCTGAGGGATAAGTCTCCCTACTGTTTCTATTGTTGACTACTGACTGTTGTTGTCTGCTACTGCAGCCACACTGTCACAGTTTCACAATGTTAAAATAGCACTTAGTGGATTTGTCAGATCCTTAGCTCTATTTAAGGCTCGGCAGGCTACAACTGGACTAAGTTTACACAAGGCACCGTTTTCTTATTTAGTAGCAGAATTTTAAGATTTAAAAAAATTGGATCAACTTGGTTTGGTACAGTAACCCGAAGACTGGACAGTTGAGACTTTAAGCTTCCTTTAAAAGCTAGAATACAAAAATATAAAGCCAGGCTAGCTGTGTGCCTGTCCACTTCATGTGTTTCCAGGTCTTTGATCTTGGGCCCTTTGAAGGGTTGGGTTGACACGATGGATGAACCACACCAACAAATGAAGCCTGTGCTTTTGAACACAGCATAAATCACAGAGCAGGAGGGATCACCTAAAAATAGGCAGCAGCTCCCTTCTTCCTGATCCACCTGTGATATACTGTACCACACATCAGATGATTTACCCTTTGAAAGGACAGTTTTAGTGGCTGAAACAGGAAAAAGTGGAACAAATGACCTGCAGCATATAACCGATGTGTTCATTTTTGATGAAGATGGCACTTTTTGTTCCTTGTTCTTCCTAGCTCCCCTGATTTCATTGTTGACACTTAATCAGTGCATACAGACTAGATAAATAAAAGTCCTAATACTAAGTGAGTAATATCTGTAATTTTGTTTGGCTTTTATGTTTACATTGTGCACCGTTTTGTTCTCTTCAGATCCAGTTTGCGAACACTGAGGACAAACAAGAGTTCAGCAAGTACCCCACCAAGGCTGGCCGCCGCTCCCTCTCTCGGTCCATCTCACAGTCCTCCACAGACAGCTACAGCTCAGGTGCTGCACACCTGAACGTTTCATTCACCTTCCATGAGATTTTATAATATTTGCTGTATTTTCCTTCATGAAAGATTTCCGTTGATATTGAAGCTTTCAAAAACTGACTGATGAATTTTATATTTCTGTTTTTGAAGTCCTTATATCATCAGTTATGAAGTGTGTATCCCCATCCTCAAATGCAGCACATATAAGCACAAAAGCACATATGCTAGCATGTTTCTTGGTCACAATTCACTAGAAAGAAAAAACAATGTCCCGTATTACACTCGACTGAGTGTTTTTGTTTTAATTTCTCTGTAGATTGAGCGTTTTAATACTCTCACAGCATTTTTATAGCACCTGGCTTGCTTTATAATTAAAACAAGACATGGTAATCTCACATTTTACAATATGGGACCTTTAAGTGATCTGTATCAAGATTAAATGATGTATTTATGTTTACAAAATTGCTATTGGCTGACATATCAATATCAGATTTCTTCTTTTATATTCCTGAATATCAATATCAGTATTGGCATTAAAAATACATAGTCTGGCTATACACCATCAAAATAAATACAGCATGGGTACAGTAAATGCACACACGTAAACATGAAGTGCACTCACAAGCTCCACCCTACACAATGGATTTGAAGTATATATTTCATAATTGGCTCTTTGGTATGCTTTTCCACAATAGTGACCTTTTGTGTTTTCCATTTCACAGCTGCGTCCTACACCGACAGCTCCGATGATGAAACCTCCCCCCGGGACAAAGCCCAGGTGAACACCCACGGCAGCAGTGACTTCTGTGTGAAGAACATCAAGCAGGCTGAATTCGGCCGCCGTGAAATTGAAATTGCAGAACAAGGTATATCTGATATGACAGGAACACCGTTTTTTCAAAGATTATTGATTCCCCACCCCCATTTGAAAAAGAAATATTGACATGAATCTCTGCAGCATTGGGTCTTTTATGTCATCCCTTTCACTCCTGTGCTTGCTGTATCAATCTCAAACGTTTTTGTATGTGATTTTATTGAGATACAGTCGGACAATGGTCATTACCATCTATACAAAGAGAGCTCTGTGCTACCTGTTGTGACTTTGTTCCTAGATACATATCACATGGCGTGGCACATTGCTGCTTGGACACTATTTAATAACGGTCCTCTCCTCCTGATCTCAAAAAAGTTTATGACCCAAGGCTGAGGCAGTGTCAATATTATTGTGGAAACATGATCGGAGTTCTTTTATCTCAGTTTTGTTCATCACTCTTCTCCCATCTCAGGTGTTTTGTTGTTTTGTATACTCCCATGCTGCAAATCTGTGATACGTGGGCATGCTTAAAGCTGTTGCTGACATTGTTATTTAGTTTTCATTAAAAAAAAACAAAAAAACTTGTACATCCTTTTAGCTTCCACTAACTTGTGCTCAATCTGTCCCTCCCCCCAGACATGTCTGCCCTGATCTCCCTGAGGAAGAGAGCCCAGGGGGAGAAACCACTGGCTGGGGCGAAGATAGTGGGCTGCACCCATATCACCGCTCAGACTGCAGTACGTCCACTCGTTCTGTTCACTGCACATCACCGCGATTGTTCTGTCCTTCTCTTCTTTACCTCTGCTACCTGTTCATGTATCTACCTGTACCCCTCCCTCTTAGGTCCTGATCGAGACTCTGGTAGCTCTCGGGGCTCAGTGTCGCTGGACTGCCTGCAACATCTACTCCACTCAGAATGAGGTGGCTGCTGCTCTTGCTGAAACAGGTAAGAGCCTCTCCTCTCTAAAAAACTTAATACTTGACAATGGTGATGCGTTAGAACACATCACCATTGTCAAGTATTGTTAAGTTTTGGTTTAGTCATAGTTTTTGTCGACATCTATGACTAAGTGTAAAACATATATAGTTATGCTAATTAAAAATCCTTTATATTAAATTTACCTGGCAGAGGAATAATAATAATGATAATAATAGCAGTGAAAACATGATTGTGAAGCTTAACGCTTGTAAAGCAAATCAACTGTGCATGTGCGTTCACTGTGTAATGTTCCCCTAATGAACCTGCTGCTCATCCAGCTGGTCAGTCCTCTTCTCCTCTGCTGCCTGTCTTTGCCATTAGGAGTATGTTTTATTTCCGGCAGGGGTACCTGTGTTTGCATGGAAGGGTGAGTCAGAGGACGACTTCTGGTGGTGCATTGATCGCTGTGTCAACACGGAGGGCTGGCAGGCTAATATGGTATCAACCTGGCAATCCCATGATACATTTACACCAGTATCTTGTAACTGTTGTATCCCTGGTCTCTGCTGTGCTATCATAGATCGCAGAGGTTATAATTCACGCCGTTAACTCTGTGGTGTTTTTCCTCAGATCTTGGATGATGGTGGAGACTTAACCCACTGGGTTTACAAGAAGTATCCCAGTGTTTTCAAAAAGGTCCGGGGCATTGTGGAGGAAAGTGTTACTGGAGTGCACAGGTGAGATGGAGCTTAGATTTGATGAGTTTGAAGGTTTTAAAGGAAGGAAGGAAACATATTTTTGTACACCCTGGGTCTGTTTTAGTAGTTTTCGTCATCATTTGAAACACAGGGACTCGATTTAATTTGTTCCCAAACCGGGGTACACGTAGTGACATACTGTAGGTGGTGTGCAAAAAAATAGATAAAATCATATAAGTATGGAGGTACATATAAGTCTGACTGTATGGATAATGGCCTAAAATATAAGAATAATAGAATGCATCTTTTTGAGACCAAGAAATCACAACATTGACATGTCTGTGGCACAGCCTATGACAGCTCATAATAGACTATATATAATAAGGACTGGCAATATATTTTTTTGAGTTACTTGCATTGATCACACCCTTGGAGTTAATTTATTGTAACTTTGTGTCCCATTAACACTGAAATAACCTACGCTGAGCTAAAGGAGGTCAACCAAACAACGTAAACACTTCATAAATAAGTTATATATATTAGATATATAAATATGTACTACATAGAGTGACTGTTTGTCAGTGTGACGGTGGATTGTGTGAGGTTTCATGCCATTTCTCTGTATTTTTAAACCCCTTTCATTTTAGCATGTCTTCATGACTTTTAATACTGTTCCACGCGCTATTGAAACATTTCACAGCTGATGCACTTCTCTTTGGGCATAGATGATATTGCCTCGTTGAAGTTCTGATTTTCAGACTAGGATTATAGCCAGTAAACACCTAATAAGATCCATTGTTGCTGAAATTATCTTTTTTAACTGAGTTTAATTATTTTGTCCTCTAGATGGAGCTAGAATCAAACCCAGCATCCTGGTGAATGATGCATACTCTGTCAGCACAAACGGCATCAGAAGCACTTATATAACTCATAGCAGTATTAATACACACTGTAGATTGAAAAGGTCACCGGTCTGATTTCACTGGAGCCTCTTTGAGAAACATGACAGAGCTGGACTGCAGGTCACAGCATGTGAGTCAGTTAGCCGGGCGCTCTGGAAAGCATAGGTCACACAGGACTGCAGCTCAGTTTGAGTGTGTATATGTGCATGTGTTTGTGTGCGTGTGCCTGAACATGTTTTCTCGGGTGTGCTCTCAGATTGTACCAGTTGTCTAAGGCCGGCAAGCTGTGCGTCCCTGCCATGAATGTGAACGACTCTGTCACCAAGCAGAAATTTGACAACCTTTACTGCTGCCGTGAATCTATCCTGGATGGGTGAGGAGAATTAAATCATCCGGAAGGAACACTTTTTTTTTTTTTTTGTAGTGTTAAGAGCTAGAGATGAATCAAAATGTGTGTCGTTTTGTCTCTGCCAGTTTGAAGAGGACCACAGATATCATGTTTGGAGGCAAACAAGTTGTTGTGTGTGGTTATGGAGAGGTGAATCAGTCTTTGATTTCAGATTAAAACAAATCTTACTTTTGATGCAATGACTACATTTCATGTATTGTAGATTTCTGTTCTAACCATTGCGCTGTGCTGCTGGTGTGTAGGTGGGGAAAGGCTGCTGCACTGCTCTGAAGGCCCTTGGAGCCATCGTGTGCATCACAGAGATTGACCCCATCTGTGCCCTGCAGGCATGGTGAGTCACTAACATTCAGCTCTGGCCATGTTGTGCTCCACTGTCTCTTTGTTGTGTATCACATAAGCTGTTCATTTATCACCACCATTTGCTGTGTTCACTGTGTTTGTGCTGCTTAAACTAATGAAAATACCTCCATGTGCATCCACACAGTATGGACGGCTTCCGGGTGGTCAAGCTGAGCGAGGTCATCCGGCAGATGGACGTGGTGATAACCTGCACTGGTACTATGCCTCATGCAGTGACATCCATTACTTCTGCTTTGATAATCAATTGCATTTTATATGAAGCTGTAAAACCCTATGCACTCTGAAACTCTGTTTGCAAAAAATCTATATTTATAGGCAACAAGAATGTCGTCACCAGAGAACAACTGGACCGAATGAAGAATGGCTGCATCGTCTGCAACATGGGACACTCCAATACGGAGATTGATGTGGTAATGTGTCTTTTTGATCGTACGAATGTTCTGTAAATATGTCTGTGTTTGAATTTCTATTCTTTTTTTTAATCATCATAACATTTTTAATACATTAATATGATGCAATTATTCTATTTTACTAAGTTTTCACACATCATGAATTAGAATCATGTTGCACAACTTTTCACAGTGTTGAATTCACAGCACCAAATGTTTTTTACTTTCATGCCTTCTCCAGTGTGGTGTCTTGGGCTGTCGCCAGTTTCCTTATATACAGTATTGATCAGTCATGTGATCTATAGATAACCATCAAATTATCATCATCCTTTAAAAAAACAGTAGCAAAATACCATATTCACTCTTGGTGGATACAAAACAAACACACTTCTGTATTTTTTAAACCTCATTTTCAAACACATTTTTCAAGACACAGTATGTTAAAATCCCTTCTACCTCTTAATATTTAGTCATGTCAGTCTGTGATTGATGAACACATTCAGCCCTTATGTACTGTACATCTGCAGTTGTTCTCAAATCAAATCCTGTTCTTTGAGACCAAATTTAGTCCACTTGACAAATGTGGCATCATGTCTTATTCCGCATTTAACCCTCTCAGGTGGAAAGTGCCCAGTTTAGAGATCCAGAATGCCTCCCTCTTAATGACACGCTTCCCTGAATCTTCCCCTTTCTTTGACAGACATGCCTTCACAATGCCCATATATTTTAGATTTGAGTATTAATCTCCATGACTTGCTGCTATTTAATAGATCTCGCTCTCCTTTTGTTTTTTTAAATCTGTTACTTTTGTGTTGCATTCTGCTTCGTTAGAATTCTTGCAACGTATTTTGTACAAATGCTTTACTATATGGACATGTTAACAAATAAATGACACCATTTTGTGTTTCATTCTCACCTTTCTGTATTCTATTCTATGTGTCATGCAGTTTTAGGACTGACTTGTCTTTTATGTGCTCAGGCGAGTCTGCGCAGCCCTGAGCTGACCTGGGAGAGGGTGCGCTCTCAGGTTGACCACATCATCTGGCCTGACGGGAAGAGGGTTGTTCTGCTTGCAGAGGTAATATCCATTTAGAGCCCTACTTCTTTACAAAAGGATGTCTTTAAAAATCTTAAGATTAGTTGTATCACACTTAATGGCTTTTCTTTACACCGCTTTTAAACCCTTATGCTATAAACTCAGACTACTTCTTGAATTAATCCAGGCTCAGAAGCATTTCCATTGTGAAATGTTGTGTTTGAATATGCAGATTCTCATGATAACTGTGGGTCGTGTAGCTTGCAGGGGAAAATCCTGATAATTGAATCCTCCTGGTCAATTTAGCCTAGGCCCTAGGGTAATGTTCAAGTATAAAATGGCCTGCAGGTATCTCACTGTAAGTCAGCCAACAGCTCCTGTGTGCTGTATTACAGCAGAGGCATACTTTCATGTTATTGTGTCACTTTTGTTGTGTCAATTTCAACACAGTAATTCATGCATGTACTCTGTTATTTCTTAGGGCCGCCTCTTAAACCTGAGCTGCTCCACAGTGCCTACATTTGTGTTGTCCATAACTGCCACAACTCAGGTTAGTAGTGGGTCCCTCTCTGTGGAGCCTGGACTGACACTTGGAGCAGGACAGTTTTCCCTCTCACCACGCAACACCTTGCAGTTCTGTCGTAACTTGTGGTTTTCTGAACCTCATTGTGTGCTCTGTGTTGTGTGTAGGCCCTGGCCCTCATTGAGTTGTTTAACGCTCCAGAAGGGCGTTACAAACAGGATGTCTATCTCCTGCCAAAGAAGATGGGTAAGAAATTAAGCAATTGCTTTACTTTGATTTAGTTTTTTTTAATTTTTAGATTTAGTGTAACAGAGATCATATAAACTATACCTATTTACTTTTAGACTATACTGTACTATTAGTACTATTATTATATATTATACCATATTATATACATACTATACTGCACCAAACTCAATATTTTGTTACAGTATATAGCTGTATTATTATATTTTATTGATTGTATTATCATATATTTATTATTACATTGCACTTATATACTATATACCTCATACTATACTATACTGAACTATATCATTCTATTCTATGTTTATATGTTATACTGCTACATCATATATTTCTATTTTTCTATGTTAACACAGTCAACACTAAGTATCGTTACTGTAGTCAACACTAAGTATCGTGTATATTAGTCTGGCATTCACTGTTTATATATAAATACTAGACTTGTTGCTTTTTTTAAAAAAAAAAACTTCTACTCTTGTATTGTTTTTATAGCTCTTTACTTATTATTTTTTTTATTTTTTTCTGTTTTTGCGCTCATGCAACACCTGAATTTATCCCCTAGGGTTCAATAAAGGCTTATATTATCTGATTAGTTTATATTAAAAAACCTGTAGCCATTGTGTTGCTCATTGTTGCCACCATGTGACTACTTGACCCAAATATTACCCCATCAAGTGAGCCAAAAAACATGATAAGAACACATATCTTTCCAGACTGTGTAGTTTCCAATCTGTCATCTTTTCCAGATGAGTATGTGGCCAGTTTGCATCTCCCAAACTTTGACGCTCACCTGACAGAGCTCTCTGACGAGCAGGCCAAGTACATGGGCCTCAACAAGAACGGCCCCTTCAAACCTAATTATTACAGGTAGGTTTCACCGTTTACCGAATAAGTTCCATTATCCTTGATTGTCTAGCATTTCCTTTATTTTTATGATGTCTTATCATGTTTACAATAACACTGTGTATTTTGTTCACAGGTATTAATGAGAGTGTCTGATGCTGTGACCCTCAACACAGTTTTCCTGGGATAAACAGAGATATCTATTTTATTTTCTAAATTGCTACAAAATGGAGTAATTATTTTAATTATGCTGAATGTAACTTATTAATAGCACTTCAGGCATAGTGTTAAATATGAGAACTATGACATGTAGGAAACATACAATGTATAACCAACTAACATTTTACATGTCTCGTCATGTGTTTAAAAGAAAAAGCCTGCCTCTTGCATGCTTTCATGTGTATGTACTTATTTAGTTGCTAACGCTTCTGTTGCTAGATCACAAAGTATTGATTTGTTTGTTTACCCTCCTTATGCACAGTGCCAAATGATGGCCGTAAGAATGAAGCAGATACCACAGTATGTTTTGTCTGTCGATGACATGAAGATTTCATTAGTGCATTCCACGAGCCAGGGTTTGGGCTTAGCCAAATCAAACTCTGTATTAAAATGTGCATCATTTTACGTTAAATAATATAATTGAATGGTATCTGCATACATACCCTAAAAGGTATGATCCAGTCAGTGTTTATTACAACAAAGTACAGTATGAAGCGCTTGTTAGTTATTAAAATGATTTATAATAGGCTGTGAAAGGCTGAGCACATTTTTAATTCCTGACTCTTGGTTTTGGCATTCAGCACTTACCCTGAAATGATCTCTGACCCACAGCCTCTCCTGAATAAATTCAAACCAAAGGGATGCTTTGTGCTCTAAAAACAGTTTAAGATGTTATCTTAAAGATAACAGGGCCGTATGCCTTCCTAAAAAGGAAGAACTGAAAATGGTGTGTAGTAAAACCATTAAAAAACGACTTTAACTTCCCTCATTTAGTACCAAGTTTCCATTCGCTCATTCAAATTCCAGCAGAGATCTGTCTCACTGGTGAACAGCTTGGTTGGTTTTAAAGTGTTTTGACTGGATAATACCTTTAAGGCCACGGTATGAATGTGCCTTTTTAAATGATTCACAACATGAAATATCAGCATTGTCCTTAATGACATGAACATTCCTTTTTTTGTAAAACCACATCTATTAGTGGTGCATTTAATGTCTTCCTTCCACTGCTTCTGGTATAAATTGTAACTCTTAATGTATGAGCTATGTGTTGAGAAAAAATACTAGACTTTTATGTTTGCCATATGATTGTCACTGTCTTAATTTGATCCAACGGGGTCACCTAAAGTAAAATTTCACGTGATCAAAATGCACAAGTGTATACAATGTATGTAAACGAATTAAATCAGCAATAAAGCCACTTCTTTTAATGCAGAGAAGTAACTTTAAACATGTCACAGTGTGTTTAAACCAAGAAAACTTTAAGAGCTATGCCTCTTTAGGTCAGTGGTTGAGTAGTTACAATACATGTTTTCCATTCTTTTGGGTAATAAAGCTTGAATTTATGGCTGCGTACACTTCCACACCCATCCCTACTGTGCCTTAATGTTGCGTTCTCTACATTGTGTTCCCTCGCTGTCAGCCCTGCTGGCCCAGCGTCAAACTGCTGTCCCACTCTGGAATATTCACCAGCTCTCTCGCACCAGGCCAGCTGCATTAGTTGCTAATATTAACAGTTGAGTCACTGAGCATGGAGGGGGCGGGGGGCTGGGAGAGTTCTGGAAACCTGGTTGTAACTATAAAAGCAATGGTCCTGACTGAGTCCAGGCATTAGTTTAAGAAGAACCACACGGAAGCCAACGCTGCCACAAAGGAAACAACCAAAGGAGACTGCTGAGATCCTTCCACATCTTTAAGGAAGAGAGAGCGCATCGCTGAAAGTAAGTAAGACATTGATTATCCCGTTGTTGCTAAGTTCATTTGAATGGAAACATCAGTGCAGACTTATTCATTATTTTAATCCACTTGTTCCCTAAAAGATAACATTCAAACCATATTATAGAAAAGATGTTAAATGACCTCAAGCTACATTTTCAATATAGAAAAATAATTCTGTGTATATGGGTTATACATTTTTGTTATTATATAACATAGACTTAATATTTGTTCTGTTTATGTTTTCGCAGTAGAGCCTTTTGCCATAATACTGCCCTCGGGAGTGTACAGTTGATAATGTTTTTAAGTCAGTGTGTACCTCATTTCAGCTGCACCTCTAACATTTGCTTTGTCTGACAAAAATCATGGCACCACAAACATTTTATCACTATTACTGACATCAATTTAGTAATATTGAATGATATTCAGCTGCAGTGATCCGTGCTTTCCTAACATTTGAAAATTAAAATGTGATGTTCCCCCACTATCTAGAAACTGTAAAGAAACAAGCAAGATGTCTTCAGCTAAGGGAGTATCCATTGGCATCGATCTGGGCACGACCTATTCTTGTGTTGGGGTTTTCCAGCATGGCAAAGTAGAGATCATCGCCAACGACCAGGGCAACAGGACCACACCCAGCTATGTGGCCTTTACCGACACAGAGCGGCTCATCGGAGATGCTGCTAAGAACCAGGTCGCCATGAACCCCACCAACACAGTCTTTGATGCCAAACGGCTGATCGGGAGAAAGTTTAATGACGCTGTTGTCCAGTCTGACATGAAACTCTGGCCTTTCAAGGTAATCAGCGATAATGGAAAGCCTAAAGTCCAGGTGGAGTATAAAGGGGAGACCAAGGCCTTCTACCCGGAAGAAATCTCCTCCATGGTCCTGGTTAAAATGAAGGAGATCGCTGAGGCCTACCTGGGACAGAGGGTGTCAAATGCAGTCATCACAGTTCCAGCTTATTTCAACGACTCTCAGAGGCAAGCAACCAAAGACGCCGGGGTGATCTCCGGACTGAGTGTTCTCAGGATCATCAACGAGCCAACAGCAGCAGCCATTGCCTACGGCCTGGATAAAGGTAAAAGAGGAGAGCGCAATGTGCTCATCTTTGATCTCGGTGGAGGCACCTTTGACGTGTCCATCCTGACCATTGAGGACGGCATCTTTGAGGTGAAAGCCACCGCAGGAGACACACACCTTGGCGGGGAGGACTTTGACAACAGGATGGTCAACCACTTTGTAGAGGAATTTAAAAGAAAACACAAGAAGGACATCAGCCAAAATAAGAGAGCAGTGAGGAGACTTCGTACAGCTTGTGAGAGAGCGAAAAGGACCCTGTCCTCCAGCACCCAGGCCAGCATTGAGATTGACTCTCTGTTTGAGGGCATCGACTTCTACACCTCAATCACAAGGGCACGCTTTGAGGAGCTCAACTCAGAGCTCTTCAGGGGAACACTGGAGCCAGTTGAGAAGTCCCTGCAAGATGCCAAGATGGACAAGTCCAAGATCCATGAAGTTGTCCTGGTCGGTGGCTCCACAAGAATTCCCAAAATCCAGAAGCTCTTGCAGGACTTTTTTAATGGCAAAGAACTGAACAAGAGCATCAACCCGGATGAAGCCGTGGCATATGGTGCAGCAGTCCAGGCTGCTATCCTCATGGGTGACACTTCAGAGAACGTCCAAGATCTGCTGCTGCTGGACGTGGCTCCCCTGTCTCTAGGCATTGAGACTGCAGGTGGAGTTATGACACCACTAATCAAACGAAACACCACCATCCCCTCTAAGCAGACCCAGATCTTCTCGACATATTCGGACAATCAGCCAGGTGTGCTAATTCAGGTGTATGAGGGTGAGAGAGCCATGACCAAGGACAACAACCTGTTGGGCAAGTTTGAGCTGACGGGTATTCCTCCGTCCCCCCGAGGCGTACCACAGGTGGAGGTCACTTTCGACATCGATGCCAACGGTATTCTGAATGTGTCAGCCGTCGACAAAAGCACCGGCAGGGAAAACAAAATCACCATCACCAATGACAAGGGTCGCCTCAGCAAGGAGGAGATAGAGCGCATGGTACAGGACTCTGAAAAGTACAAGGCTGAGGACGACATGCAGAGGGAGAAGATCGCAGCAAAGAACTCACTGGAGTCATACGCCTACAACATGAAGAGCAACGTCGAGGACGAGAACATGAAAGGAAAGATAAGTGAGGAGGATAAAAAGATGGTCATTGACAAGTGCAACCAGACGATCTCCTGGCTGGAGAACAACCAACTGGCAGAGAAAGACGAGTATGAGCATCAGCAGAAGGAACTAGAAAATGTGTGTAAGCCGGTTGTGACCAAGTTGTACCAGGGAGCAGCACCGCCAGGAAGCTGCGGCAGCCAGGCCGGAGGCAGCTCCAAGGGCCCCACTATTGAGGAAGTGGACTAAAAACAATGGACATCAGCATTTTGTTCACAGAAATGCTTTGGCCGTACCACTGTTGTTTGGTAACAAAAATGATGTAATGTTACCATTTATTTTTCTTGACTTGTCATAATAAAAATACTGAAAGAAAAAAACCTCTTTGTTCTTGTAAAACACAATTTACAGAGGATTTTTGCATATTTGCCCCCTGTAAGACTTAATTCAGTCTGTAACTTGTAGAAATGATTGTAACTTCATGGGCCGACCTTTTTTTAGTCAGAAAGTGAAGCATAAGCATCTGTTGTTTATTTTCTAGGCTCTACTAATTAGACTGCCATTTTATTTATTTTAACTTCTCACAGAAAGATCTGGTAGTTGTCAAACAGACCCTGCAGAATGCTTTTGGCTACTGGGTCTGATAATAAATTGGAAAGTTTACTTACAGATATGTGGCTCCAGCCTGCAGAAATAATTTACAACAGGTTTTGATACTTGATACTCTTTTGAGAAATCCATTGTTCAAGGGAATGTTTTTGGTAAAGATGCTTGATTGGCACTTATATTTCTACCCATTCCTTTGACTTTGATCTTCTTTTCTTGTTTAAAAGAAAGTATTAAAAATAGGAAGCTGTTTTTAAAAACATTTTGTAATCTTTGACTAGGTAATGTGTAACAATGTAGACTACATTAACTCAAGTGTTCTACCTCAACTTTTACCTCAACTTCTGCCTATTTCACTTGTATGCATTTATATTCAAACTCCACGATTTCAGAAGAAAATATTCTAATTTTCTCTCTACATGTATTTGTCAGCTGTGGTTACTATGCAAATTAAAGCCTCTGCCTACCCACACAGGTGTTTTCAATAAGCCGGCTAATTAGACTTCTTGCCAGGTGTAAATTGGGTAAAGCTATGCTGGGAATTATGTGAGGCCACCACGCTCAATAAGACGGGGCTAAAAGGTCCCACAGAACCAACAGGCGACTGTTTGTGGGGACTCGCACAATCCTCAGAAGAGGTATTGGCCTAATTATAGTGAAAACAGCTTCACACATCATCAGTGTTAACAAATCAATCACAGCCCGTAGATCTTTTCAACTGAATTCCATTGCTAGGCAACAGCCTTAGTCCTTGGTAACTTCCTGTCAGCTGATGTCATTCACGTTTACTGCAACAGGAAATAAACTAGGACTGTTTTGGAATCTTTAAAAAGGTCCATACATATCAAAAAATAGTAACATGGACAGGGTCCACTCTGCATAATGAGTAATTTAGCTTTTGATATGTAGGCTACTTTAAATAGACCACGTGTTTTTCTCTCTGCTTATAAACTACATTATTTGATAACTAACCTAATCCATCTATCCATTCTACTTCCTGGAGAAGCTGGTGCCTACATTACCCACAATGCAACTCGACCGCCGACGGTCAAGTTTTTTTGTTTTTCGGATTCAGGTGTGTTAGGCTAATGTATGCTTGAGCTGATAGCCTCATGCAGGGATGAGGAGCCGGCTGCACATTTCTGTAAGATGACATCTTTTTAACCAGATATTTTTACATTTTCAAACTTTGAGTCTCATACCAACAATTTATCAAACTTCACACAGCTACTTCTGGAGCCACACAAGGCTCCATAGAACTTGTTTCCCTCACATATACAGTAGGTTATTAAGCCACCTGTAAACAGACTTTGATGTGAAAAAAATGCCAATTTCCACTTAACATACGTATACGTATACGTATTTTCCGCACTATAAGGCGCACCTGATTATAAGGCGCACTGTCCGCTTTTGAGAAATTTGAAGGTTTTTAGGTGACCTTCAAAGTGCGGAAAATACGGTACTAATATTTTGAATTCTGCACTTACACACGTGTTTCTACACAGTGGTATTGTCACTTTTAACTCAGTGAAGCAACCTTGCACTATTAATCACCAAATATTCGACTTGTGAATGTTTCATCCAACAGGCTGAACGTGTTGTTCAGTGAGCATCCACTAGGTGGCAGTCTTACCTTGTGTCAGCAACATCACCAGTTCTCTAAACATACAGGCCAAGCTTCCTGTTGGATCACACTTTGCAGTTCTTTAAATTAATAACGACAATAATCTTGGACTACTCCTGGAGATGACTGAAAGATCCAGATGGGATTTATTTTGTTGTTGACCTGCTGCTGTAGGCTCAAACTAATGCTGATGCTGATAAAATGACATATAGTTTAAGAGGTTGTTGGTGTAAACGTCCAGTAATGTAGTTGTTTCTGTGCACTTCTTCTTTATATAGTGGCACTAATTCTCCAGTCTGTTGTCCAGCAGTGCTCCTCACATGCAGGTGTAGGCTATATTATAAATATGTGCACAACAATCCCATTCAATAGCAACAATTACACAATAATTTACCTATAGCCTACTAATCAATGCTGTTTGTACTTTTTGCTATCTGTATAAGTCAACAATTTTAAGCTATATTCAAGTGTTGGTACCACAGTGCAGACCTGAATATGTAAAATCACACAATATTAATATGAGGGTTGATCATCACCACACACACACACACACACACACACACACACACACACACACACACACACACACACACACACACACACACACACACACACACACACACACACACACACACACACACACCATCAGCCCATCCTCTCGGTCTGATTAGAGGGAGTGGTTCAATATTGCGCCAACCTCCGCCAGCAGCCAAAGAGTTAAAGCCTGTTGTTGAGCGCACCATCCAACCGGGCTGTGTCGCTAAGGTAAAATAGGCCACTTGTGAAGACGGGAACAGATCCCCCAGCTGGGAGAAAAAAACAAAACAACAACCCCACATCTGGGCACGCAAGCTGAGCAGGAAAAAAATCTGGAGGAATATCTCGGCGCGTGATTAAATGTGCGACTGGATCATTGTTCGGGCTTCCTCATCCTGTGTGGAGAAGATAAAAGTTGTGAGGAACAGTTGTGGATTTTGGCGTTTCAGAATTTAGATAAGATTTAGTCAAAAAAAGGCGGGTGAGGAGTGACAGTACTTCAGCTAAGTGGTTCATCCTAAAGCCTCGGCACGTCGCCTAGTGTGCGTAATTGTCCATTTTCCCCCAACACACGGGTTTTACGAGCGAGACATAAGTGCAACACCTGGATGGATTAAATGAAGTCATTCTAGTGGACGGAAAGATTTAAAAACACATCCAGTGAGCCTTACCACCTGCGCTTGGTCGCGACACCAGGCGGAGTTTTGTAACAGGTGGTTCCTGTTGAGCGTCTCACTTTGGCGCTGCCTGGACCGTCACCCTGCCATCTTTTGGATAAATGGACTGGAGTCTGAAATGAAGGCGGACTTTGCGTTATTTTTCTGATTTTTCTTTTTGTACAAAAGCTTGTAACGGGAGGGGCGATCAGCCACAAAGTCCCTGTTTCTAAATGATCAGCTCGGTGTGTGTTTCGTCGTACCGGGGGCGCAAGTCAGGCAACAAACCTCCGTCTAAAACATGTCTGAAGGAGGAGATGTGCAGAGGGGAAGATTCGGATAAAATCATCATCAACGTGGGCGGCATTCGACATGAAACCTACAAGAGCACCCTCAGGACCCTGCCGGGGACCCGCCTGGCATGGCTGGCAGACCCGGACCCGCAGGTCAGCTCAGACTCGGGCGCGACTGCGCCCCCGAGTGCTGAGTTCTTCTTCGACAGACACCCGGGCATCTTTGCCTACGTACTGAACTATTACCGAACCGGCAAGCTGCACTGCCCCGCGGACGTCTGCGGGCCGCTCTTCGAGGAGGAGCTGGCATTTTGGGGTATTGACGAGACCGACGTGGAGCCGTGCTGCTGGATGACCTATCGGCAGCACCGGGACGCGGAAGAGGCCCTGGAGACATTTGAACCTCCGGACCCGGAGTCTGACGACGACAGAGAGATGCCCAGACGGTTCGGCATCGAGGACTGTCCCGACAGGTCGAGGGGATGCTGTGAAGTCTGGCAGCCCAAGGTCTGGGCCCTGTTCGACGACCCGTACTCGTCCAGAGCAGCCAGGGTGAGTTCAGGTGTTTGATGCTCTGAGCGCCTTTATGTCAGTGAGAGACTATAAATCCTGCAAATGATCTTCCATAACGAGCATCAAAATGTCCTCATCAACAGGTGTCCAGGTGAAGTGTGTATGTGAACTGTTTGCGTCGGTTTCATGTGTTCATCATTAGGATGTCTCTACACAAGATGTCTGAAGGGTCAGTCAGCAGCTCAATTCACTTTTACTTCAAGTTCCCCTCTGCTCAAGAAAGTGTTTGTCCTCTGAAATATTTGACATTGACTATAGTGACTTGTATCTGTAAACATGCTTGCTTTGGGGTTTAATAGAAAATCATACAAACAACAGATATAATGCTGCATTTGTGCTGATTTGTTTGAGTTGGCTAAAACACAAATCAGTGGCTTTCTGTGAATGTGAGTGCCAGTAAAACCACAAATGACTGTATTGCTGATGTGAGGAAAAATTATAAAACAAAAGGAATGAAATACAATATTGTGATTTAGAAAATGTAATTTTGTTACAGTATTTCTCAGATATTACTGTAATAAACACAAGCACTACGTATATGGCAAAAACTATGTGTTCACCAGGCCTGATACAGTTGTATCAACATCACCATTACAATGTGAGCATGTGCAATAGTGACATTGCAAAGTGAATCATGGTTTGAATAGGCTCATCATCCAGGTCACACTGACACATTTTTCTGCAGCTTAGTAAAACAAAAGTGTGCAAGGTGTGCGTTCACCACATCTCCTCCTTGTCTGGTCTGAAAAAATGATTAACACTGAAGCTGCTAGCAGCACTGAACGGGCCCTTGCACCCAACGTGCGTCATGGGGGCTGGCGGGAAGCTGGCAGACCCAACCATACATTCCTGCAACCATCACACACTGCATGCATGACCCAAGACATTATTTTCTGCATTGACTATTGGGCACTGCAAATTATGGATTTAAATTTTTGTATGTCTTCCGATGTCCACTATGTCGTGCCAGAGAACACACACTAATTATACACCGTATTGGTGTATATCAAATGTAGGCCACGGCATCTAAATTTCATGTTAATCGGCGGGGTCTGTCCCTAGACTGTATAAAAATCGACGTAGCCTCTCCGCCGGGGCCAATTCTCACAACTTGATCCAATCATATTTGCCTCTGGGAGCCGCCATCTTGTCAGATTTTGACTCCTCCTCATATCCTCTTTCTGATGTGACGTTGGGGGGGAGGGAGATACGTCCGTCTGGGTGACGTTTACAGAATTAGCCACATAAGCTCCACCGACGGGGAGCTAGGCTAAGGGAACACATTACTAGATAAACAGGAGTGGGAGTCCCGTGTCACTAGCAGAGACTACACCGGCTCCGGGAGTGTAGTACAGCGTTTATGATCTATGATTTAAACTGATATTCAACACAGTACCACGCTCATGGACTGTTAATCACCGACCCTCACGGCCCAAATCCTCCCGATGCTCAAGATAAACATCTAGTGTATGTGTCATAGATAGCAGGCTGTACTGCAAGTCATGGTGCAAGTGCAGCTATTTAATTAGCATAACAAAGTTTAGTTTAGTTTATTAAGTTTATTTGTTTCAGGGACCATGTACAAAATTTATTGGTTACAAAGTGTAAAAAGATGATTTGTACCAGATTCTAGCTAAAAGCTCATTCCCATCGGCAGTCCCTGGGAAGGTAACGTTAACATGGCGCCTTGCTAAACCATCTGCTTGTACAGTTGATCGAAGAGCAAACCATCTTGTCACTTATAGTGAAACCACCACACAAATGACCGTAGTCGAGGTCGAGATGACGGAGTTAGCATGCTAATCCTGACAACCAGCCTCCGAGGAGAAGTTAGGGCCAGTGGCTAGCTGTCACTCAAGAGGCCACACCCCTAATTATTCATAAACTTTAACCTTCAATAAAATAAAAACTAGCCGGGTAAAAAAATATTCACCCTCCCAAGTGTTGTCATGGAGATATGACTTAAACATACAGACTAGAATCTTTTTGTAAACAAGTCCTGAATAGATTTAATTATACTGTGAAAATCGGCCTGTTTAACATGAGGGTCAATGAGAAACTTCTCTGTTGTGCAAACTACTCCTACTGGACACTCGAAGAACTGCAGTTTTTGGCACTTCCTTATTGGATCAACCAGGAAGTCACTGTGGTGGGGGCTTGGGTCTGTCACATAAGCTTTACTTCATGTTGTAAATAGGTAGCACTGTGACTCTGACTTAATATGGGTGTATAGATGTCATCAAGTCTGGACAGAATGAGACATTTGGGGCAGAATGGATAATGTAAGGTCAAGTTACAGCCGTTTTCTGTGTGATGGTGAAACATGCAATTTGCCCGACTTGCCAGGCAACCCTGTTCCAGTAAAACACAAATGCTTCACAATTTGGCAACATGAAGGTCTTCTGATTCTGCTGACCACATTTGAGATGGATCTGTTGAATCCTGTATGAGGAGTTACGAAAAACACCATACCTGTAAAGTGCTTAAAATGTCGAGTTGTCACATGACATCATCGTTCGAGGTATCGACTATTCCTTCACAATTTAGCATCACGTTAGTGGGAGGATTATACCAACAAAATTAAAAATGAATCTGATTATCTCTAGTATGACTATGAAAAAGTTTGCATGAAATACATGTAAACTAAACACAAAAAGTAAAATAGCTGACTTCCTGTTGGATGGAGCTAATGAAAGCTAACGTGAAATATGCATGGACATAGAAAAAAGAATGGACAGCGGACCTAAAAATGGCGGCCGCTCATTCCTATGGAAAGCTGCTCAGTGGCGCAATCTCCCTTAAGGCTGCCGTCGTTTTTGGTTCTCGTGAACGCGGGAGACTGTGTGTGTGTCAGGTTTTGTGCGCTTTTGAGTATAACAAATGCGCTTAAAATGTGTTCAAGTGCTCAAAGTAATTGGGGGCGCTATAGACCGAATATGCCACACCCAAGCCAAATTCTGACATCAAATTGACAACATATTGAATTCTAACATGCGTCCACAGTTTCGTGCATTTTTGTGCATCCTAAAGGTCTCAGACGTGTTCGTAAAATGAAAATGAACACACAAAATCCAAGATGTCCGACTTTCTGTCAGGCCAAAAAATTAAAAAAGAAATGTCAATGTGTTCTTCAAGATAAGAGCAATGATCTAACCAAATTTTGTGAGCATCAAAATAACTTTTTCACAACTATAGCATGCGTCTGGGGGCGATATGGAGCCCGCTGACCACACACGAGCCCAATTACTGCAGAAGTTTGCAATTTTCGCCAATTCTGACCTGTGTGCCGATTTCTGTGAGCCTTTGTGCATCCCAAGCTCCTCAAAAATGCGATGGGCCCCTGGAACTTTCGTGCTCAGGTCCTTATTAAGATTAAGATATAATTTCATTAATTTTAATTACGATTTATTTATTGGTGTCCCACCTGTTCTAAATGCTGGTCCTGCATCGGTGTTCTGCTTTGAATTCCTTAGCTTGTGGTTTTTTTCAGATTGCAACATATATCGCATCAACAAATTAATTGCAATATCAAATTTTTCCGATATCGTTTAGGTGGAGTGGACACCCTTGTCTTTGTGCTTTTGTGTACTTTGGATTCAGACAAATTGGTAAAAATTCTAACAATAACAGCAGAAATTCAAATAGATGTACTGAATTTGGGGTTTGGGAGTGTTTATAAAGTACTGTCAACACGAATCACAAAAACAGAGCCATTGCATTTGACTATGGTTCTGAAACATGTAATCAGTTCAAAAATGTGTTTAGGAAACAAAATAGGGAGCTGTTATTTGTTGTTAATAGTCAGAAGCCACAACAAGCCTGCACTCTCTCCAGGCATCTAAATGTTGTTTTCAGCCACATTCATAAACGTTTTTTCAGTTCTCATTTAAATTTGTCATGAAATTATACCACAAAGCTGAAAATAGAGAAAATGCTGTTTTATGACAAAATCACAGTGCTGCTGAAGTGTTCAACTTCCCACACATCCTGTTCAAGGTTTGTACTCAGAGGTCCTCAAAACATGAGTGTTTGAAAGGCTGCAGGACTGTACATAAATGTACAGTAAATGCAGCTGTGTATATCAAACAAAAGAAGGGTGTCCAAATAGCCTGCTATAGCAGGGTTGGCTGCCAAAACGTGTGCAACGTCAGCGGTAGGCAGCCCACTTTAGAGAAGCGGACTAGTAACCCAAAGGCTGCCGTTTACAAAACTGGTGAAATAACAGCTGGCAACTGGAGGGTTGATCTTTAGTGGGAGATAACCGGCCCACAATTTATGCCACATGGAAGTGGTATACGTCGTCTGAAGATTGCTCTCTGTGTAAAGTTTTTCTATTCATAAATCTCTTTTTTTAAATGATAAGGTGTATACTGTATATAGTGTGTATAAGGGGATAGAGTATTATAAAGGAAGTATATGATTCTTATGCCCTATTATGTCTCATAAGTTGTTGCAGAAATTTTAGGACACATCATTAAGGCACCAAGACCTGGAGGAACACTAAAAAGATCCATGCAGGGATTCAACATTTGGAGATTTATGCATGAGTTGCATTTCTTTTGTGCAAGAGCACTTCTCTTGTGCAGTGTAAACTTTTTGTTATACCTAGGAAAGCCACATATTATCTGAATGCTGCATGTCTCGTTTGTGTTTGTAAAGTTTCATGAGGCTGGGATTATCCTGGAGGTCACAAAAGCTAATTTTAGACAGTACTACAATGAAAGGACTACTATGAGGACTAACATCATTATACAATAATACAATTGGGTTCTTTACATCCAGAAGAGCCTCAGCTCTCCAGTCACACCCAATGTATGCAACTCCAAGACTGTTTAAGTCCCCAGTATGCAGAAATATTAAAATACACCATTTTAGAGTGGGTGAAAATAACACATTTCTACTGCATGAGAAAAACTTCATGTTCATGAACCCAAGGCGAGAGGTCAAGAGACCCCTGTTTTCCCAACTTCCATGGATTCATTATACCGTCCAGTTTCATATGATAACCATTATGTTCACTATAGTTTTAAAGGAGTTTGCTACATCCTCTGAAAAACAGTAATGTCTGCCGCAATCGCTGCCGCTCACAAACTTGGTGAATCTTAATCTACAAGAGAGAAACACGCCTGTAATATTTAAGTGGCTTTTTGCTCATTTGTGAATAGAACTTTATTTAAAGATTGTCATCTTGTCACAACTTATTTGACATGATATGAACATATCCAACCCCCAGACAGAAATCTATCTCAGTTTCTCATTTTATCTCGATGAACTAGACACACTTCTGTTCGGTTTATCGTTAAAATAAATGTTTCTGTATTTATAATTAAAATCATTTTTGCTCTCCTTTCTTCCACAGGGGATATCTGCCATTTTGTAAGTGCTTGAAAGTATGTTATCCCTAATGGCTTGGCAACAAAAGCAGCAGAGTGCTGCTAATGAAGTAAACGTGAAAGCAAGTATATCGAGTGTCACTATAGCAGGAGTTGTCAGGGAAAGGGCCGGGAGCAAACAAGAAAAATACATTTAGTCCAGAAAGAGAGGCTGATGCTCACTGTAATTCTCTGTTTGCTTGTTTGTGGAGTTGAATGGTCTATTCAGAGAAATGTAGTGTTCTTATCGCATGACAGTCAGAATACAAATTTATTTTAGCTTCTCGTCCAGGTGGCATTTGCAGACCGTCACTGTAGAACAGCCCACATCACTGAGTCACAGCTGCCGTCTGAAGATGACCGCCATCTGCCTGCCAGTTCATCACGTCTGTCTCTCACCACTGAATATTTGTAAATGAATCAATCGGGATTGGCAAAGTTCAGAACGGCAGTGTAGAGTTAAATCTGATAGTATGTAATAAGCGAGTTATGGCGGATCTATATTGACCCGGTCATAATGTTCATTTCCTCTCCAGTGGATTCATGTAAGCATGTTTGCTATGTGTGCATTTTGAAAGGATGGAAGAGTGCATTTTGAGGGACTCATGTTTCCTTTATGGCCTTTCTATTTCATCTCAGGTAATGTGATTCTTGAAAGCCGGAGGGAAGTTAATCTGTTCACCATTTCAGCCACATCCTCCTCACTATCACCCAAGACTGGAGGTGCAGCTGACATGAAGCCTCTATTCTGATGAAGGCAACACTCACAACTCAAAGACATGAGAGTCTCATGGAATTTTTTGCTTACTGACTTTTCCTTTAGCACCACCATGAGTTTCACATTTGTGGTTTTGAGGGAAATGATTCGACAATTGAAACTAGTGCAGTGCCTCTTCAAAACGTGGGAACGGGGCGGATTGCTTGGACTCAGGTATTACCGCTTGCATCTTTCTGGAGACCACTCATCCAAACAACGTCACACTCGACACTTCCTTGGGTCCTGAACACTATACCTGCAAACAATGCTAGAGTATACGCATCATTTACCAACTGGTAGCTGTTTGGGGCCAGGCTATTTTCAGGAACAAAAGCATTCATTCGGAAAGTTACATCGCAGATGCTTAAAATGTTTGAGTTTACTAAAATGTAACTTCTGTACTGAATGACGCAGAGCGAGCTATACCCAGAATGCCTTTCGGCGGTGTACCAGTTAATAGGGGTCCTGTCTTAATACACTACACATTGTGAACATAATGCACAATAGTAAATAAGTCCTGCAGTTCTCAAGAGCGCGTTCACTAAACTGTATTTTCTTGGATCATCAGCAGCACCAAGATTTACCAAGTGTGAAGTTAATCGGATGAACGCTTTTTAAGAAAATTGAAGGACAGGCAGCAAGAGTCTAATTTCAGGTCCATTAGAAGAGAGGTAGCATTCTAGGGGACAAAAAGTTAAAATAACCTTAGTAATAAGTCTTTATAATGTATATTTGGTTATGAATCGGTAATCATCAACGACTGGCGGAAGTTTATGACTCGGCAGACTGGTATCTTCTTTGGTGATGTAGCCATTTTAATATCTTGCGTGTGTTTGACCTGTGCATATTTATTTACCTGCTGTATCGTCCTTAATTTGGGGATCAAAGTATTAAAACGGGCACAATTTCTACATTGTTCGCAAAATAAGGACATGAACATGAACACAACATTTACTCTGTGTTTATTTTCCTTTTAAACAAAATTGCGAGTACAGAGCCAAAACAATAAAAACACCAATATTATCTTGGCTCAGTGAAACAGATAATGCACCCGGCTTTTTAATTTCAGTTTGGTTGCATGCGACAATTAGACTTGACATTAACATTAAGCTCACACCGGATAACTCGGTTCAATCTTCCCATGTGCAACATTTCATTAATTTCATAGCACTGCTGTCTGTAATTAATCACCACTGTGATAATGGGCTGCAACATCTTATCAGTGGTGAGCAATTAAAATTGCCTTTCCCACAGAAAAGAGTGACATTTTATCCCACAAAGAGAAAGAAATCTATCTGTCTTTGTTGTGAGAACAAGGGTTCAACTGATGTGGGATTGTTTAGGTCTGATGCAAATTATCTGGCATCTACATTTCCAATAATCACTCTATTCGACAGTATAAAATGCTGTTTTTCTTTGCATTTGTTCAGATTTTACACATATGTTTATTAATAATTGACATTTAAATTCAGATTTATTAACCGCATTAGATATATTGGCATGATATTTATTAGTTTCAAATTAGAGGTGTTTAAAGACATTCATACTTGTCTGATTATATACAGATTTGATTTTGGTATACAGATTTAATTTGTGTCATGTGAGCCAAGATTTGACTGATATTGAAACATTTGTGAAATATTAATATTGGGTGGAAAAGTCTAACCCTATTAAAAACTAAATCTTGCCATCTCACCTTTGTCTTCAGGGAATCACGTCAGTGTTTTTGCAGAAACGGCTACATCTTCATCAAAACCTCTTTCCTGCTTTTAGGGCTGAATCACTTCACATTGATTTTAAAAAGACAATATCTATCAGTATCTTTCAATAAGCTCATTATGAAACAATAAGGAACCTATTCTCTCTGTGATAAATAATAAAGGAACATTTTGAGCAGAACCTCTTGTTCCTCTGAGCTCGGCTTTCACACCACGGACACCTTTACTCTGCTGCGCTGCGAAGGCAACACAAGATTTGATTTTTTTACACACCATCAAAGCAGCGCTGCCTCGTTAAGGAGCCTCTTATAACACTGAATAAGTGGAGTAATCCACAGCGATTATGTTGGTTGTTTATTTTTGCTCAGTTCTAAGCTGTTTGCTGAAAAAAGGTCGGCTGTGTTGAAGTGAGGTCAGCGAATGCATCACAAGGCTTACACAGTCGCAGACAAAATAAAAGCAATAAATACACTTACAATACACCATCCATCCATCATCTGCAACTGCTTGTCCCTGACGGGGTGGCAGGGGGCTGGAGCCAATCCCAGCTGACATAAGGCGTGGGACCGGGTACACAGGACGCCATTCTATCGCAGGGCACATAGAGACAGACAACCTACCAACCATACCGGCAAATCAGAGTCATCAAATAACCTAACAACCCTTTGGACTGTGGGAGGAAGCCGGAGAACCTGAAGAGAACATTTAAATAGAAAAACGGGAAAATATCTTCCACTTCAACCAAATAGCAGCAATCAGTGATGTGATTTGTTGAGCAGCAACTTAACTGGCAATCGACAATTTTCCTTTTAAAAAGCCCTTAAATTTAAATAAAGTTTTTTACCTTGATGATGAAGTGACAGTGCTTAAGATTTCAGTCCTGGTTGATTGCACAACACCCGGTGGTAACAGCAAATGCTGTAGTTTAACACTACAGGTCCCAGGACACTGGAGGCAGCAAAACAAACTACTGACGTATTAATTAAGAAGCCAGGCAATAATTGGCCTTTTGCCATCGTTCTGGCAAAAGGCCAATTATTGCCATCGTTCTGTGAGCGACCGTGATCTGATTTGATGCTGCAGATGGCAACAGTTTGCAAACAGTGAAAATGAAGATAGATTGTGGAGATGTAAACTTGAGGTGGCGACTGTTTTGATGACTTGAGACTCTACTTGGAAGTTAAAGACTTGTGACTTTACTTGAGGCATGATGACCGCTTTGTGTTTATTTTATGCTTTCAGTTTAAACATTAAAATGGGGAGGGGCTATTTTTTGACTGAGAAATTAGGAAATGAATAAGCTTTTATAAGGTTTTTCTTATTATATATTTTTTTTACTGAATATCAATAATTATTATATAAATGAAATTCATGTTCATACGTTTGTATGAACAGGTTAGATAAATTGGCCAATAATATTATTAGACAGGTACTAATACTTTGTCTTTTTTATCTTTTCTAAAGAATGGCTACTGCAGGTAATACATTGACTTGATTTGACATAATCTGTAACTCGACTTTACTTTGTTATACTGCAAATATATTGATATTACAATACTTTCATCATCAGTCAGCCATGAGCTCAATAACATTGTTTGATTGAATCAATAAACTCATTGTTTCCTCATGACGCGATGAATTGTGATTTCATAGACTTCATAGCATCTTCGAGGTTAATTCTTTAAATAATTTGATATTGAGCATTCATAATATAAAAGCTTATTCATCGGCGTAGAAGATTACTCAAGCCGATTAAATTGTGTTTAAACCAGCTTCAACCTCAGCAGGATTGTAGAAAGTATATTTACATTTGAGAAGGAGAGATGTGTCAAATAAGTAAGTCAGTATTTTTACTGGTCGAATAGATTTGAAAAGCTTTGACTCATGATCGTACTGTATCTTCAGTGATTATTTTTCTACATGCTGAGATTTCTGGCTCAACTTTCAAGCCTATACTTTGTTTTGAGACAAAACATTTTTGAAGCAGCAGCTGTCTGGAAGCCATGATACACATTTTATTTCGTAGGTTCTGGTGTCAGATGTCGATGACCTTTGACCTATTTTCAGTCTATGCTGCGACCGGTGTGTCCACAGACAGCTGATGTTGTCTCTAGTCCAGGGTCCTTGATATTGCATGTGATGTCAGTCACCACTGAGGGTCTTGGGTTTAGATGTGCTGAAGCCATATAAGAGAGCCTCACTGTTTGTTTTTTCCCAAATGATGAAGCCGTGTATGTCCTGTTCTTAAGGACCTGTTGGTCTGGAGTTCCCCCTCTCTCTGTCCTCCTCCTTTTTAATGAGATGCCCTCTTTTATGTTTTTCTCTCAAGTGGTCGTTTGGGATTTGCCAGTCACCTGAAAATAACTGAAAGCTCTTCAATAGCAGTCGTGGTATGGAGCCAAAAATAAGAAGTGTTTCTCACCTCTCGTTTTATATTAGAGTTTAGATCGTCCCTACCATTTGTTTCTGCTTCTGGTTCCATAAAATATAAGCACCTAACACTGAACGACCCCTGTACATATAGCCAGGAGAAGCACATCTGACCGCCTCAGTGGTGGACACTAATTCTCCTCCAACCTCGGGTGTACCGACTCTGAATCAGTGTGACATGAATTCTAAGAAAACACCTGAAGCTGTTACCTTCTTCCGGTTTGCAGCAGCTGATCGCCCTGCAATCGGTCATGTTGTTGTGGTTCTTGCGTATTGTGCAGCGTGTCAGTGTTAGTAACAGAATATGATGCTAAACAGCTGGAGGTGATGGCTGCTATGGGACTCCCCAGCTGCTCCACACTCCTCTACTGCCTCGCTCCCTCCCGCTCTGATTTTCCCAGCTGGGACCAGGCGGCCGTCCCCTCTGGAGAACCTCGGCTCCGTCTGCACGCTACTGACACCTGATGACCTTGGATCGATGTCTTTTTGGCAACAGTGTTTGGCATTACATATCCTCAGAGGCTTCACTACTCTACTGCTGTTGGTATAGTGCTCAGAGACTCTTCTTTCATCTGTATCAATCGTGTGGAAGAAGTGTCCATATCCATTACTTAAGAAGCTATTATCAATGTGTTTATATTAACAATGAATTAAATGATTGTGTAATATACAGTTATATAATATAAATATTCATAGTGATGAACTGACAGAGAATATCCCCAACTGAGTCAGTTCTACAGAGCTTTATAGTGTCTTTTGACTCATTATTAAGCTGTACAGCCCACAACTTTACTCTTTTGGTTTATAATTTAAGTGAAAAAGCTCTAAAAACCTAGCCTGGGTATACCCATGCAGCCTTGCACACAATTTCATTTCACCCTTCTCGGCAGCCTGGATTCCATGGATGCGATTTTTACCTCAGCGAGGGAATAAATTGCAGAACGGGTAGGGACGGCAAGACAGTGACGACATCTATGCGACACACCGAAGCTTGTAGTTTGTTTACATCTATGGATCGCATCTCTGTGTTTTCCCCCGATAAAAACATGTCTGTAGAGTGTCCATATATAGCCTTACCTTCTTCCCTCATGTTTGTCTTGCACAAATGGCAATAGTCGCTCAATGCCATCGTGTACACATGCATCTCTGACCCATCGTCTGTTTCCTTGTTTGAATTTCTGTCGCACTACATACGTCATCTGATATAATTGATACAATTGGTTATGAGCTACATACAGACGCATTTGATAGACATTCATAGCGCCAAATAAATGGCTCTGGGCATTCGCAAACCACGCCTCAAATATGAGAAAATAAATGGGTGGTTCCCAGGTGGTTCCCATTAGCCAGGCTGCTAAAAACCCACTGTGCGTTACCTGTTCAGCACCAAAAGGCAGACAGACACAGTTAGGACTTGCTGGTG
This sequence comes from Echiichthys vipera, assembly GCF_963691815.1. Taxonomy (NCBI): domain Eukaryota; kingdom Metazoa; phylum Chordata; class Actinopteri; order Perciformes; family Trachinidae; genus Echiichthys; species Echiichthys vipera. The sequence continues at coordinate 19,010,943 of NC_139834.1, read as the reverse complement.
AACATATTTAGGACTGAAGACTAGACTTATGTCGGCCAGCTGGACACAAACATGATGCCAGATAAATGCTAAGTATAGTATCTGCTCGATGTGTAAATGGACAGTTTTATAGTTCGCCATAACAAATTTGTAAAAAGATTATATGTCAGTGTTGGGTTTGACCCCAATTGACAAAAAAATCACCCACGATAGGTTTAAAGGCACGAGCTAACATTCTGGGTGTTGAGTTCAAATATCAATAATCTTTCTCCAGAATCACAGACTCCACCTTTAAGCAAAAGTAGAAATACTCAGTATGCATTAGGTTCTTACACCGATATTATTTTATAAATAAAAATAAAATAAATTGCTTCATGAAAACATCACCCCAATCATTGTTTTCTGCATAATATGTTGTTTAAAGAACTGTGGTAGGCCAATATCAGCCGATAATACGTAACTTGCTCCAGCATGCATAGAAATCGACTTGCTGAGAGGTATACTGTTAAACGTAACAGCAATCCAGTCTGTAGCTGTAAAACAAATGTAGTATTGCCCCATAACAATTTAAATATTTGCAGCTGACGTTTAGTAGAGTAGCATAAGATGGAAACACTGAAGAAACTGAAGTCAATTTACCTCACAATTGCACAGAAATGCTTTGATAAAATCTAAAATATAACTTTATTGATCCCTAGGAGGGACATTTACCATTACAACAGCACACAGACAGACCATAGAGATAGGAAACAACTGAATAGAAATAAGTAGAACATATTTACAGTTGACAAATGACAAATATGTTACATAGATGATGTGATATGCAGTACATGTAGAGCTTGTATCAGCTTTAACCCTCAGGAAGACTCAATAAACTACGTTTACATTTGCAGTAAAATGAAAACTAAAAAGCTCAGCGTTAACATTCATCATAACATCAACAGGCTCAGCAGACCAACATGAACAAAACACTCTGTGGTTGCAAAGACGCATTACAGCAATCACTCCAAAACTGTGGCTGTGTTTAAAAATTCCCACCGATCTGCTGTAAACATGATATTGTGGTCTCCCTTTGTGTCAGGCCTTAAATAAACCATACAGACAGATTTAAATGACGCAATTTATTGAGAAAGACAAAGACTTGCTGACGTGCAAATAATATTACAAATGCACTTCACTACAAACCCCCAGATACTTTCAGCAAGAGAAGTGTCAGACATGTAGCCACCTCCAGACACACAGGTGTGAGGTCAGGCTGTGTAGTGTTATTGTTAGACTTTCTTGGTGAGCCTTTTATGACCAGAGAAAATTGTCCTTGTGTGTGCCAAGACCTCCAGCATCTTCCCTGCAGCGGTGCCCCTGGCTGCAGATACCCAGCTCTGTTTAGTTCTGGGATAAACCGTTTGGCGTTTGAGTAAACTGAACGCTGTCAGGGCCTGTTTGGCTCATCACGAGCATCTGAACAGCAGCAGGAGGACTAACCGTTTTTATTTTGGTGGCATCTGGCTTGTTTTTATAGTGAAGGAGCTTTTTCTGTGTGATGTATAAAGATGCGATTATGTGTGCGGCTACAAGAAGAGGTTTGTAACACACCAATATTATTAATGCCCCTTTGACTGAATCAAAGTTGATGCATGAGACAGATGCAGATTGACGATAAAACAGCCGGACAATTTTAGGAAATTATGGAGGATTTTGTGTGAACTAATTGTACAGTACAAGTGTGCATTTCAACAAACACAATCTGCTGTACTTGGGAAACTGACCTGGCTTCAGTCTGCTGGTTGTTTGGTGGGCAGGAGGTGTGACTGGGTGGGTATCATGACATCCCACATGCTGCTTGGTGTAGCTTGATGCTGGCAGGTGAAAAGAAATGGCTGCTACCACTTCTGTATCACAGAAGTAGCACCTGTCTGTCTTAATATGAAGTGCCATTTTTAATTTCTTTTGTTAATCAGTGTGTCATATCAACATTAACCCTGCCATCATCTACCAAGCCCGCTCATGCAGTTATTTATTTCCCACCCATGCCGCATTCTGTGAAGAAGGTAACGAGTACTAGCCTATCAAAGGCAGAGTAGAGCGGATCCTCAAATAATGCGGATGTACTACATAACAGGCCACACACCTGTCAATCGCTGTGAAAGAGGTAATTTGGCGTGCTCAAGGTTGCTGAACCCTGGTCGACAGTCTTCTGTTACTGGGCGTACAGTGCTGGGATAAAGCCTGGTCGCTTCCGCTATCTCCGTTTTCTATTTAACATCGGCACCGTTGGGTTAGCGATGGTGGTTTAAAATAAACACAGAAAAGCCAGAGCGTTTCTTTTACATCTATCCCAGAATGATAAGCTGGTGTAGCCAGACCATACTTTAGCGCTGACACAGTGTTGTGGAAAAAGGTCTGGCTATGTGAGACCACCACATCGTCTACAGAGCTAGCAGTTACACAAACTGCAGTGCATTCAGGGAATTGTGCACTCCAAACTGGAAAACATTCTGCAAAATAAAAAATACATTTAATCAGTCAAAATTACGCACTGATGGCTAATTTTGGTAAACGAGAAAAAGGTAGTGACCAAAAGAAGGGATGAGACATGTCTGATAGGCCTTATTATGCATGAGCTTGCATATATTACCGATCTTATTCCTGCTAGCTCCTTCTATAACACTCTGATGTGGGCACTATTTTTCAGGTATATCTATTGTGCAACAAGTACCCACCGTGGGACGTCGAAGTCCAGGGAGCACTGATGAAAAGCAGGGGCAATTTTCTAAATTAATTGTCTTTAAAAACTGTCCGGCTGAGGTGCTTCCACAGAGGTTTGTTTGTCTGTTGGAGCTCGCCTTAATTATCTGGTGCTGACGACATATCTGGGTCTTTTGTCTGGAAAGCTCTCCGAGAGGAAATCATGGATGAAAGGACACAATGAAAAACCATTTTACATCTGTGTATGAGATGCAAAATATGTTTTCATTGTAATTAGCATAAGAATATTTTATTTCTCGGTCTGTGTTGGAGAAACTGTGAGTGCATGTAAATAAGTACTTCATTCATTTTCGATGAATAAAGGCTGTTAAATACTCAGTGTTGCTGATGCAATCTTTAAGCAAAGCAAGTAAAAATCAGAGGTAATCATAAGTATATCTCATCATTTTCCAAATATATATAAACATATAATATACCAAATATTTTATTCCACATCAGCTGAAGTCATAAGTCGCTTTGCAGATTAATATTTTACATACAAAACATGGGATCATCGCATAAATATAAACAACCCAACAGTATTTAAAGGATTTCAGATTTCTGATTGACCAGTTACAAAATTAAATCTAAATCAATCAGTAATAATAATCCAATATAATATATATTGATATAATACAGACAGTGACTGTATTCTGCCATACAATGAATAGTTTTAATGCTCTAAGGACAGTGCTTCTATACTTTTACTTAAGTCAGATTTAAAATGCCAATACATTTCCATCACTAATATTCCCCGAGGAGAAAAGACAGATTATTGACTGGTTGTAAGAGAAGTGTAGAAAAATCATTTTACTTGGTGACTTTGACTTCAGCCACTGCGATGAGCTGAAGAAACAATCCAACTGTGTGCTTTTGTTTCTGTTAGTTTCTATTTAGTTTCTGTGCTTGTTGTGATATTCCCCCGTGACTCGGCCCTACAACGCACATGCGCACACAGACACACACACACACACACACACACACACACACACACACACACACACACACACACACACACACACACACACACACACACACACACACACACACACACACACACACACACACACACACACACAATGTTCAGCAGGGAAACTGTGTCCATGCGACAGGGGAACTCTGAGCTCCTCCCGGATCGGAGTGGAGGCTTCACAGCCTTCCCTGAAGAAGGTTGTTATGGTAGAGAGCTGCACATTGCACAAGCTGCACTGTATATTTACATGTGTAGTTTTGCAGTATTGCAGTTTTGAATCCGGGCTTCCAACTCCAACTTTGCCAATTCTCTTAACTCCATAAACTGCCCAATTCTAATTTATTTTATATGTTCCACTGTGAATTAGCGTCCCCATCAGACATCACATGCTTTATTTGTTTTTTCTAATCACAGGTCCAAACACTAATAAACCTGACCGATATGTGAGAGGCTCTGGGGGAGGGGAGCAAGGCACAGGAACATATTTATCCAGCTGTAAGATGAGAAAGGCTAGAGAGGCATTGCAATTTGTCCAGGCTTTGGTAAACAAGACAGACAGATCGGGTATGACACACAATGTTAACACAAACACAGGCAGACATGGTCATTGTGCTAGATCAGGTGAAAGCCGTGCATCCTTCAATTTACCTCCCGTCAGTTGTAAAAGCGCTTCGCCACTTTGTTTGGATTTGTACTTTTGAGGCCGATAATTTGTTTTATATTGTGTTAGAGGAAAACATGTCTGATGCAGGCTCTGCTCGTCTCCTCACTTTTCCAACAGACTAACCAGAAACCTCTTTTGTCAGGACCACAGGACTATTTTCTGTGTGATATCCGTGAAAGTCAACTCATACAGCAGCCCTGTGGTTGGTTTGGTAAATCAGCTCGTGTTGGCACCATATGAAAGCACACTTTACCTCACAGGAGTAATTGGTTAGCGATTGGTCTGTTTTCATTCGGAGCATTGTCCTGCCTCATATCCTTTTTTAAAAACAACGAAAAAAGAAATATATTCCCTCATATGAGCTTAATTATCAATGATGCTCATTTGTTTTGGTTTCAGGCAACATTGTTTCAGCATTTTTGCATCTTTGTATTCATTGTGAACTTGGCTTTGCCAGTTAAACGCCTCTTTTGTCCAGACTCAACTATCTTTAAAATACTATCTCTTTGATTGCTATGTCATTTGGTTCAAACAATAATTTTCCTTCTCAGGATGAATTATAGCTTTGGCGAGCACCTGTTTTTCTTCATTTAGCACCATCATCAAGTCCAATTCTGTTTGTCCAGTACTTTGGTTTGAAAACACAGTATCTGCCAAAAATAATGACAGTCCTACCAGTCTCTGCTGTGCTTAATGTGCAGCGCTTATTAGCCAATCTTAGCATTTAGCAAAGCACTGCAGTACAGCCTCACAGATGTTAGTCAGATCAAGTTGTATATTGTTCTTTCACATTCAGGTAATACAGGTGTCTGGCTACTGGTCCATGTCATGGGTAGGTGATTAAGGTTTGTCACAGTGGTCTGGGTAGCCCCACACTTTTGTATGTGTTTGTATTGTATTCCTGTTGGTTTCTGCACACAGTCAGCATAGTTACAGATGAGGCACATTTTCTCCTCTTTAGATGAAGCCTTTTCCCGCCATTCATTCTTGTTCATACAAAACTAACTTCACAGTCAAGGATTCATCACATTAAACTCATATCCTTACTTTGATGTTGTCAACGTTTGCGTCTTAATAATTTTCTTAGTGCCTGGCTTAATTGTTCTCATATCAGTGTGTTCATTATTTTAGTCTTTCTGTCAATCAACCGACACTCACTGCCTTTGCCAGGAAATAATGCTACTAATAGTGCTACTTTACAGACTTGATTGACACATCCATGTCTTTTTATTGGTGATACTTGATAAAAAAAGATGTCTATAAGTCTTATAATATAATTATACATGTATTGGAAAGTAGAATAGCCTCTGGGAGGCACGCTCCCTGCAGGCAAAGGTTTAGATGGAAGCCTTTTCACAAATACTTGATATAATGAATGAGCAGTATTGCGTATTAACTTGTGGGAAGGCATGAAATTGTGTTGATTAATTGTTTCATTTATCTCATCCAGGGAGTGGCGTTTGCCTCCCTCTTTTTCATCCTGGTGTCCATCACCACCTTCTGCCTGGAGACCCATCAAGCCTTCAATGAACTGCAGAACCGGACAGAGCTGGTTGTCGTGGGAAATGTCACACAGGAAGTGGAGAGGCGAGAGATGGTGACCAAGCCCATCCTCACAGTGGTGGAAGGCGTCTGTGTGGTCTGGTTCACATTCGAATTCTTGGTGCGCATCGTCTGCTGCCCAAACAAGGTGGTCTTTATCAAGAATACGCTCAACATCATTGACTTTGTGGCCATTCTGCCATTCTACCTGGAGATGGGCCTGAAGGGTCTATCGTCCAAAGCTGCCAGCGACGTGCTGGGCTTCCTGCGTGTGGTGCGGTTTGTTCGGATCCTCCGGATCTTCAAGCTGACGCGGCACTTTGTAGGCCTGCGCGTGCTGGGCCACACGCTGAGGGCCAGTGTCAATGAATTCCTCCTTCTCGTCATCTTCTTGGCGCTGGGCGTACTCATCTTCGCCACCATGATATACTACGCTGAGCGCATCGGAGCCCATCCCGATGACCCAACAGGCTCCAACCACACACACTTCAAAAACATCCCCATCAGCTTCTGGTGGGCCGTGGTCACCATGACGACACTGGGCTACGGAGACATGTACCCAAAGACGTGGCTGGGCATGATGGTGGGGGCACTGTGCGCCCTGGCTGGGGTGTTGACCATCGCCATGCCCGTCCCCGTCATCGTCAATAACTTTGGTATGTACTACTCGCTGGCTATGGCCAAACAGAAGCTGCCGAAAAAGAAGAAGAAGCACAACCCGAACCCAGACGCCCCGACTGACACTGCCTCGTTTGTTAAGTCGGAAACAAACTCACACAGAGACAGCACTCAGAGCGACACATGTCCGCTGGCTGCTGAGGAGAGCGCCAGGAGGAACCGCTCAGGTCAGGCTGCAATGCAGTGTTAAAGGGCCAGTTCACCAAAATTACAACAAAACATTTTCTCACTTACCTTTTGTGCTATCTAGCCATGCAGATAGTTTTGGTTTAGATGTTTTATTTGACAGTTTTATTTGATGTTTTATTTCTGTTGCCAGTCCAATACAAAGAAGATCATATTTGTTGTGCTCACATCATTGAACATTTTTCATTTGAACAGTAGCGTCTCCTTTTAGAAACAGCGTCCTAGTTATTCAGAATGAGTGATACACATAAATATTCTCTTTTATAATTATTGTGTGTTTTCTGCGGACTATTCAGAGTAATGGGGTGATTTATATTTCAGTGTTGCAGCACAAACTAAATCCCATTCACCTTAATTGTATTTCGGCAAAAATGTCAATGCCATATCTCTCAGAACCAGGGCAAATACAACTAAAACTATCTGCAAGAGGTAAGTTAGAAAAGGCTTTCTTTGTCATTTAGGTGAAGTGACCCTTTAAGCTACTGTTACAATTTATTGAATTCATTCATTAGGTTTCTAATTTAGAAACAAAAATTTGTTTATGCTGTTTGTTTCAACAGTAACATAAAAACGCACTGTATTTGTCCTTCCTGAGGCTTTTCAAAGTTTGTCTGACGGATGAGCCGTGCTTAGTCACATAGACAGTAACACACCAGGATCAAATTACTCCTTCTAACATCTCAGACAAATTGAATTTCATCACAGAAAAATACCGATTTTATGCCATATACCTCTTCCTTTGTCTAGGCCCTCGGGGCAGTCTCAGTAAAAGCTTTGGCATTTACGTTGCAGTGTGTTTTTGTCTACCTATCAGACTCCAAACAGAACGGGGATGCAAATGTGGCGCTTTCAGAGGAGGAAGGCTGCAGCCTGACCCAGCCGCTGTCTCCCAGTGAAAAGTGGTCCCTGCGATGCTCCAGAGGGAGAGAGAAGACTAAGAAAGAGGCCACCTGCTTTCTTCTGACCTCTGGAGACCCCAACGTCCATCCTGGTAAGTTACATACATATCAGTACACACCTGAATATACACATCAACTGTTAATTGTGTTGCAAACTGCACTGCCTGTTTTTTTTCTGTACTGTGGTTTCAATTTTCTTCTGTGAGAACATTTGGTTCTGTTGGTACAGCGTCATGAGTTTTGTGTCTCCTGCTCTGATGCTGGATAAATGAATGAATGAATTCAATCCTGTTAGTCCAGACAACGTTTAAGCCATATAGGCAGCTAGATTACATGTACTTAAAATCGATAGATTGACTTTTTGGGAAATCAGCTTACCGGTATTTGCTCTTTTTTGCAGAGATAGATCAAAAGCTTGTGGTGGGGTCTTAGGGCCATTGTAGGTTAAAAAAATAATATGTAAATATAGCGTGCGTGCGTGTATGCGCAGTACACATTGTTTTTGTGACATTTAATTTTACAAAATGAAACTTGAATATTTTCTAAGATTATAAATGCAAACATTCAGACTCAGAAAAATAGTGTGGTTTGGGTGTCTGGGATCCAAATTGCTTCACTTTGCATGTTTGGATCAACCTAATTATACCACAGATGCAGCCGCTTGGCTGTATTATGTGTCCTGCTGTTCCATAAATCCCATTTAAAGTTGTACTCCGTAAGATTTTCATCTGTTTAATCTTTTATTCTTTAAAGTTACTATCTATCAAAGAGTGAGTTAAAACAATGGTGACTGATCATATGACCCACTAATGAAAGCACTTCTACTATTACAAGTATTACAATATCTGTGTCTGTGGTGACATTGCCTCTCTAGATGTAAATAAGCCGCCATGTTATTGACGCTGCTGACAGCGGTTGGTCTGCCGGTGGAGCTTGTCACTAACAGTTATGCTGCGTTTACATGTAATCGGAAATCGGGAACCTCAAGTGTAATAGGAACATGTGTGTGTGTGTGTGTGTGTGTGTGTGTGTGTGTGTGTGTGTGTGTGTGTGTGTGTGTGTATTTTAGAGGGTTACATATAGGAGACAGACCTAAAGTAGAGAGGTGAATGTGTTTCAATAAAGTTTACAAAAGAGCAAAATAAATAAATAATTGCCAACACACATAGTCAACACACATAGTCAACGTGAACGTGACAAGATGGACCGCTCTGAAAGAACAGGCTCGCCTGCAGTAAAATCTTACTGCCAAAGATGCCGCTCGAAACAACATATCTCAATTCTTATGGAGTACAACTTTAGATTCCCCCTAGATGTAACCAGTGATATCCTTGCATCTATCCATGTGTTGTAGTTCCAACCTGTTGTGTCTAAATATGTAATAAAGGCCCCACAATACTTAAATACATACGTTCTTATTCAAGTACAAGTATTTGTAACATAAGATGAATTTAGTCAGTTAACTTCTAGACATCCAGATCGTTTTTGGTACACCTTTGACCCCTGACTGTCCCAGTGAATACTTAAACTAAACATTTTTAACATGTAACACAAATATACTGTAATTTGGCCATTGGAAAAGCCGTTTGAAGCAGTTAACATGGGTACAAAGTATAAAGTCCTTTTTTGAGTCTTTCAATTGACATCCGCTCTTAGCCTGCCCATCTTTCTCTGCTTGAATGGCCTCACATCTGAGCTATTCCAAAAGCCCTTTGTGAAAAGAGTCTCTATATTTGGCAGTCATGGATTCATTTCTGACATCCTGAGCACACGTCAACATCCTGACTTTCGTCTACAAACAGCCCAGTAACACTGGAGGTGTTTTCCTGCAAAGCTGCACTTTGCCGAGATGCATTTTTCTACCAAAGCTCATTTGCACATCACTGTTGAGGAAAAAACAACATACATTAATGGTGCACTTTCCGTAGCTTGGCTCCTATGAGACTATATACCCCCTGTTTTTTGATAGCCCATTACAAGGAAATTGTATTTGAACGTGTTTGTTGAAAGCCTCGTGAATGCCTCCCTGAATGTGTTGAGTGTTGTAGATTGCTGTCAGTTAATGGCATGTTGTCACATGTAGATGAGTAAAACACAGCCTCAGTTATAGCCTTCAGATAGATGAGAAGAAGGGATGTTTGTGGACATGTTGTGATGCTCAGGGGAGGAAATCATCCGTCAATATAAAATTTACAGCCTCACAGTCACAGTGGGACAGACACAAACACGAAGACCCACAAATCGCCACCAGCCTGCTTTCACGCTGCCTTCTCTAATGATACGCTGAATTATCTGGTCAGCTCGTGAGATTGCCAAGCGAGCTTTCTTCTGATCGCAGAGACAAAAACAATTGGAAGCTGAGCAAAGCCAGAACACCTCAAAACTAATCTTTGAGAGACGGAGGAGGGGATAATTCAATCCTGAGCCCTGTGTCTGGTGAGTATGAGGATAATGACATCCAAGTCTATTACAGGGGAAAATCACACATACACAACACATTTTAGTACACATTACCTGCAAAAAAGGGCTCAAGTGGACTTTCACTCTTTTCTAACAGAAATCCAAATAAAAAACTCTTTGTTTCTGACCACCATGCAAAACGATGCCTTTGTGATTGCAGCCATTTTGTGCTGGTTCGATGGAGATATACGACACGGAGGCTCTGCTCTTCAGAGCTATGCCCATAGGGGATAGTCTTAGGTTGATTATAGGGTTATGGGATATAAGGTATGGATCATTTTGCACCAGAGCAGTATGGCAGGAAGCAGAGAGACGGACAGATGGATGCAGCGTGTCTGAAAATGCTCAGATGGTTATCAGTGACAGGAAATGGTGTCCTGCCCTGCAGTGGGAACAAAATGCTGGTGGCTTTGAAGCTATTATGGTTGTCACAAGGAGCCTGCAACCGTATCAACACTCACTGTCACAATTTATACACGCAGACACGTCCTCAGCGATGTGACCACAACCAGCTTGTTTCCTTGCGATGAGGCCATAATGGTGAGGCAAACCGTTCAAGTGCTGCTAAGAGGAAGCAGCAGCAGGGTATACAGGCGAGCAAAGAAAGGGCTCGGATGAGCCTCCATACTCCCAAGGTGCTCCTCTGGATGATTGCTACTAATAGGTTTCCATTAACAACATGGGTGGTCATAGCAAAAGCCTCCTGCTGGCCCTTTAAAATTCTTTTTCTGTGGAGTAGAGGTAAAATATTAGTCATTTAATACATTACTCCTTAAAGGGGCTGTACTGGACATTCAGAGCATTAAAACAGCAGTGAACAAATATTTGCTGTGTAAAGATAATTTGTAGTATTGGCGTCCTCTGAATATCAAACTCTGGTGAGAACCCTGTATAAGTGGAGGGGAAATATTTTGTTCAGTAGCTTTAAACAGGAAATAAAACAGGAAACTATTTTAATATCAATTAATAATTTTTAAGCAAAAAGGTCAAATTTTCCTTGGTTTCTATTTTTCAAATTTAGGATTTTGCACACTTGTACATTTTAATTTCTTTGATTTTTGAACTGTTGGTCAGACAAACCGAGCCTTTTGAAGATGTCACGTACAACCTTATGAGCATTTTTCACTTATTTAAGACATTTTAAAGTTTAAACAATTTATTTGCGTTTTTGAAAAAACAAATGATGGACTAATAATAAAACATGTTGTGTAGTCACAGCCCTACAGTGACCCTGAACAGGGTCAGCTTTTATTCAGCAGAGATATTCTAACAAACTATGAAAAAAAAGACTATTAAAGTCCAGCTTCATTTTTCTAGGTCGTTCCTGCTTCTATCATAAGCGTTTCATTGTGTTTCTGTCCTTTGTGTTTTCTATCAGAGAGCTGTAAAGACATCCTCGCTGCCACTGGAAACTACGCTCAGCCGGAGGTCACCACGCTGACCTGATGCTGATTCACTACGAAAAGGAGAAAGAGCGTGAACCCTCGGTGGAGTACATGCTGTGCAGAGCTTCAGCCCTGGTTTCTGCTCTCTTTCCCTCCTGAATGAACTGCAGAGCAGATTGTTTTTTATTCAAGACAAGATTACATGCGTCCAAAACCCTATGGTAGAAAGTCAGTTGCGTAGGAGAAATATGTACACTAATTTACATGTTACAAAGCATTTTGCATGTGTTGCATGATCTACCATTGTATAGTGTCCTTTAAAAAGTGGCTACCATTAATATGCTTATCAGTCAGAGGACATGTCATAGCCTGTCCTAAAGGACCTGAAAACACGTTTTCTCAGTTAGCTGGGGTTAGACGAGGTCCTACATGAACATACAATCTTTTTCCATCGTTGGAACGGTTTTGGTTATTTCACATCAAAGGTTTCTGTTTCTTTCATTCTCTGCGTTTTGGGGCGAGGATCAGTTGGAAGAAAGGGATGTCATCTATGTCCAATCAGGATTCAGCGACACTTAGTTTGGTCACTGTCAATCAAACCTGATCAAATCAAATCAGCACACATAGTCCTGATGAAGCAGATTAGCCATGTTTTTAGGTTGTAAACTCTAAATAAATAACACTAACTTATGTGAGTTTAGTATTGTTTGACCAACTTAGACGGTTGCTTATTTTGTCATGAACGTTTAATGCTAGGAAGGATTTTCAATGGTTTTAACCTTTAGTGAGTCTTTTTCGATGTTGCATTTCTTCGTTTGATTTCTTTCTGTCACCTTTTTGGAATAATATGTCCAAAAACTGTTTTGTAACTAAAAAACAAATCATCACTTGGATTAATGTCTTAAATGCATAAATGTTGTTAACTGTTGAGTAAGAACACCCAGACACTTGTTAATATGGGTTTGTACAGCAAAACTGTTACTGTGAACTAGGATTAGAAAAAAGACCCAGAACCCTTTGTTGATCATCCCGTCTCTGCCTTCTGTCGTGCCACTGAGATTTAACACTGACCACAGGGACAAAAAGCAGATATTCTGTCAAAACACAATGTGGTATGAACGCTGCTCAGGCAACACATTGTTTGTAAATCCTTGTACAATAAGAGAGTTTAACAAAAGAAATAAAAAAAAAATCAATGGAGCAGTATTGGCTGCATTTACATTAACTTCACGTTAGCCGTATACAATTGATGCATCACTGCTGGTTGAGTCAGGACCAAATGTAGACTCGTTTAGATTACATGGTAGATTTTTAGTACCATTGTTAGTACAAATACATACAGTGCAGTGTGATCAGTTCCACTTGTGCCTCATGTTGAGTAATGGAGTTTAAATATGTGCAGTAATGTAATTAGATTGGTTCCTTAACACTTCTGGTTGTGTGATCTGTAGAAACACTGTTACACGTTTCCACTGAGAGAGAAGCGATGTGGTTTCCTTCACTTGTGACTTATAATATATTCCTCATGGTCTACCATAGTGGCCTTATGTTTAATAAACAAAGGGAAAGTTCATTTCATCTTCGCTGGACTTTATCGGTCTGTAATTATGACTAGCACAGTTGTACGTATGTAGCACTGTAAAATATTCTGGATTATTAATTTAACTCTTTTCTGTATATGACATGCTTATGCACCATGAAATAACTGTTAACCAATAATGAAAAGATGATTATTTTATTATTATTATTATATCATTCAACCCTTTTTGGCCTCATTTTCTATTTGCCCTGTACATCTTTCATATCTCCCTGTTTTGAATTGTATAGGTGACTGTAATAGATTTTAGCAACTGTGTGTGTGTGTGTGTGTGTGTGTGTGTGTGTGTGTGTGTGTGTGTGTGTGTGTGTGTGTGTGTGTGTGTGTGTGTGTGTGTGTGTGTGTGTGTGTGTGTGTGTGTGTGTGTGTGTGTGTGTGTGTGTGTGTGTGTGTGTGTGAGACGTATCATTTAGGCATGTGTTTCTATGCAAAAAAAATAGAAATAAAGTCCATTTCTCCTCCTGGTGTTGAAGATAAAATCTTTATATATATATTTTTATTCGCAGCTTGCATTATGGGCATTTTTTTTACATTAGCTGCACAGTTTGTCTCTGTAACTGCTGCTGTGTCACCTACTGTACAGCTATTTATAGTTGGGGTGACACAAGCCTAGTCTGGTGGTTGAGCTGGTGCTTGCTCAAAGTGGTGTAACGGCAGTCACAGCCGTGCCTCGGTGATTATGTACCGAAGGTGTAGATGGCATTCAGAACACATCACCATGGAGATTTGGGATGACAGGCAACGCTAATTACTGCTCGGCAGCCTCCATCTCCCCTTCCCTCTGATTTTCACACGCAAAGAAACACCACTCTCTCTCTCTCTCTCTCTCTCTTTCTCTCTCTCTCTCTCTCTCTCTCTCTCTCTCTCTCTCTCTCTCTCTCTCTCTCTCTCTCTCTCTCTCTCTCTCTCCCTCTCTCACTCACACACACACACAGAGCTCAGCATGATCATCATTACTGTTGTTGCTCTTGAGCAACGTTTTGATGTTCAGAGATACATTGTGCAATGCCCTGTGGCGATGAAGGGAGGGGGCAAGATGTCATGGGTGAGTCTAAACCATCAAGGGGCATGAATATGAAAGCAGACACCTTGTGTTCATACAAAAGAAGAACGACCTTTAACAAAAGGGGGACTCTGATTGGTCAGATAGAAGCACGGTGGATGACAAGAAGATGCTCTGCCGCCATCTCTCTGAAGCTACGATGTCTGCGTATTTCATACCAGTATGTAATGTTACTCAAACTTGATCAATGTTTTTGACTCCAGAATGATAAAAATAGATAAAACATCTGGTGAGATAATGGTACATTTGTGTTTGCTAAGCTAGTTAGCTAGCAAGCAAGCTGATGTAGGTGACATTGTGCGACAGATGTAGTTCAATGAGCAGTTTCACACAAAACTAAATGGTAAACTACTATGACAAACCTAAAAAGTGTGACTTTCTTAACCAGCAAAATCATCTTTTAACGTAACGTGTGTAATTCATGGCACAATTCAAATTGGATAAAAAACATTTTAACTGCCACAGATATTTTGACAAAACCAGGTCCCATGGGGGACACCAGAAGGAGGACTTCACCTTCTTATTGTATTAGTGTTTGGTTTCTTGTTGCTCTAAAATAATTTGTGCATGCAGAGCAATTTGTTTCCTTTGCGTGCAGAAGTTGCTTTTCTGACATTACTTACTGTTTTATGTTTGTATTGAACTTGTCACTTCATTGGTTTTGAAACAATGAGCAGTAGAAAATGAGCTGGATGACTGACACTGGCACTTTTACAGAAAAGTTGATTGATGTGCGTTGTCCTTATGAATAATTAAATTCAAGATGCTGTGGGTACCGCAATCAAAAAGTCCATTCACCTCCACTGTTTCCCTGAATGGTAATGTAATATATGAGCCTATTTCAAGAGTGATGTTGTCATATATATTACAAATAAGGTGATATATTGTTATCACATATACATAGATCCTCTGGAAATTCAATATAAATACTGGCAAATGGATTGGGGTGGAGGTAGAAATCTAGATGAACGTCTTAAAACATGGGCAAATAAAAACAGAAATATCCACATGGCTAGAACTCACCAGAGGTAAGTGTGATAAAATATGTTTTATTTTTTGACTCTTTAATGCCCTGAACATTTGAGTGACATTGATTTTCTTTCTGCTAAATGAATTAAATCTTATGATGTTATTCCAGTGTCAGCATCAAGTCTGCTGTGCGTTCATTTTTCACTTTTTCATGCTGCCATTAGAGCAGTAATCCTCAAATCCATTGTTGTTTGTGTCTGTGAATAGATGCATGTTTGAATATCTCGGACACAACATCAGCCATAAACACATCTGTCGGAAAAACGTTTTCTTCCATACAATGGTTGTTGGGTGATGATTGATGAGCTCAGTACGTAGACACACTGCCTTTTAACGTTAGTCATTTTTCGCTATTTGAATGTCATGGTCATACATCACAGGCCGCCTCACCACTGCGACAGCCTCACTGTAGACAACATACAACACAAATGATCTCCAGAGGGAAATACCACCTTAATAGTCCTCCTTAAACTTGGTGACAATTGCCGGGCTGGATCCTTTGATGTGGTTGAATGGCGTATTTTCATGACTATCAACATGCTGGTAGCTGATAGTTTTCCACACCTGAATAACTCCATTAGTGAAGCAGCATCTCCAGCTCAGGGGCCCCAGAGGAGAGACGACTGACAAATTTGCGATGCTGTGATTCATGAAATAAGATGAGTTTAGGCAGGAGAGAAAGAGTCAGAGCTGGAGGTCGACACACAGAGAGAGAATCGAGGCTTGTCCTGTCATCCTTGATTACTCGCTTTCAAC
>NC_139834.1:18772487-18989987 GCF_963691815.1 Echiichthys vipera | reverse complement strand
CACATTCAGTATCAGATGACCTACAGGCATGTTTTACACATTTTGTTTTGCATATTTGTGAAGCGCTCTACATACAAAATAACATACATTGGTATTTCACATAACGGAAACGTAAGAGCTATTTATAATCTGACCCATGTGTACTTCATTTGTGCCTCTCAAGTTTCCTGATTGTCGAATGTTGTGGTCGTGTTCCTGCTCTGGAAGTCTCAACAATCAACCTTCACCAAGTGACCCGGCTGATTGGATTTGTGCCAGCTGGTGAAAAAATAAATCTGCTGCTTCTTCTGAGGAGCCGACCCTCTTGTACGCAGATATCTCCCAGGTGGATTGTGTACGTAAACAGTTTGAGGATTATGGTGTGCTTTTCTAAGAAAGATTTATGTTTCCTGAACAAACTTACAAACAATATCATCAATCAGAGAGACAAGTAACTAATTGACCGATAATGTTTGTGTGACATTTCGAGTCTGGCTGCTTATCTTTGTTTTGAATCTGGAATCAGCTAAACAGCAGAGAAGTTCATGAAACTGAGTGTTTTCTGGACAGCCTCCCTTTAAAGCTCTTTACTACCATTTAGTGAATTCACGTTACTGGTGGATGAGATTCCTCTCAGACAGGAGGGATGTCTTGTGTAAGAGCTTGGCCATTATGTCTAAAGACAGGCGGGAAATAACACAGCCATTAGTATGGGCATTTGCCTCTTCACTATAGTCGCTCCAGTCTCTGAATGCTGGGTCCATTTAGACACCCATACAGTCACTTCCTGACACTTTGAAAGGGAATAATTAAAAACTGGATAATAGAAGTGAAAAGTAGGAACTCGTGACTATGTATCTCTCCTATGGCTTCATCACATGCTGTGAAGTCTGTTGTGTTAAAACACAACAGACTTTATCTTCTCTTTACAGTAAAATCACAATCCTTCGACCTTACAGGACGTCATTACTTATGCATAATGAGGTCTTTACATCATTCAGAAATCAATGAGGAGTTAGAGAATAAGAACATGCGTTCTTTCTCAGCAGCGGTCTAATCAGTGCCCGCTGCTCTTCAGCTATCATTTCAGAGCTGCACTCCAACAGAATGGTTGAATGGTGCAATCACCCCTTTTGACTGGTCCAGCACTCACTAAATGGCTAATGCATTAGTCATGAGCTCTCCCCCAGGTAGGTGGGGAATCATTAAGGCGCCACTGTTATTCATCAACGAATTATTGTGCTACCTTCAACTCACAATACACAATATAAAGTTGTTCAATATTTTATATCACTGTCTATTTACTAAATTACAGTCTTTGCATGCATGTTTGATTGAGTATCTGACTTCCAGATTTGTTTCAGGAGACTGAGCTGTACGCTTGGGACTTGGCCCTCAGTCGGACTTACATTAAATTATTACATTTTCATGCAAATTACAAACAATTCAATTCAATTTTATTAACAGTGCCAAATCATAGCAAAAGTTATCTGAAAACACTTTACATATACGTAGAGTATGTCAAGACCACACTCTGTAACTTATTTATTATTTACAGAGACCCAAAAATTCCCCCATGAGCAGCAACACGTCACACTATCTTTAATAAAATAAGTCATAATTATTATAGTTATAATATACATTATTAATCCAGAAATCTTGGGCACACAGTGGGAATGAAAACCTTCCCTTTAACAGGCGGGAATGATAGAAGGTGATAGAATATGGTAATGGTAATAATTATGGTGGTAAATATGATTAATGATAAGTAGGGGTAATAACAGCTGTGATACAATGAGATATATAACTGATGATGTTTTTATGGCTACAATTTTTTTAATTTATAAAACAAATGATAGTTTATATGAATAATAGTGATAATAGCAGCAGGAAGCATCATGCAGGACCACGGCAGCAGGCACCACCACAACCAGCAGAGACCTGTGAGACGACAAAGCACAAACAACTCCGGGGAAGAATTTGAAGTTTGGAGTCTACATCCATGCTCGTGACTCTGTGGGGTTGTACTAAGGGACGGCCGTGCTTTGAGTTTGTGGCTGCCCAATCCGTACTGGAAACACAATCCGTTCTACGCATGTGTATCAAGGTTAAGCATTGATCTCAAATGGTTAGGATCGGGATAGCCCATTGGTCAAGGAGATAGGTTAAAAATCAGGATTATGAAAGTTTTTGATGATAATGTACACTTCATTGTGTACATAAATGTAGTACATAATGTTGTGAAACATAAATGTAGTTGAACAGCGACCACTGTGGCACTTACAGGATAATGGCACTTTGAATATCCCTTAATTTCCTAGAGGCACTTGCTATAAAAAGCTCATCATTATGAAACCTGACTGACACAGAGTGCAATGGGACCACGAGCAGGCCACAACAACTCCTGGGAAGATGTTTTCTGCTTGTTTTTGTGATGAAACCATTTAAATGTTTATGTACTGTAGTATAACAGTACAGAATCATAAAGTCAGCAAATCTACCTATTAATATATTAGTTACACAGCAATGTGTGCTTACATTAGCCACCATACGCTACCGGTCATGTCAGGCTAAGTTAGTCTGTAGCAGCGACTTTTCAGAAGTTGTGACATATCTAACAATAAAAAAAAAATATATAACAGCAGCAACAGGCAGGCCTCGCATACCCACACAACTTGAATTTACCGCATGACTAGTAGCTATGTAAAAAATAACCCATTAATGCTATCACTTTCTAAGTATTGCTTTGAATTTCACCCTAAAACCAAAAAGACATGACATTCAAGTTCAAGTCAACATCATGCTTGTACATTAGTCATCACCATCTGGGTTATTAATTCATTGGTGGTGAATTCCCTTCCTTCATTCACATCAACCTGCCTGGTGTGAGCAGAAGCATCTGCGAGGCAGCGTCAACAGATGGATTCGGCATATACCAGAAACCATAGCAACCAATGGGGATCTCTATAGGAGCAGCTTCAATCAATGCAGTGATCAATGGAACAAATCAGTCTCCTCTACCATCTCCAGACTCACAAAAGGGACACCACAATACCCCAATCCCACACGCGCTGTGGGACAATAGTCTTCCAGCTCTGGTGATTTGTTTCAGAAATGGAAAAACATAAATTCTGTCTGGATGGTTCATGTTTAACATGCTGGGAGTCATGAATCAGCTGCTGATTGTATCTGTGTGTTTATCAATATTTCACAGCACAACCACAAGAACATTTCTCCCTGTAAAATGCAATTTCTCTCATTTTTGAAAGTTGCCCTCCAGGAGATAGGGGTATGGATCACTCAAGTGGGAAATACAGTATGTCAGCCTTTGGAATTGGTGTGAGCCATCACTGTCACACCATGTGATAGTATGTTGTATTTTCCAATATCACAATATGGATGTACAAGATTCCTGCCAAGCGTCGCTGGAGCAGAATCTGAGAGCTTGAGCTGATTCCAAATATTTCCAGAGATCCTGCCGTCTTCATCCCAGGAAGCCATGTCAATATTTCCATCTGCTCATGGCTCTGGTCTTGATTAGTATGTTTTGTTTTTGGTGAAACCTTTTTCACTTTGTCACTTTCAAACCTTCATTCTCTATCGGCAAAATTATTTTGGGAAAGTGTATAAAATTATGCACAAGACATCAAGAATAATTGTATCTGATGGAGGTGTGCAACATTAGAAAAAGTGGAAACACCAGCCTCAATGAAGAGATTTCAAGCACGCTCAAGAGGTTCAATAAGGAACCCCTCCACACCCCAATTCAAAGAACCCTACAAAAGGTTAAATTTTCAATTTGTACAGTGTACCCTTGTAAAACTGCAAACCCATTACATATGCAAAATAAAACACATCATAGGCATACAAAGCTTCACATTTGCATGAGATAGCCAAGAATAATAAACTACAGGATTATGAAAAACCACAGAACCAATGTCAATTGTTACAGACTAGAGTGGTCCTAACCTGGAGTGAGCTTAAGAGGTTGAAATTAAGTAAAACATGCATACGCATGCTTTTAAACAGGTTGAGGCAGGTTTTCTTATCATGTAGCAGGCCCTTTAATGGATTAATGCTTAGCTTAGCTCATCTCTCCGATGAGGCCCTGCCAACTCAGGTCTCGACTCTTGTGAGCGACGATCTTCGTCATTTTACTTCAGTTCAGTTTAGGTTGTGTTTGGATGGATCCTCAAAAACAATAGCGCAAGAGTCCATGGGCTGGAGCGGTGGGAAAATGGAAGTGGGGTCTGAGCAACGTCCTCAAAGCCAGCGCCTCCGCTTTGTGTCTGCTTTGTTAACTTTCTGTTGCACTCTGGCAGTGACGCCTTTATCACACACACAGTGTAACCACTTCCAAAACATCTCTCCATTAAACATCCCATAAAACAAAAAAGTAAAACAAATAAAGTACAGAAAAAAGACCTAACTCCGTACACAATGATCATGACATCAAGGTAATTAGGTCCCCTCTTATTCCTGACAATGACTGAATACAACTCATGCCAATCAAAGAATTCTCAAATTAAATGAGTCAATACTGTGAGTGAGTAGACACAACAGGTTAAGGTAACTTAAACATGTATCTGTTTTTGACAGATACACTGACAGCTTGCATCTTGTTTTCAGAATATTTTCAAAACCCAGCCAAATGTTGACAAAAGCAGCTCAAATTTCATCTATCAGCCCAATATGGCAACGCTGCTTGTACAGCAAATGGAGCTTTTTATGATTCTTCGACTTGCCAGCGACTGTAGAGTTCAGTTTGACCTTTGTCATATTTGTTTAACTATCATTATATCCTGGCAGCACTATATGAGACAGATAATCTGTGGCAAAATCATGTTCCTCTGCCTCCTCCAAGTGCTGCTAATGGCCTCTGCAACCACGCCCAAAGGAAAACAACCAATCAGAGCAGAGGAGTCTCAGACTCACTTCCTCGTGACGTTATCGTAATTTAAATAAAATAGGTCTATAGTAATGTAGAAATATATCTGCAAGCCTAATCTTTCTCTTAATCTTTCTAAAATATAAACAAAGTAACTTGGCTATCATCAACAACAACATCAATTGGCTAACGCTGCAAAAAAAATTATAAAAAAATACATACATACAATTGTAGACCAAAAATGCAAACAAAGCCGTAGCTATAGCAAAACAAACTTGCTATTTATAAGTTTTATAATATATATTATACAATATATATACAGTACCAGTTAAAAGTTTGGACATGCTTTCCCAATCAAGTGAATGAGAAAGCATGTCCAAACCTTTGACTGGTACTATACAGTATAACCCTGTAGTTCTTTATTTGACAATTTAGTGGTTCCCTATTTACGAACATACACAGTATATAAACATTAAAAGGTAAAAACTAGATGTGATGTGCTGGATGTGCTAACATTTATTATCAATTAAAATCTTATCTGCATCTACAACAGTTGCTTATAGTTATTCTTATTATTAAACGTAGTTAAACAGTCTTATATTGCCTCAGCTTCACAAGTGTTTTTCAGATAAACTTACATAATATACCAAGAAGTGATTGATGCATTCAGAACGCAGTGTTTGTCTATGGGCTTGTTTGTTTATACTGTATTCCTCTGATGGATCCTGCGACCTCTGTACTCCCCCTCTGTCTTCCTGGTGCATTTTCCTGTTTACCTTTGACCCTTCAACCACAGATAGCTTTCATGTAAAGATTAATGGAGCTACTTTGTATCCGTATTTGAACATTATTTCAAAAAAGAAAGGGAAACTAGATGTTAATTTTCTCTGTAATGAAGTGTTGTTTCGCTTTAACGTCTTATCTAAACATACTTGATATCCATTGATAGCTGGTTTTACAGCCCAGTCAGCAATACTTTGGTTGTTTGGAAAAATAAATCCTCTTACTTTACATTTCGTCCACAGATATTTCTGTCTCTTTTTAAATGCAGCACAAGCTCCAGTGCTCCTTTTCACAGTTCACTGAAACACTGCACTTATGAAAGGTAGCCGGTTGTCAGTGGGTGTCTGGGGCTGCAGTCGCTTCAACCATCTAATTGGGATTCAGGAAGACAAGGTGCATTGTGGTCTGGCTGGGCTTGAGTGTGGAGATAATTGCAGCTGTCGATGTTCCTCTTTCTTGCCATTTTTCTGTGAGATGGTCTGTGCAGCTAGAGCTTTATATTTATCATTGTTGTGTATTCAATGTAAAGTTCACTGTTTTATAAATAACTACATCTTTACATTTGAAGGTTCATATTTAAGAAGAAAAAAGGCTCCAAGATAAATTTGAGTGTGTTTCTTAAAGTCTTCTCATTTCTTCCTGCTTCCCTTCACTCTGCGTCAGATAATTGACCTCTCCTGCTCTTGCAGCTGTGCATGTGGCCCTGCACACAACTTGTTGCTCATCCAACAGGAAAAAACAATCAGAGCGGAAACAGTCGCCTCTCGTGACCTGCTCTACCTGTTTCTTTGTGTCAGAAGTCTCCAAACGGACTTCTATCAACAGTAAATCCCCCATCACTTCACCTGCTCACTATGATATTATAAAAAGCTGTCCAGCTTCAACTACTGAAATAGTTTTTATGTGTGTCATAGTAATATTTCAAAAACTGTATCTTCTGAATGTGCTCAGTGAACATCTTGGCTCAAAACCTGCTATCAGCTAAATGTGATGCAACTTGTTTTTTTTGTCATGTGTTCAGCTTTTGACAGTAGCTTTACAGTTCTGCACAGTCTGTTTACTGAAACAGGAAAGCAGGGCATTACATGACTCAACAAGACCAGCCGCCATACTAGCAAGGCTGTATTTAGACACAGCTGTGCTTTGGACTTAATGCTAACATCCGTTTGCTAACATGACAATGCTTACATGTTGATGCTAAGCATGTATAATGTTTAATATGTTTATGTCAGATTAGTGTGTTAGTATGCTAAAAATCTGTGAGAATTCTCAGTCTCGTGTCTTAAATCGGTAAGCTTACTTACAATAGTACACTAACATGTAGACAGCACTCTCTACACTCTATGTATTTATGTAGGCTACTTGTGTACCGTGTAAATTTCAACAGTCTCAAATCGCTTACTTGTATGTGCCCCATTTCCTGCAAGGTGGAGATTACCGTTTCCTTGGCTGCCATTTTCACAAGTTTGGTCATCGCTCCTCTTTCACTATGTAGCCAAGATGACAACTGAAGGTGAAAAGTGCTCAAAATGTTCTAATTAACGTTTTCATTATCTTTTATTACGATAAATTATCCCCCAACCTTGCTAGCATGGCTTTACAGGTCCTCAATTAATTTAGGGTGGCTTTGTTATGTTGTATGCTTTACACTCACATGGTTACACATTCACATATTGGAGATTTAGCAGTTCTGAGTGGTGGATTCAAACTACCCATCTTTTTTGTGCGCGTCTCTCCAACCTGCTGCCTTGGTGATGCTAAAAACGAACATGTTCAGCTGAGATCGGTTAAGATCTTTTAAAATGAATCAGAATATATCAGCAACATGTGGCCTCCTTCACTGAGAATGCTGTGAAAGCTCAGCGTTGTTAGCAGTGAGACTAGCTCAAAAAGTAATGAGCTGTCGTGGCTGTCTGGTCAGTCCTCCGAGCAGGCCTCACAGAGGACCATCTGGCCCCTGCTGTGGAGGCTGACAGCGGCTCAAAGAGCCATGTGAGAATAGGACTGATGGACCTCTGCCCACACAATCCCAATCTGCCAGGAAAATGCTGCTCAAAGTGTGAAAAAATGTCCGCCGACACAGTCTTTTCCTGGATCAGGTGGCGGGGCAGTGGGAAAATGGGAAACGGCCTCTTGGCTGCGTGTGCTGTTTTTAGATAAACATCTGTAAGGGATCCTGCAGGTGGGATTACCATTAATGCGGGTGCATATATCCTCTGTGTGTGTATAATCAAGTCACCTCAG
The DNA here is from genome assembly GCF_963691815.1 of Echiichthys vipera. NCBI lineage: Eukaryota > Metazoa > Chordata > Actinopteri > Perciformes > Trachinidae > Echiichthys > Echiichthys vipera. Next base: position 18,982,093 of record NC_139834.1, on the reverse strand, counting down.
CTTCTCTGTTTATTTCACAAGTTACACTGTGTTGGGAAATGATTTGTTTACAGGATATGGAGTAGTGAAAAGATCTTCAAAGTGCACCGGACAGCGGAGTCAAGACAGGAAGTGTGACGCAGCCTGGGAGACAAATAGCTTGACATTTACACACAACAATCTGTGAGGCCCAAACAAACACAGCAGCATCAGTCTGTGCTTTATTGGGACTATGAGTGCAGGCTGTCCAATATCAATTAAAGTAATTTCACTCAGTAGACTCCACGATGATCTACTGGAGTAGAGCAGCATTTTTATTGAAGCTAAGATATCTTTACACCATTGTGACCGCTGATGTTCAGCAAATATGTGAGACATATTAAAGTAAATCTGTACTGTCTGAGTGCACTTGTATGAGCCACCATGAAGAGCTGTATAGAGCCAGCAGGTGATGGATCTCGCAGCTCAAAAAAACCGATGATGTGTCCCTGTCGACAGCCTGTAATCACTCTGCGTTGCGATGGATGTACTGTTGTATGCCGGCTTTACTTTGGCAGAAGGCCCAATTTGTGTCAGTGCAGTTAGAGCCTGGATATGTGCTGCACAGCTCTGCATACGCTGCAGTTTAGCTCATGGCGGTTTGGTAGACTAAGCTGGGCATTCTGCAAACCACTGTGGGCTACCAGACCCACTTGCTGCGTCCATTTCCGACCAACTTTCTACCACAGCAGGGCATGAGATGAGCAACTTAGGCACTTTAGTTGTCAAGGGATGTTAAAGATTAGGGATGTACTAAGTAAGGGCTAACAGTGCAATTAACAACATTTCTTCCTTGGTTATAAAATGCCATACAGTAATTGATTATCCGTTTATCATTAAGAGTCAGCTAATAAACTAACTTTGAGACTTTCTTTAAAATAAGAAATTGTTAATGTCATACAAATAAAAAAGTACTTCTTCCTTCACTGTTATAGCAATCACTACACATGAATGCTTTAAAAAAGGGTTATAGGTATGAATTTTTTGGTCTTTATGTCTCTTTCACATACCTCCGTTTTCATCAAACACTTCAGCCAGTAATTGTAATGACTATATTAAATTAAGTAATTTTGTGATTATATCCCGAATAACATTTGTAATACAATTGTATGGGTGAATACTTGCTTGTTGAGGCTGCAGTGTGTCTATTCAGTAGGTCAATACCGGACCAGGTGTCCACTATCAAGAATTAATTTACATTTGATGATTCTAGCCTCCTTCCTCGTCCATTAATTCCTGACAATGGACACCTTATCAAGTACGCATTAGCCTACTTATATTCACCATTGATTCAAATTGAGATTTGGATTAGTCAAACATCAATATCCCAGAGCTAAGGCATTCAGAAAGATATATATTTTCCTCATGGTCAGATACATAACCTCCTCCCTCCTGTTTGTGCTGTGGACAGACTAGAAAATGTCACGGACAGAAAGATCACAAACTTAAAGTAATAATCCATAAGAGTTAAAAAAATGGTGATTGATCATTTGACCCACTAATAAAAGCACGTGTATTTGCATCTTTGCCCAGAAATGCATTTGAGTGTCTATGGCGTCATTCTCGCGCAAAATTCAAATGCGGCGCTCTATATTAGTGGCGCTTTTGCGCCTCAGTCGGCAGCGGGTGCTCTGCCCAGGGGGAGCTAGTCACTGAAGCTTGCGCTGTGTTTCATTGTAATCGGAAATTGTGAACTTCCAACTACTAAGTCAGGCTCGCTCTAATGTGCCTTTCATTACTGCTGACTCACTATAGAGGATCAACAGACAGAGAAAGAAGACTGTTCAACTTCCAGTCCAAAGAAAGAAAACAAAAAACGAATCCAAGTGAACAAGGGGCAAATAATCAAGAAGCATAGTGACCGCTAACATGACAAGTTGGAGTGAACAAAAGAGGCTGAGGAAAGTCCCAGAGGCTGGTCCGCAATTACATCTTACCACCAAAGAGGCCGCTAGAAACAGCGTATCTCAATTCTTACGGATTTCTTTAATGTGTTAAATCATGTCAGTATAAACAAAACTTTGTCTTAAAAAGATATTTTCATATGAATCAAAATAAATGAGACAAACAACATGGCCTGTTTAATAAAAGTGGTTATTTTAATTTCCTGCTCCATCATGTTTGTACAGTTCATCACTCTTCAACCAAAGAGCTTCAGTTTCCGTTTCATTGTTATAGTCGGACATTTCCTTCTGATTTTGTTGTCAGTTTTGTGCTGGAAGCTGCTGCAGTTCCAGTGAGAAAACACAGAGGAGAGATTGGTTTAATTAGTGGTCCCAGTTCTCTGTAACGGGATTTATCTACTGGAGTAGTTCAGCAGCACACAACACTGAGAGAGGAGAAAAAAACACACATTTAAACACCAAAACCTACATATAATCTTACTTTACACACACACACACGCACACACACACACACGCACGCACGCACGCACACACACACACACACACACACACACACACACGCACACACACACACACACACACACACACACAATCGCTCTGCAATTTCAATTGAGAACTATCACACACTAACACCAGAAACCAACGGACACTAAAGTAACATTACCTACAGTACAAAAATCAAAAAATATCTCAAAAATATACAATTATTATTTACAGCTCAAGTATACACCCTGTCACTCTTACTATAGATACTCAGTGTGGATTTATCAGAATGTACACCACAGATTAAATACATTGTCTTAAATACTATAAATATAACCTATGGGTTTGGTCACATAAAGATGATTTGCACAGTTAAATAAATACACTATTACTCTATGTTTGTTAATCACAGTCATTCAACTGAGTTAACCTCTAGAAGTTGCTTTGTAGTACCTAATGCAACACAGCCGACACATGGACAAGACGACACCCTGGAGTCTTTGTTTTCCATAATACATATCAAATATCAATTAAAAGCCATTATTTTATTACTGAGCAAAACTGAACCGATATGATGTGCAGAGAGCTTTAAATGTTAGAGGCCAGACCTGCTGTGCCCGGTGTGGAGAAGTGGGGTTTAAACATGACAATGCTGTTTCCAAAAGACTAGATAAACTCATGTGTTTTAACTGTGCTATCTCCTCCACACCAGTATTAGCTCAGGTTTGTCACCTCCTGTGTATTCATTGTGAGGATGGCAGTGCATTTCAGTGTGCAGACTTGTCCTTCAGCAGAGGGTGCAGGAATCAGACCATAACTCACATAATCTACAGGTTTTCTCATCCAGTTCACAGTTAACCTCCTTTGTGCTCACGTTCCTGTGCTTCGATAAATGTGCTTTACGCCAAAGCTGCAGGTGAGTACAGACGAGTGTTGTCACCTGACGTTATGTGCCATTTATATCACAAGCCAACTGACCAAAAACAGCTGCTTTCTCGAATGTTATTGCGGTATTCAGCGACTGAACGGGGTCATAATGTGGCATCTCAAGACTTCAAAAGCATGTTTCCAAGTTCGTTTGTAAGATCTCAACACATTCAGTATTCATTATGATTTTCCTGTGATTTAGGAGGAGACTAGTGTGGAAACATCCCTCCATTTTTCTATTATTCTGTTTTCCCTTTACTCCCTGTGGACGTCATCTACTTTTTCTCTTATTATTACTAAAAAACATGTGACAAGAGAATCTTAACGAACGTACTGATCGATGAAAGGCAGGAGGGAAATCGATGACATAAAGGTGTTTCATGGTGGATTAGTAGAGAATTTTAATACTCTTGTGACTTCTACTAGGCGCTGTAGCCTGAAACAAGAGCAGAGCCATGGACATTAAGAGGTCACATGACTACATATGACATCACCACCAACATCATAGGCATTGGCCAGCACTTACATTAAGTGAAAAAAACGGTGGACCTAGCAGTGCCAGACAATAGCACGAGAGCATCAATCAACACTGGTGTGTTAACAGGGCAAAATCCATCGCACTTTTAATGTCATAGAATCAGATTTAACATTAGAACTTTGCTGAAATGCTCAAATTTAAAGACGTAAAGATCGGCCGCACTAACACGCAAGAAACACGTTTTTGACCAAATGGCTTGTGATGCATTTTGGGTTTTGTGCCTTTCATGGACATACAGCCCTTAATCTCTCTTTATATAAATATTGTCAACCAATACATATTCTGTGACAGCATTCTTGTGATCAATGACAAAGATTTTGCCCAATAACAAACAACTCCAGGGTCTCTACCTAATTAAAGTGCTCAAGTGAATGAGACAAGACATTGGTCCAAACTCTACACCAACGCACTACATAATTGAGAAAACAATCTGACAAAAGCATAAGGCGAACAGACAACAGAGATGCTGTTCAGGCACCAAACATTGAGACTGACTGTGCTTCACACTACATCTGTTCAGTCTCAAGTGTTTGGTGTTGTCTCAGGTACAAGGGCCACAAGACGGAAAGTCATTGGCTCCTCTGCTAGGCGGCAGAGACACCCAGTGGTGAAATCTGTGTATTACCACTTATTCCAAACATTTACATCACTGCACAATTACCACATTATACCCCTAAACATACATTGTCATACAAGATTATACATAAAAAATAGGCTTTAAGTTTTCACATCTCAGTTCACAAAAATACATCAAAGTGTAAATTGTAGTGCTCATGAAAATGATGTCCGCAGTGGTCACAATTTGAGGAATGTACGACAACTAAACCCAAACATCATCTTCTTTGAGGTGGTATATGATTAATCCACATGGTAGTAAACCTCTTACTCAATGCACTGTAACAACATTAGAGATATATTCGTGACAGGACCTCGGCGGTAAAATGTCTCATCTGTGTATTGCTGAACAAACAACCGTGCAGGTGGAGCAGACAAAGCAAGGTGTCCTGCTCTCTTCCTCCTCCACATCAGAAGAGGATCTGTATCCATGGTGCGTTGCCACGGCTTCCCCTGGGCTGGGTAACACGGCTCTATTTTTAAAGAGGCAGGTTCACCAGGAGCTCTCATTCAGCAGCAGATGACACACATGCACGTTTGCACGTACACAAGGAGAAAACTCACATTTCCCAATTACGGCTGCCTCTCTAACACACAGACGAGCATGCTGCTTATCTCTACTTGTGCACTGCCACCTCTGCCCTTGTAAGGCGCTGATTATAATGGAAATGCTTGATTCAAGTGGGAAAGCTTTGTCTCGACGAGCTGCAACTGGAACATCACAGAGATGGCGTGTGCGGTGCAGTTAGAGACGGCTCTGGAGCCTTGTTTGCCGAGGAGAAAGGTTGTTCAAAAGAAATGTGCAGCTCTGTATTAAGGCTCAGAGATGCTCTAAAAATTATAGCAGGCGCCTGTGCTTCGATGCTTATGGAGAAGAAATGAAGAGGCGAACAGTTTCCCCTCTTTTGCACTACTGTGGTGTATATACACAATTTACGGTGACATCTCAGACTATTGCACATCACATTTGTACAGTATTCTACAACAGTGGGGAAAGGAGGGTAAGAAGGAGATCCACAGTTTCATGAGGGCCCTACTTAGACTGGTTATTATTGCTGATGCATGATAGGCACAATAAAGATGTAATGTGTTTTGTAACACTATCAGAATCACTTATTACATACTGTTATGGATGCTTTTGTAATTATTTTATTTTCTAGATGAGGAATCTTCTCATACGGTGATGCAAATCATGACTGAGAGGGTTTTTTCTGAGTCTCCTTCCATCCTAACCCCACAAATAACAATCTTTCTATCACTCTACAATTGAACCAGAATCGGATGACTCCTAGATCTAGGAACATCCAACTGTTGTCAAAAATAACCAATAACCATTCTCCAAACTGGTGAACACTCAGTACAACCTAAACCATATTAGCGCTGCACACACCTTAACCTCGACCAGAGATTATTACACAAACACAAAGCCTGTATCTTAGCTCTTGGTGGACCTTTCTAAGCTTCATTCCTCCCTATTTTCCTGTCTCTGTCCCTCTCTCTCTTCCCCTGTAATACGTTGACAGATGGAAAAGGTTGTCATATCTGGTGGGACTCACTTCCCATGATCTCTTCATTACAGCTGGAATTGACAGGTTGGCAGTACGGATCCTAACGCGGGAAAGAGGAGCGTAGGGGTAGAAAAGGGGAGATAGAGGGACTCTGCTCTGGGGGTTAAGGTGTGATGAACGCTGCAATAACCTGCAGTAGATTTTCTCTGCCTCTTGACATCCTCTGTTCCTCCCTTTCTTACGCTGTCTCCCTCTCTCCGAGCAGGGCTGGTGTTTAATGGATGGGAGGATCTATGAGCTCAGTGGATCATAGCTCAGACTCAGGTGAGCCGATGTTCTGGTAGCCTGTCTTGGTGCTGGTGCCGTAGTTGGTGTTGGTCATCTCCTGGGTGCCGCCGGGGCCCAGATAAGCACGTTGGGGGGGCATTGGGGAAGGAGTTTCACTGGGGTTCTTGTTGAGTATGAAGCGCTGCTCGTCCTGCTCTTCAAGGTTGGAGATGTCCTTCATCATGCCTTTACGGTAGGACACGGACAGTTTGTTGGAGCCGTCTGAGATCAGGTTGAAGTGGCGGACGATGAAGACGAGGGGCAAAGGCAGCATGGCCACCACGATGAGGGAGTAGGCCATGGCTAAAGCCCAGGGAGGGTAGCTGTGGAAACTCTCTGCGCCCTGACAAACAAAAAAATTAGTATGAAGTAAAAAAAGACAAACAGGGGAAAGGGGAGGAGGAAATGTATTGAATAATCGTGCAAGTCCTGTTGTGCTTTCAATCTTTTTTCACCCTTTGCCACTCTCTTTCTTTCTTTGTATAAACACTCATAAACAAGAACAACTGACCTCAGCCTCCACCCAGGCGTTGTATCCTGCAGGACTGACGGACATCTCAATGACTGTTGCGACGATGAGCACCACTAGGATAGCTGGCGACACGTACCTCCACATGTAGTAATAGAAGGAGTACGGCCTGAAACCAAGCATGTCCTCCAGGTCCTGCATGAACCTGCGAGGAAGTCGGGGAAAGAAAGAAAGCGAGGGGAGAATTCTCACTTAAGTGTCCCAGTTGGCCATGCCAATGAGCAAACATGCTCACAATACTAGAGTCCATTAATGGATGGATCTACTGTATATCCGGCTGTTAAGACGTGACATAACACCCTTTCATAATATGATTTCCAGGTCCAATCTGAGTTGTTAAAAAACAACGTAATTGTCATTTTACCTCTTTCTTATTGACAACATCTCCTGGGTTGTTGTCTGTTTTGTTTCAACGGAGCATTTGGACCCGGAAATCGTATTTTGAAAGGGTGGTACGTCAAACTTAACAGCTGGATAGTCAATAGGGAGTGATTCCAGACACAGACTTAGTGTTCATTTAGCTTGCACAGCAGCTGAATTCTTGCACTGAAAGTGAAACAAGGGTGACAACGACACAAGAGGCGACTGCTTGTTCAAATCAACAACGGTGGCTCCTAAAGAGGTCAGCTTAGATGCTGCAATGGAGCACTGAAGGCTTTTCTCGATGGAAAAGGTGTTTTCTCTTTTCTCCTGATTTACTTCGGCTAGTGTTTGATAGACGGATGGTTTATCCAATCACCTGCCAGGTATGTTTGGGAAGCGCAGACCCTTTCCAAAACAGAGTCAAAGCATCTGTAGCCATGCTAACAAATAAAATACTAAAATACTCACAATGACAATGTTGACATTTAGCAGGAAATGTTCACAATCGTTATCATTTTAGTGTAGCGTGTTTGCATGCTAACATTTTCTAATAGCACTAAACACAAAGTGCGGCTGATGCTAATGAGAATGACATTTCGCAGGTGTTATCCCTTGAGCTGCTACCGTGGCCAAAATAATTCAGATTTTGGTGAACTTTCCCTTTGAATGAAGGAGATAAAGGTGATACATACATGGCTAGTTTTGAGACAGCTTAGAGCTTTCTTTTCACAAATTGACACTGCAAATGTCTACGTGCTGCCTTAAAATTAAGTTTATCCAAATATGGCTTGAGTCTTAATCGAGTTACCTCTTTGTGCCGTAGATCCAGGCCACAGAGATGTTCTCCAGGATCACCACCACTGTGAGAGGCAAACCAGCTGAGTAGTCGTCAAACATGGCGACAAAGTAGTTCCCTGAACGCTGCACAAACAGCAGGCCTAACAGAAAAGCTATGACACAGCAAGCCACTGAGGAAGAGAAGAAGAAACATCCAGTAAGAATCACAAACAACGAGTAAGTACAAGTGATCTGAGTTTGATGTAAGTGAGCTCACCACACAGGATCTCTTTGCGGATCTTGAAAGCATCCAGTATAGGTGTGGTGATGCCGGTCATTGTGCCGATCATGCTTCCCAGACCCAAGTTAATCAGCATGAAGAAGAACATGACAGACCAGAAGGGACTGGCTGGGAAATGTGTCATGGCCTCTGTGAAGGCGATGAACGCAAGACCAGTGCCCTGAACCGCCTGGAGGACGGAGAGAAGAAGCTGGAGGTCAATGGGGGCTAATGATGGCTACCGATGGCTAATGATGGTTAATGATGGCTAATGCATTGAATGGAACCGAGTGATCCTATGTGGACAATCACCCACCTAACTTCCTTTTTTCGGTTCATTCATTATAGTGCAGCCATTTATGGTGATGTGCTCATCCAGAGATACATCATGTTAAAAACAAGAAAAGTATGAAAGACGGTGCCTTGACAATACACCTGTGACCTTTACATCTCTGAGAAGTGAATGGATGATGATCAGAGTTTGTGTTCAAGATTACAAAAAACATTGCATATGTGTTAAGTCATCGTCCGTGCAAAAACACTGAATGTGCTGCTAAGGAAAATAACAAACTCGGTAGAGGAAACTTTTCTTAATTTATAAGTTGCTTATTATATAAAATGAATATAGAAAGAGAAATGTGAAACACCGTGGTCCTTATGATTTCTCAGAGTCCAAAGTGATTGTTGCTTGTTTTATTTGACCAAAGACATTTCAACAACAACAACATATGTCCAGTGGTGTTGATGCAGTTCATGAGGTGGGTGTACTCTTAAGTAGATGGGTGGGTATACTCTCCTATATATTCCAATGGCTTTTTGGCTGATAGGTGGTCATACTGTAAACTGCAAGAAAAGTGATGTTTATAGCATCCACTACACCACTATATGTCAAAGAAAAGCATTTTTTGCTTGAAAAATGACCGAAAAAAATTAAATGATTGTTAAATGTATTGATTGATTGGCTAATTGTTGCAGCTCTGGAGGAAACATTACTTTGCTTAGCATCATGGTATTTTTTAACCCCCCCTTTCTCTGGTATTTCTATATATTAGTACAACTTGTCATGTATCAACATTTAAACATGAACTACATAAAACACACTTCTGATTATTTAGAAATACTCAACATTCAAGTTGAGCTTGTGAATTCTCCCCCTCTGACCTTGTTAAGTTCGTCCTCCAGCAAACAGGCGTCCAGGCCCATCTGGTCAAAGGCGTCCTCCTTCACCGTCTTAATGACGCTGTACATCTCTGCGTAGTCCTGGGAGGACAGGTGGGAGAAGTTGATGTGAGGTGGGATTAGCTCTCCGCTCAGCACACCTGTGTTTAGGAAGCCCAGAATCTTCTCTGCATTACTGCACATGGCAAATAGATGTGGAGAAGAAGAAGCGTGTGTTAGTGACTGAAGGTAATAGAGAGGTTGGTCAGGTAGCATTTGTTAAGAGAATGGCACACTCACTCGACAACACACTTCTCGTTCATCACATTCGCCTTGAACCCCAGAACGGCAAACACAACTAAAGTGGCCAGGATGGAGGTGACAAAGTTGATGACGGAGACCAGCGCTGCATCAAAGTGGCAGTTGTTGTCTCGCTTGTTGTAGCTGGAGAAAGCGATGACGCCTCCGAAGCCCAGGCCGAGAGCAAAGAAGACCTGCGTGGCTGCTTCTCTCCACACCTGTGGCTCCAACATCTTTTCCAGCTTGAGAGAAGAATGGGAGGAAAATGTCAGATTAGCAGATTAGTTAGAAATACCCTAACTGATGACTCCATCTATCCACAGCTGGCCCAGTACCGGCTAAATTTAAAAGCTGTTTTGTACATTGATTTATATTTCAACCCCCTGTAATTCATCTTATTTTCTATCCCACCGTAGGCCAAAAGTTAATCTCACAGTTGATTGTAAAAGCACTAAATCCATGGAGCGTCTTTTTGGTGTTTACTACTACACTATATGATCTCATAGCAAAAAAATGTAATTTCAATGTTTTTATGTAATGATTCTATTACTTTTTTTCTATGTAATTGTACATATTCACCACTAGATGGAAGCATCACCCCAACACATGAAACATTGTGGATATTGATGACATTTCTGCATCAGTTTATGTGAATGGCCTTGATGATAAAGCAGCTTCAACCATCAACCACGGCTGAACAGCTTGCAAGCTTCACTTATGTTATATATCTGTTTGGCTAACAGTCAGTGAATGAGAGATCAGGACTGAGACAGCAGCTTGAGACTACATTTCCCCTCCAGCACACCACAATTACACTGTGGACAACCACATTGCTATGTTCCTTGTTTTTTAGTTTTGATTTTCTCTAACCTTAGGGGTGAACATGTGAGCGATGCCATCCACCGCTCCCTTCAGCATCAAACCTCGCACCAGGAAACAGAAAAGCACCACGTATGGGAAGAGAGAGCTGAAGTACATCACCTGAGAGAGAGAGAGAGAGAGAGAGAGAGAGAGAGAGAGAGAGTCTAGTACACAGTGTTGCCATGGACACGCTTTTCTCACACATGGAGGACCACACACACACACACACACACACACACACACACACACACACACACACACACACACACACACACACACACACACACACACACACACACACACACACACACACACACACACACACACACACACACACACACTCACACACTGAATAAATCCCAAACTGCTTTGTCTTTGCTTGCCACTGAATCTGTAAAGTCTTAGCAAATGTGGAGAGGACTCCTTGAGGTTTTGGAGAGATGGGTAAAAAAAATCCTTCCTAGAGCATTTCGGGGAATCGTTGCAGTACTGACAATGATAATTGGATTACTACAATTAGTGTTTAAAACAGCGTGTCGGACCTTGGCGATTGAAAATGTGGGCTGGATGTTGTGCTCTGGCTTATGACTAACCCTTTGGATCGAGATTACAGGATGTTGTTGCAGTTGTTGCCAAATGAAGCATTTTCCATCTGCATCCTGAATGGGTCTTTGCTCGGTTCACTTTAAGCTTATTAATGTTGCATGTGTTTCTCTTCCATAATAAAGATGAAATCCAAAAATAGACTAGTGCTGACGAGAGGCTTTACCTTTGACGGAAAAACATTAACCAAAGTGAATAAAACACTCACTGATAGGGAGGAATCATAGATTAAACATCTTCTCTCGTCTTTATATAGAGTCTGCGGTGTGGTAATCTCTACAGTTTGCATGCTCTGCCCCTGCTGTGAAGCCATGGAGACCCTGTACCTTCCCAGAGGACTGGATGCCCTTGATGACAGCCAGGCAGACCAAGATCCAAGCCACCAGCAGGGACAGGGTCATCTTCCAGTTCAGGCCGCCCGTGTCGTCGATGGTGCTGGTGATGTTGAGAGTCTGGCGGTACCAGAAGTAAGTGGTGGCCGAGCTCTTCTCGCATTCCGGCACCACGACTACAACAACAGCAACAAGGAAGGTGAGAGAAATGAACAGTGGAGTCTACACACACACACACACACACACACACACACACACTACATAATGGAAATCCAGTTACAAGCTTTACAGGAAGTTTGAGATCATTCTTTAATTCTGTCAGATAAATGTTTTTGTTAATCACCAGTGGGGAAAGAGGAATTGTGTATATTTTCCTTAAATAAAAGTAGGAAAACCACAATGTCCTACTTGAAAAGTAAGGTACACATCATGCAGAAAGGTTCCTTTTAAAGTGTATTCATTGGTGTATTGATGCATTCATGTGTAAGCATTATCTTAGGTTTAGCTAATTAAACTATGTGCCCTGTTGTGTGTGCTCAAATTATAATAATGACTCAAACTGCAAACACCTCTGATCTATTATTGAGTCAGGAAAGCCTTACTTTCATTTTTAAATTCAAGAAAAACTTTTCTTGATTCAAAGCAGCATTATTCCTTCTTATCTCAAGATGCCGACACTGATTTATAGAAGAAATTAGTTATATTTGTATTGGAGAAGAGTTGAAATTCTCAGATTTGTTTAACCACTTTTCAGACTTAATAATTGACAAAAATGACTGAATATTTTCTTAAAATAAAAGGGCTCGCAGTCGTCTTCCTCTTCCCTGCCTGTGCCGATTAATTGTTGTGTTTCTTGGCACATTACTGCCACCTACAATTGTTCAGTGGTACAGTTTATTGCTTAGTTGCTGTATTTTCCACCTCTGCACAGCTTATCTGAATCCTGTTGGACGCTCCGCATAATCCCAGCTGCATTCATAATCATAAGCAGAGTCGACATCCTGCCCTCTAATGTTAATGTAAGCTGATGCCTTTTACTCTGCCAGAATCTGCATGTGCTGAAAACTGCACGTTCTGCAGCTTTAAGCACCGCCCTGCATGTCACTGGGCAGTCTGTGTGCATCTGCTATGATACGTTGCTGAATATAGAATTGTCTCGTAAGACTCTGCAGTGTTCATATTTCCTATATGTGGTGTCGAGGACTTTGCCATGAATAGCTCTTATGTATGGGCACTTGTCTTTTGCTGCACTCCTCTGTTATAGTTTCAGCTGAGTTGTGCACTCACTGGCTTGAGTTCCATTTATCTGGATGGGGCATTCAGCCCAAGGCAGTGGATACTGGAAAGACTGGACGAAATAGAAGATGCTCCAACCGATAATCACATTATAGTAGAGGCCCACGAAACCGCAAACCTGATGGGAAATGAGAGAAAACAGCAACACTTGTCACACCTAAAAAGACAAGCACTATCTCAAACATACAAACAAACAATACAGGGAGGGCATGCAGTTTTTTCGAGGTGAACGCCTCTGCTTGAGTCAGGCCACAGACGGTAAGCACACAGCTTAAGTTGGACTGCGGATGAATTATTGAGCTGTTTGCTCTCAGCATCCAAGGCTGGGGTCCTCTATGAGAAGGTATTTATAGCTGCTGAATCTCCCTGTGCCACATCCGGGCTGCCTTACGCCTCACTGCTCCAGGCCAGGCCTCTCCCTCCCCTCTTCGGCACTATATTGATTAAATCACTATCAGAAGGACTGACAAACACAAAGACAGACGTAGTACATCACTGAGTGACGGTTTTAGGCTGATGACACTGATGAGATGGGTCCATTGTAACTCCTGCAGATGATGGGGACAGATTATGACAGTGATCATTGCTGGTCTTTGCATGCCACTTGCCGCTTGCCTTATAAAATCAAGAGGAAATAATACAAGCCGGCATAGGGGAGATCAACAGCACGCTTGTTGCCTCTGCACATCACATGTCCGACTCTGAGTCAAAAAGCTAAAAGTAAAAGCAATACCATTTTAGATACACCAATCCAGTAACATGGATCTTAAATACGTATTACATTTCTTCAAAGCCTGCTGTAATCATGTAATTATAGCGTAACGTAACCATTTTTGGCATCTAACTATAAAGCAAGGACTCTCTGTGTGTGTGTTTGTCTGTCTTTATGCGTGTCCTTTACACATCTCAAGAACCGTTCATCCAATCTACTTCACACTTGGCAGGTGTATTGCTGAGGACCCAAGGGAGTGCAGTGTCCAGTCTGAAGTCGATTGGATGAGCAGTTCACAAGAACTCTGTAAGCAGCACTACCGGGGACCAAGCAATCGCCGGGTCCAGACGGGCACTAGTTTTCTAAAAGGGATCATAAATTCTCATCAGTAGGTTTATTAATGGTTGACCAATCATTTCAAGGCTAATAAAGAAGACAATTTAGGTTGTCATTTGTGAGTCCACAAAAGCCTCTTTGGTTGGCTTGTATCTTCTGAAATTGTAGCTTTATTTATTGTTTTACAGTCTCAATGGCTGACTGGGAAAAACATGTTGTGGGTTTTTCCACTAATAATAACACATCAAATATTAGTAGGGCATTAATAAATCAGAAGGTAGGCACTCACAGTTTAATGGGACAGGTTACTTTAAAGAGGGCAGCTGTGGTCAACTTGAATTCATGTCACTTGTAATATGTTTACATTTTATTACTGACCTGTACAACATAAATACATTATAATTAGCACTTTTACTATAGAGGGCATAACAACGGGACAAACATGTTTTCCAGAAGATTAAGAGAATTAAACAACTTCGGTGAACCTTTAAGTTTTCATGAGTCATGATCAGGTAAAAAAAAATCACTTTTTCCAATACTTTGGTTGATAACCAAATACATCCAAAATGAATGACCTCATCCTCTTCAGCTGAATTTCTTGTGTAATGCTGATTAACAAATGTTGACGTGTTGTTCTATGTTAAGCAACTATGTGGATATTGAAAGAAACCATTTAAATACAAATAAATAATGAAGAAACAGAAACACCATTGTGCAATGTTGTAAAGTGTGACCAGTGTGATGAGTTAATAGGTTAATAGGCTCATGTCTGCACTTACCATCAGACTGGAAACCCCGATTCCCCCCAGTTGTGGGTAGACGTAGTTCCACACCCCGATGCTGCCACGCCTAATCCGCTGTCCCACTGCCAGCTCCAGGAAGAACAGGGGGATGCCGATGAGGAGGAGGAGAATAAAGTAGGGGACAAGGTATGCACCTGAGACAGAGGGGGGGCAGAGGAAGGAGGCATTACTGCAGAGAGTACAGCTAATTTGGCCATTTGAATACTTGAAATCTATGTATCGTGAAGGACTAAAGCTAATGGTAAGCAGGGATCAGGATATATAAACTGCCAGGACCATCCACTGCTGGAGAAGCTTTAGCTGTTTCAGGGCACCCGTTAGGAGAACCAAGAGGTCCATGTCTCCTTCATTCCTTATGCCATTGATTTACTGAATAGCAAATAGCACTTTGTCTGCATTTCTTTAACTTCCCATGTTGACTCTCACATCTGCACATTTTGCACTCTTGTATATTTTTATCAAATATTCTGGATTTCCATTTCCCTGCCCGAGCTCTGTGGTTTAATGTGTTTTTGTGATTTCTGATGTTGTCTTTGACTTTTGCATATATGTGAATTGTGGCTGTGAAACAAATTTCCCCCAGTGGGACAAGAAGACAACCTTGAACCTTGAACCTTGAGCCTTGAACCTTGAACCTTGAAACAGCCGACAGGACCAATTCTCTTTGTCAGGTTCTATTTTTGGAGTATATTCTCTTTGTTGTCCTTCACCACTCTAACTTATGAGCATCTTTGTTTAACAAAAGGGACATTGGAGACAGCAGTGGGCACTCAGAGACAACAAGTCACGTCTGTCCGTCCTGCTTACGTCAGGACACGAAGCGGCACCCTGGTGACTAACCCATCCACAGTCACAGAGGACATGCTCATACTGATGGACAGCCGGGAGGTGCACCCTGTTTCCAGGCTGAAAACAAATGATGTTTGACTTGATCAGAAATACTGATCACGTCGTGAGTGGCTATTAGAGCTGGCAGCAGACAAAGGAAACAAAGACATGGACAGAGTGTTGTGTCACACAGTGGTATTATTATCTGGACCGTTAGAAGTGCCTTCTGTGTTGCTGCCTACCTACGATCTTTGATGTCTATTCTGAGCAACAGACACTCAGAACAGAGGAAATCAAAACGTGCTGGCGAGGAGATCAGGACTAGCTCAGTATGGGATGATTCATGTTCATTTCAACTACCTTGATCTTTCTTCTGGCTCCCTGGATTTCTAAGGTTAAAAACAGATGCCTAATGAAAGTATTTATGACACGTCATGGAGATATCAATACAGAATATATGCGGTTCGTCTCAGACTCAAGGAGATAGATCTTCATCATTGTCACAATGAGGTATATAAATAAAAATGTCTGTGACTACGTCGTAAGATTGTGAACTTTAGAAAATCAAGAAGATAAATATCATTATTAGTTTCTTGTAGCTTTGGTGATAAGAACAACACAGTTAAAGGATACTAACAGATTAATACAAGCCTTGGCAAAACATACACTCTATACCAGAGTATGATTTACATATTGTTTTTTTCTTTATTGTATTATATTTGCCTGTTACTGAGCACACCATGCCGGTGCCCACTTACTGTGTTTCTGTTTCATTGTTTTTTAAGCATAACTGTGTGCTACTTGAGAGGGTCATCATGGAAATAAAAAAAGGATACAATATGGTCAGATTTCAGTGAAAGTATTCATGCTCCTCTGAGGCTGAATCCTTATGTTTTTGGTGATTTCTTGACCTTTTCTGAGCGCATTCAGGACCCTCATAGGAGAGACCCTTTCCTCTTGTGCCTCCTGTTGTAATTCCTTCATCACTTTGCCTTCACAGCTTCATAACTTCTACCACACTGCAGTTTTACTCTGTAATGTTTGTAACAGTGCTGACTCTTTGTTTTGACCTGCCAAGGGACTGCAGATGTGAATTACAATCTGGTAGGGCATTTTATTTTCCTGAAAAAAATTTTTTACTTGATACTTTTTGTCTGTGCTCTGCAGTGAAGACAAATGTTAACGTACAAATACCGCCAGGAGACACAAGTGAGATAGTACAAATTAACGACTTAACTCCTTCACTTAACATTGTCACGTCGCGGTGAGGTTTGTCCTGTCTTTGGGTTTTTGTCTTGTGAATTTCCTGTTTTTATTTTGAAAGATAACTTTCCTCTCGTTTCAGGTCACTTGCCTTTCCTCTTGTGTCACCGGCTTGACTTCATTCCCTGATTCCTGATTGTTTCCACCTGTGGCTCCCCTTCCCTCATGTGTATAAAGTCTGTGTCTTCCCCCTTGTCCTGTGCCAGATTATTTCGTACCTTGTGTCGAATGTATCCAGCGTTTTGTCCCACAGCCTTGTTCATGCTTTTGAGTTCTTTGTTTCCACGTTCAGGTTTTTGTATTCCTTGTTTTGTCGGAGTAACTTTTCCGTTTTTGAATTCTCTTGAGACTTTTGTTTTTTCCTCCTGGTTGGGGCGTCTTTGTTTGATTAATTATTTTGTTCACTTTGTTTTTGGTTATTCCTCGTGGACGGAGCGTTTTTATTTTGTACTTTGTTTTATTACTGGCATCTTTTGTTTTGTTTCTCCTGTGCGGAGTGATTTTTTTGTTTGTGGCTTTTGTTCTGTTCCACGTTTTTGGTCGTCAAGTTATTAAATCCGTGAACCTTCGCATCTGAGTCCTCATTCCTGCCTGGGTCTGACAAACATAAACTTTTGTTAACCATTTGTGTTTCCATGGACTTTTCATTAAGCTTCATGTATAAAACATCATTTTGTTTTGTGATTTATTGTTGTTAGTTTTATTTACGATGATCTTTGTTATGAAAGAAGAAAATAGAAAACCTTCAGGATGTAAAGATGTAATGAACAAGGATGGACAAGACACAGAAACAGTCAGTCCTCCATCTCTGGAACAAGCCCAGGCAATACAATACAGCACCTCCCACTGAGTCCACACTCATTACTGCACACTGATTAAAATGATAAAGCTCTGTTATATCATGCATTTCAAATACCCTCTTTACACACGCACACATCTCCCACACAAGGTTGAACCAACAATGTCTGAAAGCCCAGGATATCAGTATTACTCTTCCACTTCCTCCATCTTAGTCATCGCCACCCTCTCATCGCACCATAAAACCAGTAAATCATAATACTAAAGAGATAAGAATTAGAAACCTGCAAGAACAGTAAATAAAGACTAAACAGGAGGGTCCCACAGCGTTACTGTATACAAGACCCCCGGGGGGGGGGGTCTCCTCTTGCAGCTGCTGACGGCACAAGTCTGAGAGACTGCTCCTCTGACTTAGACAATTATTAGTTGGCTTACTGGTTGACAGGATGCAATTCATCAAAGAGGAGGAGGTGTTGAGATACTGTGGCAGTTTGGACAAGTGCAACATTTTAGTCAGCTGACACTGTCACTACACTGCTTTGTCCTGGGATGAATTGTTTAGATGCTTGCTTGTACGAGTAACAGGGTTAGTGGGTTAGTCAGTAAATAGTGGCCAGGCACCGAACAGTAACCTGGACAAGATTGTGGATGGGGAAAGTACAAATCTCGCACTGAATTATAAGGATAAAATCAAAATTGTGATATGCTATTAAGTTCCAGTTTTGTTAAATTAATTTGTTAATTTGCACTAAGCCTTAAAACTTGGCTAAAACATAACTAGACCTGCCAACATACCTAGTAAATGTCTGCTTGCCCTGTCTGCTCTCATTTGGCTCTTCTGTGATATAATGTGTTTTTCTCATCTCTGTCACACCGTGGTGAGAGGTGTCCTGTCTTGGGTTTTTTGCCTTGTAAAATTAAAATGTATTTTGAAAGATTAATCTTCCTCTCCTTTCAGGTCACTTGCCCTTCCTCCTGTATCACCGGTCTGCTGTGGTCCCTGATTACCTGATTGTGTCCACCTGTGTCACCCTCCCTCATGTGTATATAGTCCCCGTCTTCCCCTGTCTTGTTGCCAGAGTATATCATATGTTTGTGTACGTCCAGCTATTACCACAGCCTTGTCAAGGAATACAGCATGCATTTATGGTATCCTGACTGCATTTGAGTCCTCCTTTGCCCAGGCCTAACAATCTCATTTTTAACTGCCTGTGATGATTGTGCTGATTGTCTCTGCTTAACATTGTTTTGTAATAATTGCATGCCTTTTGCAAGTACTACTTTACACGATGCCTTACTCCTTTAAGCATTTTATCCTTTTCAGAGATCCATGTTTCTTTTAAATGTTTTGTATTTTATTTGTTGCTTTATTTGGCCAATTTCACAACCAGCCCGAGGGACAACAGTTGAAAATTTGCCTGTTTGCTAACACCGGCACGATTGCAGTAATATGTAATTTAATAAAATAGTAATGTGTACTGTCCCTGACACATAAATTCATAAAGAATAACTACATCCATCCGGCCACTTATTTCAATGAGGATTTTACTAAAAAATAGTATTAACATTAAAACACAACATTTCTTTGATAACAATTAATTAGCACCCTGGAGGTATAAATGTTCACCCAATTAGACTTCCAATCCTGTGAAGTGTTTCTAAACTTAAAAATGTTTCTGTGATTCAGACAGACATCGAAGTGTCAACATGCGCCAAAATCATGTCCAGACATCCATCTACCTACCTCCACCATTCTTCTGGCACAGGTAGGGGAACCTCCAAACGTTACCCAGGCCTACAGAGAAGCCCACCTGGGCCAGGATGTACTCCAGCTTGTTGTTCCAGGCGGGTCTGCCGTCTTCTGCGTCTGGATCAGGGGAAGGTATCAGAGCCTTGACTGGAGCAGTAGAGCCGGGACTCAGACCCATACTCATCTGACTGCTCTTATAGTCCATGGGGTGCTCCAGGGACAGCAGGTCAGCCACCGACTCGGTGACTGGCTCATTGCTGTGCTCCCTCTGGGTCACTTTGGTGTTCTTTGGCATGGCAGCAACACCAGAGCTCCTTCAGCTTGAGGTTGATGGAGGCAAGGAGAGCCTGAGGTGACTGACTGGAGGGAGGTCAGGAGGCAGCAGGGAAATAAAGTTTTTTCTTCAATCTGTGAAGAGGAATAGTTGGAGAGTATATGTAAGTGCTAAATTACTATATATTATATTAATATTTTTAACAAGCTTAAGACAACAAAATACATTTGTGACATTCTCTGACATGTGACTTCTTGAAGGTCAGGAATTGATTAACATTTCTCCTTGTTATTGAGGGGTCAGGAGTCTCTGGTGTTTTCTGGACAACTGCTGTCATACGATGAGATAATTGATTTTAGTATGAAGCATTCCTGCTCAACTGAAAATAAAAATAAAACACTAAACACAGCAGGTCGGGCCGAGCTTGGCAACGTCACAGGAAAACGGTTCAGGAGTCAGACATGTTACCACTGACTCACCATTTAGGTTCAGAATCATGTGCACTGCTTTTCTGTTTGCTAATCAGTACATGAGTATTTTAACAGTGTATTAAATCTGCAGCAATTTAGAGCCACAAGTGACGTATCTCAGTAATCCACTTTATTATGTTGAATGAGTCGCAAAGATTGAATTACAATCCATTTCACAGCAGAGCCCATTACACTAGAGTTATGTGAAAAGCATGAATAGCAGTGAATAGTCCCGCTGTCTGACCGCTGCTCTCTGGAGAACACAGTGCAGTAAAACTAAAGCCCCTGATCACAAGTTTCAACTCTTATTAACAGGATTTCTTTCTCATCACACAGCTTCAGTGTCTTGTCTGCGGGTTGTTTTAAGATTTCAGAAGCTGTGATGAAAGAGTCTAACACTTTTTTTCTCATGAAAAGAGAAAAGCTGTCTGGAAAGTTAGTCAGTCCAAGTTCTCTGGTATGTGTCGCCTTTTCAGCGGCCCTTTGCAAATCCAATCCACTAATAATCCTACAATCCTGCGTGGAGTGCCTCCCCAGAGGGAAACTGGTGTAGATAATAACACACTTTAAGAGCTACTGCGGTCTGAAGGTCATATTCTCATACACGAATAAAGATTTTACAGTTATTGTTTTAGCAGAGAAGGTAAGCCACCCAGATCCTGACACATTCGTCTTATTTCTACACCTTAGCTAGTAGATAACAGCCTAAACAACTGACACTCTGGGGTGATGTGCTCATTCTCAGGCTCACTACCATACCACATTAAAATATTGGATCTAATCATGAAAGACTTAAACTTTCCTGTTGTGCACTATGTCAGTAAAGGAATTGTATTATTCTTAAGGCATTTTTCTTTCAATTAGGTCTCTCCAGATTGAAATGCAATAGTGCTCTCTTAAACCTGTAAACACGCTTTGATTAGCAAAATGAGTAGAGGTTACCTTTAAATGTTTAGTATTTGCTGAGTGAAATAGCACCTCTGGTCTTTTACGCTGTTAGCAGCGATGGTCTTTATTGCAGGCCAGGGGGCCCACCTCTGCTATAAAACACTGTGGAAAACCCTGTAAACACTGAACACCTAATCCTGTTCAATTAAAATCTGAAAATTATAGCTGCAAGCATTAAACACTCAAAATGACATGACCATTGACCCTCAAAGAATGCTGTTTGAAAATATCAGGAATACATTTTAAGACATTTAGCATTTATTGCACGTTAACTTATTAACTAATCTTAAGAGATACAGTTTAGACAATTTTGGTTAAATTAAACCAAGATTAAAAAGTACAGGAGCAGAAAAAGACAGATTTCAGGTTCAGCTTAGACAAGGCCTCTAGTCTGAAAACAAATGCAGCCTGAAATCACTTTTATTCACAGTGACTTCTCAAAAACGGTTGCCAGACGGCTGGTCTCTCAGCCTACCCCCAGCCCACACCAGCAGCACGCACATCACATTCCTCAACAGTGGCGCTGAGCCCCTGCAGTCACGACACGCAGCAGCTCCGAGGCTGAGAGCCTGACACAGATCCCAGAACAGTAGTGACTTTATTCCACAGTATTGAGTCACCATCGAACACTCTCTCCAGGTCGAGGTGTGTGGCAACAATGTGCGTGTTTGCAAACATTTCTTTTGGGCCAAGCTGTAGAGCTTTTTTGATTTTAAGGTGTGTTGAGTTGATTTGTCCTACGTTTGAATGGAAGATGTTGGTATAGTTAGTAACAAACTGGCCCACTTACTACATATGGGTTCGGATGATGGTGGCGTCTTATACTCACTCTGATGTTCTAATCACCTGCAGTGAAAGTTTCGGATGTTGATGCAGAAATACATCAGCAACTTTCCGAGTTTCACAGTATGTGCTGACACAGATGGCATATTACTGAGACAGCAGGACTTCAGGCGCAGTGCAAGACAGTGTTACAGATTATGAATCAGATATCAATCTCCATCTGAGGAAACATGGTGGGTGGCGAGAAGTGTGTTTTATTTATTCAGGATCCTTTAGAGACAAAAATGCATGAAATTCAGAGTGTTGAATGCAAAGGACTGGGTGCTGCATAGCTTGGAGGATGAATTTACTTTACAAAGAAATGGGAGTGGTGATCTCAGACCCATGTGACCAACATGTGCAGAAGCCTCCAGGGAGGCAGATGTGAGTGGTAATAACTACATATTTTCTAATTCTCCATAGACAGTAGGGTGTTGATGATATAACAGCACAGGTCCTCTGCTTCTCCCACAAAGATCCGCTCCACTTTTATCTTGTCTGGTTGCTAAGCAATGGCTCTTCCTGTAAAAAAAATTGAAATCCCATCCCTGCAGCATCAGCGGTCGCCCATCTCTCCTCTCGCCATCTCAAAAGGACAGACATGATATCCCCTGTGGGTCGGCTGCAAATAACATGGAGCTGCTTTGAAGGTGAAGGTGATGGTGGTGTGTTTTGGGATCCATTGCAGGGTCAATCAAGCAGCAACCACACACAGAAAATGGTGTCATTGTAAAATAAAAAGGTTTGTACTGATCCCACTCGGAAATGAATATTTAGCCTACTTCTCCCTGATTTGATCCTTAGCAACATGGTGATTCTGACAGGTACAAAACAGCACCTGCATGGCCATGTCCGGACATCCTTCAGACACACAGACCCATAGCCCAGTTTAAGGACGGACTCTGTACGTGGATATAACCTCTGATGCGTTGTCAAGGTCAAATGAATCACATAATTAGCAACTCTAAGATGCAAACGACCCCAATACAAGTCAGCTAGTGACCAGCAGCTCCACTGAATGTGTCACATTCGAGGCAAATGTGATCACCCGCGGCGCGGCGTCGTCTAACACGGAGCGTTAATGAGCGACGCTCACCGTCAATGCTGCGGCGAAATCGCCATCTGTCAGGTGAGGAGGGGAAAGCTGACGTTCTCCTCCATTGAGTAATTTGAAGAGGGTCGCTGTTTAATCGAGCGATTCACGGCAATATTATTCGTCACATGGAAACGCACACGTTATCTAAATTGATCAAATTGACAAAACGGTAACAGGAACGCTATTCTTACCTTATGTGATGTGCAGAACGGCCAGTAACGTCCGAGTCAGCGTGACTGTATGAATCCAAAGTGAGTGCACGGTCTCATTCAGGCACCTTCTTCGTTCTTCATCTCAGCGCAATAGAGATGCGAAACAGTCACACAGGGGCGCGTGGTGCGTAAAGCCTGACGCAGGAGCTCAGCGGCCGTGCCACAAGTTTGGTTTCTATAATTACATTTACTTCAAGGTTCAGGTAAAAAAGCTTATTGCAACTTTCTGTCTCTTTAACGATGTTCTGCAGCTCTGCAAAAAATATACCTGCCCCCCCCACACACATCTGGTTTCCACGTGCTTGTGGCTGGGTTGTGGGATGAATGAGCCCCCCATAGTACAGAGAAATTACTAAGTCACGACGATGTCTGACGCAGGTTTGACTCACCCGCTCGTGCGCACGTCAGCAGTTGATCCACATCTGCAGTGGTCCCAGGATGATAACAAAAGTCAGGTATCAAACTTCAATTCGTTGTGCAAGTGGTGTTTGGTTTGGTCAAAATGCTCAGAAATCCTAATGATTAAATGACAATGTTGATGATGATAATGATGATGATGATGATGATGATGATGATGATGATGATTAGGCTATTGTTATTGTAATTACCCACAGAAGCAGTACAAGAACAGACCTCTCAGTTCATCTTTAAAGCTGCCCTGAGACAGTTTACCTCCATGACTGAGGCAGTGCTCAGTGTTAATAGTGCTCAGAGTGTAAAAAGATGAGCAGATAGAGCTTCCTAATGGACACCTCGCGTGTGTAGATAATATGTGGCACTGTCATTTTTCTCTCTGACACCAGTAATTTATCCTGCCTTTGGCTCAATCTGCCACTGCTCCACACTCCATATATCTTTTATCCCACCTCGCTGGGTGGGTTTTTATTTTAAATAGACAACAGAGAAGCTTGAATGTCCTTTTTGTAGCTATTTTTCAATATAATTGTTCGTTAAAGGTAAATGGCTTTGTCAATTATGTACCTTTCAATTTGAAGTGTCAGGAAGTTATAATCTAATATAAAGGAGTATAATCTTAGACTATTTGGGACATGAACAGTGGTGCAGCCTGGACAGAGGTGTTTCAGCTCATGAAAACATCCTCCTCTACGCCTGAACAAGATTAGAGCATGAAAATGTGTCTGTCAGAAGGTGTGAGTCAAACAAGGACACGGGTACAGTTTGAGGGATTAGAGCATTTAGACATGCAACGTGCTACTAGTGCGTCAGACGCAGAAGGATGTCCTGCAAGAGTGACAGTTTGTTTTCCCACTCTGATAACTTGACTTGACTATAATCCCAGGGAAAGAAAATGACGCGTCAGTGTCAGATTACAGTGAAGCTTTTCAGGGATTGCTTTCAAACGGGGTCCTGTTATTACGTTCTGCTCTGTGACTGTTTGAAAAACAAACACAGTGGACATCCTAACCCCTGCTGTACGTGCTAACCACGGGCTATGCTAGGCCTCCATCACAAGACACCCCTATTCACACACACACACACACACACACACACACACACACACACACACACACACACACACACACACACACACACACACACACACACACACACACACACACACACACACACACACACACACACACACACATACACACACACACACACACACACACACACACACACACACACACACACTAACTGCGTGTGTGTAACTGCATCAACTGACGACATGTATGCACAGTATGCTTCCTGTCTCCTTCAATTCATCCATGTGACTCACACTTTCCAAGGGGCTGACTGCTGGGATCAGTTGCCATGGCAACCACCGATCATATGAGGGTTATTCACCCTGTGAGCGTTTTTTTCTTTGATTCTTTTCTCTTTCCCTTCCTGCACCTACTAGTGTTCTGTAGCATGGCTGTGAATGAGCCACACACACACACACACACACACACACACACACACACACACACACACACACACACACACACACACACACACACACACACACACACAAACACAACATATTACGAGGTTGCTTCTGATGTGTGACTTGACTCAGACAGTTTATCACACCTTTAAGTTATGTGCTGTGCCTCCTGTCTGCTGCAGTATCGCTCACCTTAAAGCTCCATGGATAACCACAGGTTATAATTCTCAGAGCGGTGATGAGCCAGGCCGTGGGGATGAAGGGGAAAAAATCCATATCTGATAAATGCCACAGGAGAAATTTCACTCCCATTGCAACACCAACACAGCTCTCCAGCGTTACACATCTTGACCTTGAGCTGGATGATTTTTTATTTCTATTCATCTCACACGGTAGAGAGGGAGAAAGCGCAGTGAGGCCCTTGGATCCAGCACTAATACTTCACATGTTGTTAAACTGAAGAACAGAATGGAGGGGTAATGAGCCATCAGACTGGTGATTTACTGAGCCTGTTGAACTGCTAAAGACCCAAAAAAGAGGAAAAAAACGAGTGATTTTAATGGATTTTATTTTCAATGTGAAATCTGGCTTTGGAACAGGTGGGAGATAACATGTTTTCCCACCGTACCACTCGATTTATTCTGCAGTTTGAGATTAAATTATGAATGGTGATGGTGTTTGTTCGATAATATGAGAATCCCATTCACCATCAGTGGAGCACCAGGCCTTTTCTCCAACCTCAGCAGAGCCAGGTTGCCAGGTCACAAATTAAACATGCTGACGTACACCAGGCGGGCGAAACTAGATCCGTGTCTCGGGGGGTGTTTCTGTGCGGCTGAGCCTCATTGGCACTCACAATTCAACTTCCTCTCTCTGCTCTCCCTCTTTTCTTTGCTATTAATGGTGTCGGCCCAACTCCGTCAATGCACTAACACCTTTGCCTACTCCCCTCTGAGTGTGACTGGAAAGAGATAGACAAATGAGGATGGGATACATCAGCTAGTCCCCTGACTGACTACCTCGCTGCTTTTCTGCACGTGAGTAAGAAGAAAGAGAAAGTAACTTTGACGACGCTGGCTCAGGTGCAACACCAACAGAGCACGGTGACCTGACACTCTGTCTTCATCATGCAACAGCGCTGAATAGGTGGTGATCTTTTCACATTTGTTCACTCAAGCTTTAAAAATCAGCTCACTGGTGTAAGCAAACTATAATGTTCCAGGACAACGTTTCCTCCCCTGGCCTTTTCCTATTTCCCTTTCATCTCCCACCAAGTAACAAGCTGCCCTAAATAAAGAAACATACACGAAAGTCACGACTGCAAGAGGACAAGCAGGACTATCGACACCTGTGATGAATGCGCAGCGGTAAAATCAATGGAGATCAAACCTTGAGACTGTGTTATAAACACACAATTAAGCTGGTGATACATGATGGGCGTGATGGTTTGACATGAGATGCAATCATGTAGACAACAGTTGAGGTGGAGAATCTGTTGGATGAATAAGTCTGGCCTTCTCTCAGAAGAACAGACAATAAAACAGTTCTGCGGGGAGAGTGGATTTACTACAGTAGCAGCTTTTTATGAGCTCATGGAAGCGCCAGTTGGCCTGTTATCAGCAAAAAATATATAAAAATGAAATAGCCTACTATAAAGTACTGCCACCTGCAATTCATCACTGAAACATCTCAAAAGTCAGAGAATTCTTTCATTTGTATCATCAGTCATCCTAAAGCAATCAACAATGTAGAGATTGTTTCTTACTGGTTGAGTTCTTTAATAATGAATATCACATGATGAGCTTTTCTTCAAATGGAGATAAGCACTGCACTGCAAACCACTAATGGGAAATTTCTCCATTCATCGACGGATGATAAGACAATGGGCCCCTGGGCACAGGGATGCAACCATACACTAAACTTGGGAACGGTATTAAAAATATAGACTAAAATATTCCTCAACCACTTTGAAGACACTGTAGAGATGACGGGGGACTGTTGAGAGATGGAAACTCCTCCAGGAGCAAGACACAGACTTTTTTGTTGTTGTTTCGCTTTGTAGTCATCGTGCATCTTTTTGGTAGTTTTGTGTGTGGTCATTTTGTCTCTTTGTGGTTGTTTTGCCCCTTTTTGTGATTATTCTGTGTCTCTTTGCAGGTGCTTTGCGTCACTTTATAGTCTTTATAGTCTTTGTAATATTTTACGTCCCTTTGTTGTCTTTTTGTGTCTCTTGTGGTCTTTTTGTGTCTTTGCGGTCACTGTGTCTGTTTTTGGTCATTCTGTGTCTGTTTGTTGTATCTTTATGTTTTTTTGTGGTCATTAAGCATCTCTTTGGGGTTGGTATGTGTTTCTTTAGAGTGGCTTTTTGTAGGTGACAGCCAGCGGGCCCCTGGGCTTGGGCCTGGTGGTTCAGTATTTCATCCATGCTCTGTGGCTGTCTATACTGTAGCATGTGTGCGTGGGTGTGTGAGGAGAGGGGGCTGCTGCAAATAGATCAGTCAATTTACCATGTCGGCAGGATTAACACATCACCAATTGTTCTGTCCTCTAAAGAATATGTGATGCAAGTATCGTGCGGTGTATTTGAAAATAATTCTAATATAACATCCTGAAATGACTTTACCAAAAGGCTGAAACTAATCTGAATGTTCATTTCCAAAATCAGTGGGTTGTAAAATGAAACAAATGACACAATTCTTGATTTTAGTTCGCAGTGCTTCCTCCGGTTGCTCTAACATGACATTTAAAGGTTAGTGTAAAGTAAGGCGCAGATGGGGTTAAAATCCTCGCTGCAGATTTTGGTGATGTAGTGTGGACACTGGTCCTCCTGGTGCTGCCCTGCAGCAGATGACTGCTGTTTGAGGCTGCACAGTAAAAGGAATACACAAACAGTAAAGACTTAGCCACTCGACTATAGCTGTGCAGTCATCCTTATCGTGCATAATGAAAACTCACTGGGCCTTGTTGTTCATAATGGGCATGAGCCACTTTGCCCTATTGAAACAACAAAACAATTAAGTGGGAACTGTTGTTTCTCAGGTTTATGCAAATCCTGTAAACTGAGCAGTATGAGTAATTTAACTCACACCATTTAAAGTTATAACTTCAGTTTTTTTTCACAGTGACATGATATACTAAAACCCCAACAGACTCAGTGAGTGACCCGTGAAAAGTCCTCCTGCGACCGTGGGCGCTTCTCTATCTCCTGCCGATGACTAATACGCAGCAACTGATGCCAGGAGGGCACGACATCGCTTAAAGAAGCAGAAACATACATCGTCTTTTATGTAACAGAAATAAAAGACTGCGAACAAAATGCTTGCACCCTGGCTGTTGTTGTGACACTGTCAGCTGCATTCTCGTCAAAAAAAATCTGCACTCCCTCGGGGACCAGGATGTGTTCATGTGTATGTTACCGGTGTATGTGTGTCTGTGCATGAAAGATGCTTTGTACAGTTGTATTAACCAAACTCCCCCTTCTACCGTCGACTGTATATCTCTTAGTTAACCAACCTCGACCACAGCAGATGCTGCAGTGCAATTTAGGATGTAATGAGTCTTTCTTTGTCAGATTTCTGTTAAATCAATTTTACACTGAAAGCAGTTCCATTCATTGGAGTGCAGCCTTACCTGGCCCCACTCCCATACCTATAGAAAGCTTGTGCAGTGAAGCTTATTTATTCAGGGCCAAACACGTAATGGACCTATGAGATTTAAAGGCCACTGCTCACTAACAGTGTGACTCATGCTCCCCTACCTCTAATACATCAGCCAGCACTCTGTAGGGATGTCAGAGCTTTAATTAAGCTGCCCTGAATAATGAAAAGCCAGAACGTCATACTGCACAAAAGTAGATTTTGTCTTTTTTTTAATCCAACATTTTGAAGAGTCTTGTAATACATCAAGCATCACTTCTTCTTTTCAAGTGTTTGCAGTCTAATGGTTGGGAATTTAAAAGTCTCAGTTTCACACTCTCAGCTCCAAGTGTGTTTTTTGCTTTTGTTAGAGTGGTCTTTTCAGAAGTCCACTCATCACACTGCAAGCACATTTAAAACAGATGCAGTTTGTAAGTAACATGACAGAAATGTTATATAATAATCCCCAGATTGTTGCCTGTGCTATATACATATATTTGCACTGCATTGAATTTAATTGACATTTGTTTCTAATACTTTCCCCCTTGTAAATGGGTGTGAGCTAAACATCAAAACAAGCTCATTAACAAACATATAGTTAAATTAACAATCACTGTCAATCAAATCAAATTATTAAAGGTAGTTTATTTGGCCTGGTTGTACTGGATTGCATTACACAGTATTTTAAGAGTGTACCTAATAATGTGGTCACTGGGTGTAATCCTATGATGAAAGTTATGATTCCACAGTGACATTGTTGCTCCCTCTACTGGTTAGAATTGAAGCAACACTGTATAATGTAAATATAAAGCCCAACATGCATAAGAGATCTTTTAAATACAGGCATCTTTTCTGCTGCAGTGTGACAGGAGAAAAGGCGAATTGGTCAAAGAAAACCTGCACACATTAATGTCATGTTATAAAAAGGTGCTTTGTGATGTTGTACTGTTTGTTGTTTTACAAGATCAGTGAATGGCAAATTGTGGTTGATTTTCCAGATATGCACCATCAGTCTCACGTCTCAGAACTAGCACGGTAATCTCCTCTCCTCCCTCTCGCTCCTCTCCGGCTGTCGAGGCAGGCTGCTGAGACCTCTGCTGCGGAGGGAGGGCTTTCGCTGCCATCTGGGCTGCAGCAGGGAGTGGCAACCGAGACACATTATCCACCCTTTATCAGCAAGACACACGGAGGAATATGAGCCTCTTTGACGATGGAGACAAACAAAAATAAATCCATTGAAATAACAAAGATGTAAGTGTGGTCTTAATACAAATCAAAGGCTGTGATGCTTAATACTGTACCCTGTTCCAAACTGCCCAGCTTTGCAGAGTACCTATTTCAAGGTCTGTTGTGAATTATTCTGGGATGACAGCATGCTGCAGGCCAGTGTTTACTTTAGGAACCTCCAGAAGAAAAAAAAGCTTTTCTTCAGAGTGAGTCTGAAAAGCTAAGTAAGGTGGTATTCAGAAAAGCCCAATAAATAAACAGGAGCCAATTATTCTCTTCTCAAAGCGAATACAGTGGTTTGTCCTGTTAAAATCATGGGTTATGAGTCTAATAGCAGGGTGACAGGGAGCATAATGACTTTACATAAACGGGTAAAGTATATATAGAGTACAATGAGACTCAATAAATGTGGATTTTATAATTCTGTTGGTCACTGAATGCCAGGTCTGGGTGCATGCTCTCCATCCTTATTCCTTCTCTGCATTCAGGTTCACGTCTTTATCAGTAACAAGCCGGTGTGATAAATGATGTCGATCAGACACCCTCATACAGAGTCTGCCAGCTCCATCAGCAGACAGCTCTGTCTGTAGACCTCCTCTTCTCTCTCACTCTATCTCCCTCTCTCCCTCTCCTGGAGATAAACGACCTCATTGCTGCCATCGCTCTGTGGCCGCCATCAATTATCACTGCTCGCTGTCTCTTTCTCTCCTTGCCTCGCCCTGCCCTTCTTCCTCACTCTCATTTAATTCCTTGTTTTCTTCACACCCCATTTCATTATTGATTAAGATTTACGGTAACAAGAGCTTGATGTCTCTTTTGCAGTGTGCTCTTATATGGCAGTAAAATACAGCAGTAAAACAGCCTGCAGGCTAAAAGCAAAAACAATAAGCGCAGGACCCATCCACTGTATATTACCATGCTTTTCATAAGCTGTCCGTTTAACAGGAAGGTTCAAATGATTAAGTAATAGTGTCATTCTTGCTGTATAGATGCTTAACTGTGGGGTCAGCAGCATGTTGCCTGAGTTAAAATCAGCCACCGCAGCCATGAAAGCTGGCAACAGTCTGCCATTAAAACCATAAACAACAGAGTAAGGGGTGAAATGACCTGGTCATAAAATCTGGCTAGTCACCGGGTTTGATGTACAGTTCTGGGCTCTATAAAAAACTGCCTTTGCTCTGAGCTCCACGGCCATTAGTGGGAATGATTATTGCCATATATTTCAACCTGTAGTCGCCTACTGAAGTTTTAGGTAATAGCAACTCCAAGGTCTTGCTCGTGACAGTATGGAAAACAAATGATTATTATAAGAGGGTAAAGGTAATTGGCCATAATTCACAAGGCCCACAAAAGAGTTTCTGGCCATAATCAAAGCTGGTTTTCATACACTGAAGGTGCCTGTTTGACAGGCCGTTTGTCTGGCTGCACAACTCCCGGCTCTCCATCTACGTGCCAACTTTAAGAGGAAAATGATTTTGAGTTGCATTATTTTAATGACATCATTTCACCAGACCACAATATCTGAAAGCATATTCCGAATTCAGGACGGTTGACAATTACAAGACCTTGTTTTACACATTGACAGAATATAGAGGTGAAATGCAGGAGGAACACTGAAGTACAGCACAGATTAAATGTACTGGTGTTCAAAGCTGAAAGTCTGATTAC
Organism: Echiichthys vipera; assembly: GCF_963691815.1. Lineage (NCBI taxonomy): Eukaryota > Metazoa > Chordata > Actinopteri > Perciformes > Trachinidae > Echiichthys > Echiichthys vipera. Next base: position 18,950,541 of record NC_139834.1, on the reverse strand, counting down.
ATTTTCCATTGACAAATCAGTGCACCTACTGATAAAATACTGCTTTTTACCCATCATATATATGTATATATATACATATATATATACATAAATATGGCCTTAACCATATACTTTTAACGACACAGACCAATGTCAAACATCTGTATTCACTGTTCATAAATCAAAGACAGTGGATACAATTAAATTCTGGTTGATCACCACTAGATTGTATCATGTCACATCACAGGAAGTGACATATTGATGATAACTGGGCAGCTTGAGACTGTAGAAGTCTACATTACAAATGTCACTCTGCTACTCAGGACAAACTGTGAGCTGCATGTTGCACCCTGGGACGTGTTGTACTGGTTCAAGGATGTCATTCACATAATAAACGCGTCAACTTCCTGTAAACTTCAGTGTGAATCTTACTAGAGATGAATGCTCTGTCTTTCTGTGTTTCATTACGTGACAATACACAACTCTGAATACCCATACAAACTGATATCTGATATCAACCATAGTATTCCAGCAGTGAGGATTGAAAACAAACACTTGTTTCTGGCTGATAGCGTGAAATGAATTCAAACAATTGAAGTCATACTACTTGTGTGTGCAGGAGATATATTCTTGCTTCCTCATAAAAAAGGTCAAGAAACTGCTAAAAAAAGAGTAAGTCTTAAAAGTAAGGCAATACAAATGTATAGTGGCTTTAAAAGAAATAACACTTAGTTTGTCTAAACACATGGATACAAACAGACTTCAATAAGCACAGTTGCCTATTTGATACACAAAGGCCGCTGCTCTCTAGTCTTTTTACTCGGGGGTCAGAGGTAAAGCCCTGACCTGGTGAGGCCAACATGCTCTTGTTAATAAAACAATAAACAGCAGTCTTCTCTCATAACCCCCCAGTCAGCACTTTCGCCAGCAGGGTGAGCTTTCTGAAACCCGCACTTTCATCCCCTTACTCTTAACTCAAACTACAACTAGCATATAGTCACGCAAACAGGGGCGTGCACATACAAAAGCATCATTTTATACCTCATTTCAACCACAGAAATGAAAGGATTAAAACCATGATGTATGCCAAATCTTGTTGACACATGAGTGCTAAAGGGGAGTTTAATAAGACTTTATTTACTCTTTGACCATATGTGATGTTCCCAAGTGTTTGAAATCTAAGATCAGTCACAGGGGGAGGGGGTGGGGGGGCCATGGCTCCCAGGACACCTAATACTCTGCGTGCTCCAGGGCCGGTGAGAAGAAAAAGAGCACAATTGGATTAGATACCAAAATAGGGTCAGTGTTTGTTTTAATCAATCTGGTGACACAGGGAGCTCTTGAAAGCACCGGGTAAAGAGAGCCTGGAGAGAGAGAGAGAAGACGAGAGAAAGAGGAAGGGAGAGAGAGTAAAAGAGACAGTGAAAGAGAAGCAGAAAAGGGGAAAAGAGAGACAGAGAGGGCAGCCGGGGTGATTGGTCCCCAGGCTATGGCTGGATAATGGAGACTATAGGAGCTGGAGGGGAGGCTGTCTGGGGGGTGGCTGGCCTTTCAGAGTTCACTGTCAGGTCTCCAAACCGAGGGGACAGTGGTCACTTCCACTAACCCAGCCTCCGTCGAAATGAGCTTTGTCAAACATGCGGCATAGCCCGTTTGTTTTCCACACAACACCAACAAATCATCTGACAAAGAGGGCCTTTGAAGGAACGAGCATCCATGAAATTGATGATTTAGATCAACAACAACCAGTGCTTTGTTGGTTTTGCGTTGACAGAGATTCAAATGATGTTGTTGCAAAATACATTTGAAATCTGATGCTGGGAATGTCAACTGTCTCGTCTCAGCCTGGGGTATCTGATTACCAAACATTTTTTTTTGTAATCAGGCACATGGGATAGTAAGTTTAGAAATTGAGAGTGCTAAAGTTTACGACTGAGGAAGATAGCGTTCACTATCAGGCCCAAGAAAAATCTAGTGTACGTGAAAGGCTTTTGGCTTTTTTTCCACCTAGGTTGTTGGAAGATTACGCTCCCTCGTCAAGTCAGTAAGCTCTTGGGGGAGCGAATAGTGGTCGCAGCTGACTAGACTTTCCATGGCAGGGCTTAAAATCCTAACTGAGATACACCACTGAATTTCAGAAGTCAAAAATGATTTTCCTACATCCTGGGACAAATCGTTGGGGGAACATTTACTATTGTTTCCCGTGGACAGAAACAAAAAGAGCTGTCTTCTTCTTGCCCACAATCTGTGATGTCACATCTCAGCACCCTGAAGACTTAACAGGAAAAGACAGAAAAAGGTTGGTGGATTCTTGATCACATAGATGTATTTTTATGCTTCATTAACAACCTCAAAGTCAGCCTCCAATTTACGGTCAGTGGAGTAGCTCCAGACTGTGGATCTAAGTGGTATTACAGATGGATGTTTTAGCTGTCTGGCCTTGTGAGTTACTTGGTTATTTAATTCTAAAATACCCATTGAGCTCATGACATATATAAATACTTTAAATGAGTGCTATTTCCCTTTCATTACCACCCATGTATAGTCTACTGACCTCAAAGTTTAGTTACGCATACAGTAGGGAAAGTTCAAACACGAGCACCACAACAAAATAGTGGGGGGAAATAAAAACTTTCATCACATTATTCCTGTGCAAAGTTGAACAAAACGAGGGGATGTATTTTGGTATACAGCATGCAGGTTTTCTTAGTTATGAGCATATGTGTTTTTGTGTGCATGTCTCTATAAATATACAGTATATTTGTGTGTCTGAGAGAGGCAAGAGAGCAAGAGCGATGGTGTCCCAACTCCTGCATATCCATCAGCCTCTCCGTGGTGTTTGGTAATGGTATCCCCTGGTCGGAAGTGCAAATCCAGCTGCTGCGAAGTGGCCATAAATTAGATTTTCTGAAACTTGGTGCAGACGTAGTCTCCGGTGTGTCGTTTACTGGAGCGCTCAACCCCACTCGCCAACTGCAGCTTTCATTATCATTCCCTAAATCCCTTAAACTTGCTGATCGATTGTCACATACCTCAAATTATCTCAGTTGTGCATCATTTATCTGTCTCCTTCTGCAGAGCTTCTTCTCTTCAAGTCAACGCAAAAAAGTTAGTTTGAGTTTAACTTGAACCTCCAGCGGTTACGTTTATCTATTTTAAAAAGCGGAGACATGTTGAAAACATTACAACTCGTGCTTTTTGCTCTCTGAGCCGTGAGGTTAGTGTGATGTGCCTGCTGAAAGCTTTTCCAAATCATGCAGAAATCAACTGAGTAAGTTCAGATTTTTGCAGCTGCTTTCTATTCCTCAATGTGCAGAGTAATTCCAAACAGTTTATTTTCTATCCAGCCACTTCAGCCCCCAAGGTCATTTGCTTTTTCTCTTTCTAAACAGGCAGAAATCTCGCATGTCCTTTCTTGGTGGAACTCCACTCAGTCTAATTCGCTATGCTGGTCTGTTCTTCCCCAGCAGACTTTATGACAGCCTCATTCAGATGTGTCAGAGTTCGTTTCATTTACAGACCTCGTCTTTTTGCCTGAGATCTTCTGATAATGAAACTAAAAGGGCCAGTTTCAGCTGCATGAGGCCTTTAACACGTATGCACATTCATTGTATTGGAAAAAAATATGTCGTCAGTGTCTTTTATAATATATTGTATTGAGACTGCACAAACAGTCCTGCAAGATAAAAAGACATTTGAAAGTGGAGGATGAGTCACAGCAGAGACAAAACACTACCCACCATGCACGCTAGCTTCAGTGAGCTGAGGGTGAAGTGGTGCATTATGGACAGTGTCTGGGTGGCTGTTTTGGGGGTCGTGCCCTGTGCCCAGGCCCTCGGGGCACCAGTAGCAGGATGGGCCTGAGCATCCGCTGGGAGGATGACCCCAGCTATCCCTGTGGAGTTCGGCTTGTACAGCTGTATCTGATTGGACAGGAACAAAGAGCTGCGATGCACCAGGGGGTTTGGCATTCAGCAGACATAAGAACTGATCCTCTTAGAATTGAACCTCTCCTCTCTAGTCTCACTAATAGTTCAACGTTGTGTTGGGAATGATGATGGAAAATGTTTTAAGGAACATGGGTTTAAATATGCAAAATGCAAGAAGAATAATAACATTTGACATTTTACCAGCAATAATATCTATCTATCTATCTATCTATCTATCTATCTATCTATCTATCTATCTATCTATCTATCTATCTATCTATCTATCTATCTATCTATCTATCTATCTATCTATCTATCTATCTCTCTCTGTTATATTTATTGGGTTATAAATATGTCGGCCTATATCTTTCACACATTGACTCATTTGTAAAACCTATTAAATATCATAGTTAAACACATCCTTCTGACCGCTGATAGCAGGAGAAAAAAACATGTTAAATTGGTTATAATTTTGGCAACTGTCATCCCTTTCCTCATGAACTCGCAAAAAAACAGACAGATTTATTGTGAGGCGCTCCGGAAAAAAAAAGTCGCGTTGTTCTTTTAGCGGATTTTAGAAGTAACCTATTTATCCAGAATATAGCTGACAGGTTTCTTCCAAAAAATGTGAGAAAACTGGTACGTTGCCGGAGACCTCCTGTGCGTTAGGAGTTTTTTTTTATTTGATGCGCTGGAGACAGAGGCCGCTGCCAAAGCCACAGGTCCTGTCTGGAGCCTCAGGATTACAGACCCGTGTGTGCGTGTGTGTGCGTGTGTGTGTGTGTGTGTGTGCGTGTGTGTGTGTGTGCGTATGTGTGTGTGCGTGTGTGTGTGTGTGTGTGTGTGTGTGTGTGTGTGTGTGTGTGTGTGTGTGTGTGTGTGTGTGTGTCTTTATATAAGACAATTGATCACTAATATCTCAGAAAATATATCCTTCATTTGAAAAGTAGCACACGACTTCCCCACCGAAGATCATGTGTGTAGTTTTCACCCGTCAGCTGTAGCCTACATTTATATTTTTATTATTACAGTTATGGCCTTAAAAAATGTCTATGCCTGGTCTGTAAAATAAAAAAGTGAGGGCATAGGTCGGGCTCATCCTCACAGTTCTAGACAGAGAGTAAGCTGTTAGATGTTGTAGCTTAGGCCTCAAGCTTTTTGTAAAGATCACATAATTATTCGTGTTTTGTATTTCGATAGGGTGCATTTTAATACATTTTAATTCATCTCACTCTAGACAATAACTAGGCCTTTACATTTCGGAGTAAATATCTCCTCTAATCTCTTTGTCCTAAAATAATAAGTCAGCATTAATGGCTTAAAATTTTTTTCTGTGAAAATCACAATTCGGGGAAAATGATTTCTTAAAAAATAGCCCCCAAAATGTTCTTGTATCCTTATCGTTTTGCTCTAATTTATCATTAAGCCCACGACGTAGAAATATCGCTTATTTGGCAGAAAGATGGGAGATGATATGGAAATGTCCAGCTCTGCTGCCTTAAATCAGAAATTAAGCTTATTTCTTTCTTAGAGTATAAGAAAATAAAGCATGCAAAACATAGATCTATAAAGGCCTACTGGAGGAGATGCAGGCTTAGCCTAACAAAATGAAAATTTATACCCCTAAAAACATATGCTTCTAATCAATATTCTGCTTTTGTTATAGAAAGGATGGTAAAATGAATAGGCTGTCAAAGTTTTCTATTAGTGCCAAACTAAAAACAAAAAAACATTTTGGCTGAGTTGTATGCACAGTTTAAACATCCGTTCATTATTCAGTTCATAAGCATATTATATCGTGTTTATAAACCACATTTATAAGCATATTGGTATTTTCACTGCAGTGTCACATTGAACAGCAGGATGTAAGGTTACAACTTGAATGAGTGCAAAGAAAATTGATTGAATTGGTCGGCTGGTTAAATTCTGTTTGCATGACAAAAAGAACCATAAATAAAACGCCAGTTCATTTAAATGTCCCATCCTTATGATTAATTATTTCTTCTATTCTATGTTCGCAGTCATTTCCATTGAAATTAAAGTGGGCACCATTCTTGACTGACGGCTGGGCATCGGATTTTCTTTCAGGGTGAAAACAGATGCTTCAGGTCTTCATCCAGTGGACACTTTAATCTACTCACCGGAAACCCGCGGTGTCTGCAGGACATGAGGAGGAGGAGGACCTGAGGAGGTTTCCTGTCCTCCGGCTCTGAGATAATTCAAATCCCATGATCTGCAGTCCGCGCTGTTTATCACTGCCCGGTCACCTCTATGGGCTAATTCAATCCGATGCCCGGGTCACAGGCAGTGTTGGAGGTTGTTATAAAAACAAGAAAAACAACATCAATGCGATTACGGCTGTTACTTACAGCCCAAAGTGATCCAATAATTTGTCCTGACTTTAACTTGTCGTGTTAGCCCACTTTCCCTGCACTTTCTTCTAATAAAAGCCAGTCAGAAGTAGACTAATTCATTACTACCTGAACCTTAACCTTGGTCAAAAGCGGTAAGGCGCACAAATACAGCCAACTGCATGTCCTTACAGAAATGTGGGCTGTGCTTCCACCTCAGGGAAATACCCTTTATTGGTCATTTCTAATCAAATGTAATTTATTTTAACCTGCACCAATAACTACCATGATTAGCCTAAAGCTATTTGATAGGTTACAATAAACAGGTGAGCTGAAGTGGGATTTTGATAGCTCTCTAATATCAATTAATTTGAACAATAAAACAATTTAATTGAATTAAATTAAATATTTAGCCACATATGCAGACAACTAGGAAAAGCAAAGGCTTGACTACACATTTGTTTTAACGAAAGTTGCGGACTATTTTTCTTAAGTCTCCTCCAGTGCGTCACCGCCCAACAGGGCCTCTTCGCTCTTGGTGCGCAGCCGCTCCGAACACATTTAGGGCTTATTTATTTTTACCTCTGGCGTGTGTCTGCTGTATCGGGGCCTTATGGCGGATACTCCCAGATGTTTTTTGCTAAGGTGCATGTTTACGGATTCCTGCAGATTGTGAGTATGGAGCGAGGCTGTTACGGTACCGGGGCTGTGCTTCATTACGAGTCCAGTCCTGACAGAGAGGCATTTATCACGACAACAGACTTTATAGCCCGGTTTATAACACACACACACACACACACACACACACACACACACACACACACACACACACACACACACACACACACACACACACACACACACACACACACACACACACACACACACACGCACGCGCAGCATCTCTCTCGACTGTAGCTACTGTGCTCTCTGTAACCAATAAACAAAAGGTTAAAAGAAGTGCCCATATTAAAGTGCTAAAATATCAGAGCACCTGTAGGCTATCTGTCAGCGTGTTGCTATGACAACTCCAGTCAAAGCAATGTTGTAGAGTTGCTGTAGAAATTAGTATTTTTTATTTGTATGGTTAAGCATAAAATCTGTATATATGAGAGAATTCTTATGAATCAGCTTAGCTAATTGGGATAACAAACTGCTCAGACTGTCACAGTACAGATACAATAAAGATAGAATATTTGTATATATATATATATATATATATATATATATATATATATACTGTATATATGTAAGTGTGCAACATATATCATCTGTCATGGGCCTTGTTTTGAGCATTTATGGTAGTTCTGTCTTGATACAGTACAAGAAAGCAACACACAACATGTTTTGCATTAGACAGAAATCATTTGTGATAACTCAAACAATGACTTTGTCCAAACGTTAATTAAAGCCTGCAGCATTTGTCATTTCTAGTCTGTCTGCACTGTCAAACATAAAGCTTTTTTGGTTTGAGGATCACCAGGGGCTTAATTGAGTACAGTTTAATATATCACGATCTTTCGAGTAGTGAAGTGAATTGTCAAAGTTTTAATGCTCTGTCAGAAGCGTGTGGAAAATAATATTTTTCTTTTTCTAATTCCTAGCAAAACAAAACCATCTACCATCTATTGTCTTTTTCTCTGACAGCTCATCTCTCATGTGTGTGTGTGTGTGTGTGTGTGTGTGTGTGTGTGTGTGTGTGTGTGTGTGTGTGTGTCTGTGTGTCTGTGTGTGTCTGTGTGTGTCTGTTTGTGTGCCTGCGTGGCTGTGGATCCTGATGCCTTTCTGCTCACGTTCCCTTGGCTCCAGAGTGCTCAATGACGCCTCATACGAGGTCAGACAGAGGACATCAACCCCACTTCCCATTTCCCTTTTAGAAACCTCAACACCCCCATCACTACAGCAGACCATCTTAAGCTTCCCAGAATGCACCTCTCCAGCCTGCTGACCCTGGGTCGGCAGCTGTCAATCACATCCTCAGCTGGCTGTGCAGCTTCTGGACACAGACTGGAGGATGTGAGGGAGGCCTCTGAGAGGAGCCCTGGCTCTGCATATGGGATCATCTCTGTGCATTCATGGTGGGTAATTAAATTAGCTATCCTTCTCCTATTCTAATGCAAACCTCAGGTTGAATCGCCACCCTGTACGTGAGAGGAAAGGCCCCGGGCGCTGATAGCCAGACAAAGACAGCCAGCTTGTATCAAGTACAGAGTTGTACTTCATTCTAGCTGGCTGCTGTGTTGGTGTTCCTCTGGCAGGTCGATCTTAATAACTTCTCCATCTACATGCTGCTGGAGGATCATACAGATTGTCAGTGGAAAATGTCAGATCTTTTCTTACTCTCTACACACATCACTTCTTTCACAATTATTACCTCACTAAATTAAATATAAAACTAGGATTTCATGTGAAACGCTTAGTGCGCAACCACTAAATCTGCTTGCAGTTGTTTTCCAGTTGTGTCTGTGCAAACTGGTGTGTGTGCCGTTAAGTTGTGTGAGTACGAGAGAGGATGTAAGGTGTAACATGGTGTGACAAAGCCCTGCACAATGACAGCCAGGTTGAGAGGATGTAGTGGAGGGAAGGGGCGGTGGAAGGAGCTCTCTGGCCCGTAGGCCCGCAGGGTGCGCAGTGAGAGTGCAGGGTCACCTTTATCCACACTGTCTGTGCCCAGAGCCCGGAGGCAGCTGGGGGAGACCTGGGACTCCCAACAGGCTGAACTGATTTCCTGTGCAGGGTCATGCTCAGGACAGGCGTGGAGGACAAGGGTTTAGGACGATGGGGAGCAGTGAGTGGAGTTGGTCATGGTATGGACAGCGAGTTGATGCTATTTTCTGCCATTTTAAGAACTCTTAACTCGCTCCTTTCCGTTAGTAGGTGCAGTTAACATGCACGCAGATCTACCTGAGGTCACATAATGTGCTTATTTTATAAAGTGACAATGCTCTGCCAAAGTCAGACTTTCCAGTGCATGAATGGATGGACCCCAAGTATAATTAAACAAACCCACAGCACACAGAGGCTTTGATTCCTCAGCAAATGCAACATACCCACAATCCTCTCCATCTTCTGCTCTCTCGATGCAGTATTCATATAAACACTGTTACCTGCGGCTGCTCTGAGATCACAGCACAGACGTTCTTCCTCTTGCCCACATTTCTGGAATGCATTTACTCAGCTGGGTTCGTGCTCTGCTGCCTCGAGGCTACAGAGGACATGCTTGTCACGAGATTTGAGAAACATATCCGTGCCCCCCCCCCCCCCCCCCCCCGACCCCCCCTCTCTACCACCCCGTGTGTGGACATCTTAAAAACGTAAACTCCCCCTCTAACAGAATTATGAGGCTTTTTAATGGTGATCTGACAGACAGTTTGACAAATGCTGGCAACTACACGTAGGTTGAGGTTTAATGAGGATGGATACACTCAGAGTGTGGGAGGGGAAAAGGTGTCATTTTGTCTTTTGATTAACATGAGTGTGGTCTTTTTTTAGCCTCTATACGCTCCACTGACTTAAACATGTTAATCTAAGTCATGTTACCCCATAAATGTCATTAGGCCTTATATCTATGGTCACTAATCATTTTAAAGTGGAAGGAGCTCTTCCTTCCCCTGCAAGCAGCCATGTCTTTGCAATTTATGTCCACATGAAGACTGGAATTTTCATTTTGTTCACAACTACACTTTTACAGGTTTCTTGGTAAAGAGAAGAATGTAGTTTCTGCACTTTGGAATATGAATAAGACTTTGATTAGAACTCAAATTTGCTTTTGTGTTGGTTTTACTCTTTTTTTTATACAACAACAGTTGCTATGTTACTCTGCTTTTTTTCAATTTGTCGTTGAAATTCTGAAGTTAGAAAAATAACGATTGATGCGAGAATTTGAGCTCACTTGGAGCCATCATTCACATGCCATCTTAACTCCATATTTATCATTGCACGGCCTTTTTTTCCCTAAATTTGCATCTGTAACGAGTATACCGTGGACACTTTGATTTTTCAGAGCTCGAGATGGAATCAAATGGAGCTTATGAGGCCTCTCAGCCCAAATGGACTTCATGTTTACACACTTGTCCATCAGCTGAGCAGCATGCGGCCTCAGGTATCCAGAGAGATGGTGAGATGTCCCCAAAACCAACGGTACGGTGTCTGAACCTGGTAAGTGCACTGTGTTTATAAGGTTTGTCTAGATCGGAGATAACTTGTCAGTATCAAAAGCCTTTTATCTTACGGCCGAGTCCAACTCTTTCTGAGGATATTCAGTCAGGTTTGAGCTGTGGTTAAAATGAATAACACATCTTGTGCTCTGTGCCATGCAAAGTATATTTCTCTGCTTATGCTTAGATGTTATTATTTTTTGATATTGATTCTTATCAAAACAGTTGTCAAGAGAGTCAAGTAAAAACCCCACAATGGTTTAGGAATTGTGTTGAATTCATGAAAATTGTATTTCACTGCAAGAAGGGGAATATTATGACCTTCATAACTATTGTTTTACTGTTTCCATCATTTCTAAAAGACATTGAGTATTATTCAGTAAAACCACAAGACTTCAGCACCGTACTTAAGAGCTCACAGGAATGGGCAAAGGGAACTGTAAATGTAAATGCAGACACATCAGTGCGGTAGAAAAATGAGCATTTGTGTTTGATGACTGTAATGACAATATATTTCGGGTCTATACCATTGATTTTCTTTGATGTGTTTTTCTCAAGTTAGTCGATCGAATAATCGTTTTGTTGAACGTTAAATTGATTATTGTCGCTACAGTTTTAGAGGTCTTAGATTTTAATTAATTTTATTGAGATAAAAGCCAAGAAAATGCCTTAGCTTTGCATTTACCAGCATAAATACGGTAAATTCATCGTGTGATGAATAGACGCATTTTCAACGAAAATGACGGTAATTGGGCTTTATGTCTGTTCAAAAACAAAGACAGCGAAAAGAATAGTCCTGTACCCCAGTGAGTGGACAATTAAATACAATATCTCAATAAATATATTGTGTTTATATTTACAAATGTAATTCTTATGTTTGCGTGTGGATTCGTTTCTAAATCAGTTTGACCTTGGTTTGTATGTTTTGCAATAGCTTCTATACTTTTTTCCATTCTTTATTTTTTCCTTTATTCTTTTTTAATGGTCAGAAATGTGTCAGAGTTAGTTTTGTAATTTGTGGCATGTAGGCTGTCGATGTCTTGTCCTTTCTACTTTAGCGGCACAAGGACGCGCGTTTATGGGCGACAAAATAATGCGTCGGTATCTTATGGTATAAATGAATATATGAGATAGGCCTATATACAAGCGTGGGTGCTTAATTGTGCACGAAGAATTGAAATAAATAAATGAAAAGTGAAAAAGTCTGACAAATAATACGAAAAGAAAACATCTAGGCCGACTCGTTATGTCTCATTGTGTAAAAATAAGAATGAAATGCGTTAAAGTAAAATGAAATGAAGAATCTCCATGAAAAAAAGAAAAATAAATGAATAACAGACAGTGTGTGATCGTGGGCTTAAGATTTTATTCGCTCTGCTTTCCGTGCGTAAAATATAGTGTGTGTGTATGTGTGTGTGTGTGTGTGTATGTGTGTGTGTGTGTGTGTGTGTGTGTACGTGTGTGTGTGTGTGTGTGTGTGTGTGTGTGTGTGTGCGTGTGTGTGCGTGCGTGCATCTGCTGTCTGCTTATCCTGTCCTGCTTGATTTAGTGATTAGGCCCATAACAATATATGAAATAGGAATTAAATGGTTAATTGGTGGGACAGAAACCACACGTGATTGAATTTTTGGCGGATTATATCAGACTGCTGGATGCTGTAATAGACCCCCCTCCCCCCTCTCTCTCTCTCTCTCCCTCGCTCTCTCTCTCTTTTACGCACGCACGCACGCACACACTCCTACCCCGGTTTCACGGGTCTTTGTTTCTGATCTGTTAAATCCCACCCACTTGACATGAACACAGAAGAGAGAAAAAAAAAACTCTCTCACTCAGGCGCCCACACTATCAGCGCCCAGTCGCTGTTGTCTACCGTGCCTGCTGGACCTTTAAGATGGAGACAGAGAGATGTTTGCCTTTCTCTTCGCAGAGCAGCAGGAGGACGCCAGAAAACTCTCCGAGACTGGAGCACAGCGTCTCCGGCTCCTTTCTGCACTGCGATGAGCTGCAGAAACCCTCGCATCTTCCTCACCGCCTCAGCCTGCGCGGAGATCTGTACGCCGCCGCCATGGGGAGGTTCGGTGATGCTGCGGACTTTACGCACGGCGCTGCCTCCGCCAACCACCCGCCCGGCTCACCGTCCAAACACAGCAAGTTCTTGGAGAGTATAAGCCAGGATCAAAAGGGGACAGCGATAAGCGTCAAGCCAGTGTTTTATGAGAACAACTCGGAAGGTGAGTAAGAGAGAACTAAAAAGAAAAAGAATAAAACGAATGAGCGATGAGTAAAAGTAAAGGAGCAACACCAAGATCGTTTCAACTAATTACCAAACGATCATCTGTGCTTGTTTTTTACACGTTTGTCTGAACCATGAAAATACAGTAAAGGATATACTGTATAAGCCTAATGGCGTTTTTCTTTTTTCCAACTTTCACATTTCAAAAATTAAAAAATGCACAGCGGGATAGGCGGGTGTAAAAAAAGAAAAGGGAAAGGATAAATGGAGGAATAAAATAGGATAATAGTCTTAATGCTTTGCAGTGCCTTGTTACATTTTGTAAGAAAAGAAATGACACAACTACCACTAATACAGAAGTGCTGGTTGAGTTTTACTGGCTATGCAAATGAAAGCATGTTTGTGATAAAAATGTCAGCAAGTTTTCTTTCACTTGACAGTCATTGATGCAAAGTGAGAGAGGTTAAAGGTCAGCCTGGCAGCAAGTTGGTTGTATCATCAGGCCACATTCAGCTTAATATTTCTGTATTTTAGTCCTTACGCTCGCTTTTTTAATTGCTTCTTATTCTCTTAATATGCACATTTTCAGAATTTAATTTGTATTTTGCAAGCAGGCCGGTATTCAAAGTCTGTCAGACATAGTGTGTAAATGTCCATCTTGGGAAGAAAAGTAACAACTGTATATGCTGAACCAAAGCCTGAGGAAATGATGTGGTCTTTCACTTTATTTATTGGTGTTGATGATTCTGCAAAGCAACAGAGGATATGAGCGCTGATAAGGTCTTTGTGATATCTGTGTCCAGAATAATATACAACCGCTTGATTCATGTCGCTGCCAAAGAGCCAATAGACTTTTTTTTCACAATTAGTAATGACAACAATATCAACTGTCCTGTTTTAAAGTGGACTTTTATAACTTTTCTTTTAGATTGGGTTTAAATAAGAGAAGGAATTTATGGTTTACCCATTCCTCTGTTGCTCGCGCACACACACACACACACACACACACACACACACACACACACACACACACACACACACACACACACACACACACACACACACACACACACACACACACACACACACACACACACACACACACACACACACACACACACAAACACAAACTTGTGCACTGACAATTGTTCAGTGTTGGTTTAAATTTATTTTAAAATGACATATTTCTGTAAGTGAATAGGGCCTGCATGTATGTATGGGCAAAATAGATACCGTGTGTGTACGTGTGTGTGTGTGTGTGTGTGCGTGTGTGTGCGTGTGTGTGTGTGTGTGCGCGTGTCCACTCATACTACTCTTCATTTGCGTGTTTGGGTTCGTTCACCTTCAAAGGCAGACTTGTCTTCCTGTTTTGTCTACAGTGGGAGTAAAGTTTATTGAAGGAGGGACAGGCCAAAACCCTTCAACCATCTTCACGCTTTGAAGTTTTATTTAAGTTTGCAAAGTTATTGTTTGCAATCAGTTCTTGTAATTGTAATACATAATTAGCACATTTTTTTAACGGGTGAGTCAATTTTTCTTCTCTTCTTTTAATAGTGAAAACATTTATGTTTACAACAAAAAGCGCCAAAAAGCTTATTTGGGAGATTGAACGCTTGCATATTTTCAGTAAGATGTTCCATACTTTATTTGCTATGTTGTTAAATTCTGGTCCACATGCGGGGTGCAAACTCCAGGTAAACTCCCCTGAAAACATGATTATTGATAATAATGCTTTTTTTTGCCATGTATTTCTATTTTTTCTTCATCATTATGGATCATGTGTAAAATAATGCACGTATATGATTTTAATGTCGATATCGGCAGGATTACTATTGTCACCATCTCCACTGAAGCGTGTAATAAACCGTGGCTGTAGAATATCAAAAACTTTCACCATTATTCAAACTATCTGTCTTATTTATGCCAATAAACTATAAAATATAGCACAGCCCTCAGCAGAATGTTCTGTGCCCTGCTTTAGTTGGCCGTTTTGTATAAACCATAAAAACTCCACTTCGTACACTGTGTACATGTTTGTTCCCAGTCCGAAATTACTTTTTTGCCTCTATACAAAATACATCTTATTGTTCTATAAAATAGAATAAAATACTTCCTCACTATTTTTTTGTGTGTGAATGCAGCAGAATAAACTCAACCTGAATCCTTTGTTAGAGGCTGAGACTGCTTAATTTCTTTATTTTAATATTATTTTTTATATTCATCTGCTATAATAACATTAAAGTTAATTGCAGTTTATACATATATATATATATATATATATACTCACACACACACACACACATAAAAGAAACAGGATGAAACATGTTTAAAGACTGAAGCACCGTTTTGCACCAATTGTAAAACTTAATTTACAGAGCAAGAGGCCTGGGGAAAAAGCTGCTTAAATTTCTACCACTTCCATTTCAGTCTATTGGACTTGATCCTCATGCTCACAGCGTGATATTCTGACCAATGCATTTTGAATTTATCCTCTATTTGCGTTTTCCTACATTTCACATAGATCTCCTGTTACACTGGAGGCAGAGCGGATGTGGCTGTTTGACAGGGTAAAAGCTATACAACTTCCTGCGGCCCCAGTTAGAAACCTTAACAGAGTATATTTTCAGCATGAACTGCGTTGTGAGGTGGGATCTAATGGACACGAGGAAATTAATGTTGCAATGAAAAGTGCTCTCTGTTGGGTCCAATATTGAATTAGGAGAATAGCAGAGTAATGTCTCCGCTGCCCCCAGTGAGAGTGAGTGCCTGCAGATCGACAGAGAGTGATTTTGTTTTGGAGCTCAGGGTTAAACATAATGAACATGGACAACAACTTCTAAACACTGCAGGAGGGAGCAGCCCTTTCCATGCTCTGTTAACAGGAAGGGAAATAATGCTTTTACATTTCCCCTTACGGCTGAATGTATATTATTTATTCAAATAATCACATGCTTTATCAGATATAAATTTGTCATATAATCCTAGTTTGCTTACTCTTAATGTGAATATTTTGACATGGGCATTGCAATCAGTTTCCCATAGACTAAATTGATATGTCTGTTTGGAAGGTGAACCTATAAACATTTATTTTCTATATTTCTAAATGTAACAAATCAAATCTACTTATAGCCTAATGGGTTTATTTCAAACCAACTCACTGAGAGTTCACTATGAGTTGTCTGAGCTAATTAAATAAAAGCGCTGTTTGGCTGAATTAGTGTCAAGGTTCAGCGTCTTATGGTAGTTTGAATTTAGGAAACAAATTGAGAAGCATAAAAAAACACGCAGGTTACTGGATTTTCAGACAAAATGTTTGCGATGCCGTGTTTAATTTTCATTTAGTAACAATGTGCAGAATTACACGACATTGGTCTTCAAATGAAACCTTCCTGCAGTGAAAATGACAGAGGTTGATCCTTCAGTTGTTTGCACTGGTGCCTCACATGCAGAGAGATTAAACTTCCATCACTGGCCTTTTCTGTACAAACGTGCATTTTTCATGTTTTTCATTGTTTATCTGTGTAACCCTCTGAAAGGCTGCTGACATGTTAGTGATGTTTCTGACGAATTGTTCTGCAACCATACAAAACCCTCATATACGGTAGATATATATAATCTAACTTTTAATTAGCCACAAAATCTTAAGATAGAATTAAATATACTTTTCATATACATTTTTCCAGCTGTGTCCTGGCCAAGATGGGCAGCAACAACAACAGGTTCCAGACAGACAAAGACGCAAGATCAGACTTCAACAGTGCTAAAATCTTTAGTAAAATTTGCACAGTATAAATAACCGAAAGTGGTGCTTTAAAGATAACCTAACAGCAGTCTAAATCAAACTAAATTCTGATGAACTGACAATATAATCCTTTGCATTTAATTCATTTGAAATATTCTGTCTATCTTTCCCTGTGTACCCTCCATGTCTCAGTCAGAGAGAAGGGAGCTCCAAAGACCATGGGCTATCCTGGCATCGGCACAGACTGTTGCGGCAAGATGAAAGAGCCGGGCAGCGGTTTACAGGGGGACTCTATTGCCGACTCCATCGACTTATCGGGCAAGAACAAGAAGCGGCGCAATCGCACCACCTTCAGCACCTTTCAGCTGGAAGAGCTGGAGAAAGTGTTTCAGAAGACGCACTACCCTGACGTATACGCCCGTGAGCAGCTGGCCCTGAGGACTGAGCTCACCGAGGCTCGGGTTCAGGTGTGTGTTAGAGCAACTACCTCATTTGTTACACTTTTTCTTTCATAGCTATAGGCAGAATGACCTGAACAATACCTGTTGTCTTCTGAAATGTCCCCGTTGCACTTTATTCTTGCATTTAAAAGGTTTGGTTCCAGAATCGTCGAGCCAAGTGGAGGAAACGGGAACGCTATGGAAAGATCCAGGAAGTCCGCAATCACTTTGCTGCTACATATGATATCTCTCTTCTCCCTCGCCATGACACATACCAGGTAAAGGCTACCGCAGAGCTCACATGACACACATGTTGCAGTTGAAGCGGTATAAATTACTGATCCTGCTGTGAGAACTTGATTTATTTTTCAAGCTCTGTCTGACTTTTGCAGATATTGTGTTTTGATGTTCACAGCAAAGTATGAATCGTTTCCATGTTCATTTCATCGAAATTCCAAATGTGTCACATCCTAAATCTCTCCCCATGCAGATGCAGGGCAACCTGTGGCCCGGGGCGACTTCAGGAGGAGGCGGCGGTTCAGGAGCTGGCTGTGTCCTAGGAGCAGACTCCATCCCATCGTCCTGCATGAGCCCGTACCCTCACCCCCACAGCAATCTGCAAGGCTTCATGGGCATGCCTGCAAACTCCAGCCATCCCCACCACCACCACCACCCGTCTCACCATCCGGGCATCAACGGCCTCTATTCACTCCACAGCTTCCCAGGAGGCCTCGGGCCCCCTTCCATGGAGGGGCCCGAGACCGAGTACAAGCCGACGAGCCTCGTGGCACTGCGGATGAAAGCCAAAGAGCCAGGCAGCATCCTCTCCTGGCCGACATGACCACGACAGGGCCAGTTCCACATTATGCACTGACTGAGCCAAAGCATATTACATCCCTGACCCATACACAGTCCCTGATGTACACACCCAGCTCAGCATACGACTCAAATACTTAACATTTATGTAATCCAACTTGGAGACTTTTCACAACTCAGAAGATCTTGGAATATGAATTTCATGAACACTGAGGGCAACTTGAAAATATAGCATGAAACCCCCAGTGTATTAATATGAACTTTATTGTTTCCAGTTTTAGTTTGATATCACAATGCTGAGACCAAAGATGAAAAATTATTTAAGCATGTATAAATTGTAATTATCATATTAATCATTGTTTTTTTTGTTGTCTCTTGTGCTTTATAGTGTGACCAGTAATAAAGGCCTCCATCTAAATTTTCTGTCTAAATCACTATTTGGGGAAAAGACATCAAGAAAACAGAACAAAATCAATCTCAGCAGGAATTATTTTAGGCTTGACTTGATTCTTTTAAAAAATGATAACCAAAAAAGAGCCAACCAAAAGTCTGTGTCACATATTGAATGTGGTTGTGAGGCAAAAAAAAAAAAGAAACGCTTCACGGGCTGTGGTTGCCATAAACAAATATTTCTGGTGTTCAGGAAGTAAGAGTCTTTGTATTTGGAAAGTGCACGGAGACCGTATGTGTGCTGCGCACTTGGCCGCACCTCAAGAGGCCTTCAGGTAGCACCTCATGTATCAGAAGCGGGTGGCAGGTTCATTAATGGAAAGCTAACTGAGTGACCACACTCCACTGTTGATAAAGAAAAGAGCCTCCCGCAGAAAGATGGCTTCACATTGAGGCAGTTCTCATTCACATCTGGCTTCGGTGGTAAACCCGACGAACTGGGTAATGACTTACAGTTTAATAGAAGAAGTTGGGGTTACCATGGCTTAGACTGTGTTTTGTTTGGTGATATCCACTGAAGTCTGCTTTCTTTTATTTAAAAAAAAAAAAGTATGTATCGCTGTCTTTTTAAAGAAGAATACGTCACAAAATATATTTCTGTGGCATCTCTCATGTATACTGCATGCATTCCTAATAATTGTTTTCAGGAAATCTCCTTGTTGTGCTTTACCCCAAACAATTTACTTTATTGTCAAGGAAACACTGAATTGCATGGTACCATCCCATCTGGTGTAAATTACCAAATACCAACATATTCATGTCAGATGTGCAAACATTTCAATACTGTGAGAGATTGAGAATGCAACTTGAATTGGGAAAAAAAAGAAAGTTCCACTAGTGGACAAAGCCCTTCCAAGCTCCACTTACTCCCCAAAAATGTACATAGCTCCGGGGCGAATATACTGGCTCTCCTTCCCCTTTACTGGCTTCACCGTGACAGCCACGCTGGGGCGGATCAGCTGCCGTTCCCTCGGTCTGTGCCTGGGTTTTGTGTGAGCCGCTAACATGTGGTTCCAATAGAAGAATGCACAAACCCATCAGAAACACTTTCCACACCCACAGCTTCAAATTCCAGCCAGGCCCTGGGAGACGGCAGCCCTTACTGCAGTTACATAGTCCCCCTGATTAAATCCCAGATTAAGTGGAGAAGATAAGGAGGCCTGTCAGTGGGGATAAGGGATTGAGGAGATGGCCATCTTTAGGAAAGCTGAGGAAATAGCAGATGGTGGATCAGCTCTCAATTTTAATATTTATTTTTAAATAGGGAGCAGGTTAATCAAATGTATCTGTCCTTAAACAAAAGAGGAAACTCAGTGTCTGATATGTTAACTCTCAAAACACGCAGTTGAGTAACAACAGTATGAATGCAGTATGGTTTATTCCACTTAAAAACATTACCAAACTAATCATCTCATCTTACAGTCTTAGGTTTTGATTAAGTTGCCATTAAAGTAAAGGTGGTGTGGTGTAGGCTTTGATCTGTATCACCCCAATATATCAGGCTGCAAAGGCCTTAATACGATTTGTCAGAAATGAAATGAAAAATGTTGAGTTAAGAGTGCATAATGCTGGGGGCCTATAATAACTAAGCATCACTATGTGTGTAAGGGTCATTGGGTGAAGACTGTCACTCGAGTCTGGAAATTACTATACCCCCTAGCCTCATTAATGGACAAAAAATATGATTTAATGCTCATTAAAATCTGTACAGCTGCCTTCTGGCCACTGTTCTTCGCTTTGATCTCTAGAAGATTTATCTTGGCCTTGAAGTGCAGCTATTGTGACACAACAGATCCTTGTATTTGAAGTAAGCGAACAGCATTAATATGACCAAGCTAAACAATATGGCAGCACAGTGTGGCTAACTCACTAACACAGTCAAACAGAGGGAGTTCTTGGCTACTTCCAGACATTTATAAGTAGAGAACTTAATTTATATCATCTACACAGGAAATAACACTGGGATTATTAAAGTATTTCTGATTCTAAAAAAGACACAGTGCCACACTAAGTTGAGTGTTTGCATTTAATTGTGAAGCATGCATAACATGTGCAGTATTTACGCCTATCCAGAGGTGCAAAAAGTGTTTAAACTCAGCTGAGTGTTATTTTATTTTCACATGATTGACCTGGAAATGAGTGGTAAATAACTCCCATAAAGGACAAGAAAAATGCCAAATGAGAGTAGTCTATTTTAAATCTAGTTTTAAACTTATTAATCCAAAAAGGAAACTCATAAGTAACTTATCAAAATGCCTAAAAACTATCCAATTGACCTACAATACCTATAGGCGTATTAATAAGGCCAATAAAAGGCTGTTAAATACATGTTTCATCTTTACAAGACTCCTACAATTATGACCTGAGATTGGCAATTTAGAGGTTATAGAGATATTGCATTAAAACTTGTTGATCATCAGTTTTCCTATCCAAGGTAATTTTTATGGATTAGTGAAAGGTTAAGATGCTACTGTGTCTGACGAGCTACTGTCAGATACTGCCACCTTGTGGTATTAGGTCGACCTACGTAAAAAAGTTTCTGTGATCGTTTTGTTTTCCCTCCTGTGAAATTCTAAAATTGTTTTATAGTCACAAAATGTGGACGTTAAAATATTTAGTGGGTGTGCCGCTCGTAATTTGACTGGGGATGGACAACAGAAAAAAAACCAAGAGCAGCTAAAAAATGATGAGACTTCAAATGACACATTCACAAAGCCTTGCCACAAACTGTACATCTTTAAATATAGACCTATGTATAATATATATCTATATTATACATGTACATATATATATATACATACATATGTGTGTTCGTGTGTGTACACTCGTGAGAAAAAGTATTTTTCAATTAAATGTATGGCTCTACTTCCAAGTATGATCAAAGTCAATTACTTGAACTTGGCATTTTAAATCAATTGCATAAAATGTAATATTGATGAATACATTTTGTTTAATCATTTCTAGCACAGTATTTATTGAACATATATAATAATGTGATTATTGAGTCATGTTAAAGGATTTTGGTGTCTGCAAAAGCAAGTGACAGCACTTCCACCGTTCTTTGTAGAATAAAATTATCTTGTTATCTTTTATATTTAGTGCTGTGACACCGAATATGTTAGTGTTGAATCGCGGTACATGGAAAATGGTTCCAGTTATTTTCTCCACCGCCTTCACTTAGTCACAAAAAGTGAAGAAATGCATAAATACACATTAACATGTAAACGTCTAAGTGGATGATTGACGTGCGCTTTAAAGTTTTCCACCCACTTTTTAACCCAATCAGGCGGAAGGGGGCGGGCCTTCGCGATAATCTTTACAAAATGGCGACTGTTGTTGTTTTGTCGCAGGGTCAGTGAATAAATCGGGTTAACATTTCAATCATTTTCAGCACTAAGTTTGAGATATAACAACGAAAAAAACAGCCCAGGTGTCCCAAGGGTCGGCTCCGTGTGGACTGAAATGAAAGGTAAAGAGCGGTCGCCGATTAAAAAACGCTCCCGGGCCTTGGATGATATACGAGACCGGGGAGGATGCCACCCGACCAGCAAGAAAATGGGGGCTCTGTCCGTCTCCAGTGGGAGTAATAATGGAAACAGCTCCACCAAAAGCGACGGCGGCTCGACGAGAAGAAGTCTGCTCGGTGACAAAAGAGACAGGGACTTCGACAGTCACAGTAGGACTGGAAATAACCACGGTTGTCAGTCTGCAGCCGCCAGCTCCGTGGGTAAAAACCACAGCCTGAGCCTGACGCTGGATTTAGCCTCACCGAGGGTCACCTCGCGGGGGGAGCCGCGTGTGCAGCCGCCCGGCGCCGAGAGTGAGTACAAAACCCTCAAAATAAGCGACCTCGGCACCCAGCTGAGCGACGAAGACATAGAGGACGGACTCTTTCACGAGTTTAAAAAATTTGGAGACGTGAGCGTGAAGATAAGCCGCAGCAACGACGAGCGGATAGCGTTTGTGAATTTCAGGAAGCCGGAGGACGCCCGAGCTGCCAAGCACGCGCGGGGACGGCTGGTGCTGTACGACCGTCCGCTGAAAATTGAGGCGGTGTACATAAACAGGAGGAGAAGCCGCTCCCCAGTGGAGAGGGACTTGTATGGTGCAGCTCAGAGCCACAGACATTTGCAGAGACCTCTCTCGCCCACTGGGCTTGGATACAGAGACTACCGGCTGCAGCAGCTCGCCTTGGGACGGCTCCCCCCTCCCCCACCGCCCCCTTTGCCCAGAGAGCTGGAGCGGGACAGGGAGTTCGCCCTGTTTGAAGCCAGGGCACGCCCAGCTTTCATTGCAGAGCGAGCAGCTTTTCGAGAGGAGGATTTTATATCTCCAGAAGATGACCAAAGAGCCAATAGGACGTTGTTTTTAGGCAATCTGGACATAACTGTGACAGAAGCGGACCTCAGGAGAGCCTTTGACAGGTTTGGGGTCATAACAGAAGTGGACATTAAGAGACCCACACGGGGACAAATCAGCACGTATGGATTTCTGAAGTTTGAGAATCTTGACATGGCTCACCGGGCTAAGCTGAGTATGTCTGGCAAAATTGTTGGCCACAACCCCATAAAAATAGGTTATGGGAAAGCTACTCCCACCACGCGCCTGTGGGTGGGTGGGCTTGGACCCTGGGTTCCTCTGGCGGCCCTGGCAAGAGAGTTTGATCGCTTTGGCACTATAAGGACCATTGACTACAGGAAGGGGGACACTTGGGCCTACATTCAGTATGAAAGTTTGGACGCTGCACAGGCGGCATGCACACACATGAGGGGCTTCCCGCTGGGAGGTCCAGAGAGAAGACTTCGAGTAGACTTTGCTGACACTGAGCATCGTTACCAGCAGCAGTTCCTGCAGCCTCTCCCAATACCACCGTTTGACATGGTGGCTGAATCATTTGTCCACCGTGCCGCGCCTGAACCTCTGAGAGTCAGGGAACGGACTCCACCGGCGCTTCACTTCAGGGAGAGAGAGCTCTTTCCTGGAACAGAGTGGCCCAACCCAGCTATTCGTGATCGGGTGCGTGCCTCACCCTTTGAGCCTCTTGAGCACTTGGAACGTGAACGGCGGGCACGAGAGCCCTGGTCTTTGGAAAGAGAGCTACAAGGGCGAGAACCTGCACGCAAGCGCCGTATAATGGAGGACGGACGCCAAATAGACCACTCCCCTGACAGCACAGAGAGGACAGTAAGGCGAAGGCGTACTTCTCCAGATGGCAGTCCTGGAAGTAGCAGCAGAGATGGACGCTTCAGTGACTCAGAGCGCCCTCTGCGGGGCGAGAGACCCTCCCCACCACGAGAACGCCACAGCAGCCTGGAGAGAGGTGGGGCTGAACGGAGACTCAAAAGCCAGATTCTGTCTGACAAGGGGCCTTCAAGCAGCAGCATTCCAGCAGTCGGAGAGCGTAAACGCAAAGCCGGTGAAGGTGGTAAGGGGCCAGTCAAAAGAGAGCGTTCGGAGAGCAGTTCCAAGGGAGGCCAGCCGTCCAAACCAGATGGAACCAAACTCAGTCTGGCCTGGCATGGCATGCTGCTGCTCAAGAACAGCAACTTCCCAGCCAACATGCACCTGCTGGAGGGCGATCACAACGTAGCCAGCAACCTCCTTGTCGAGGGCACAACGGGGAGGCAGGTCAGCGAGCTAAAGATCACACAGCGCCTCCGTCTGGACCAGCCCAAGCTTGATGAGGTGTCCCGGCGCATCAAGGCGGCGGGTCCTGGTGGCTACGCCATCCTGCTGGCAGTTCCAGGGACCACAGAGGATTCATCTTCATCTGACCCGGCAGCCTCAACTCAACGGCCGCTTCGCAACCTGGTGTCCTACCTCAACCAAAAGCAAGCAGCTGGAGTCATCAGCCTGCCTGTGGGAGGGAGCAGAGATAAAGACAACACAGGGGTCCTTCATGCGTTCCCTCCCTGTGATTTCTCCCAGCAGTTCCTGGATTCCTCTGCCAAAGCTCTGGCTAAAAGTGAAGAGGACTATCTGGTCATGATTGTGGTTCGTGGAGCATCTTAAAAAAAATCCGAACACACTAAGTTCAAGTGGTGTAAAAAAAAAAAATCTGCTGTATGTCAGTAACTATTGCATGCTGTGTGTTCTGCATTAAGGGGTACACTAGTATGTTTCTTGAGTCTTTGTATGTTGCCATGTAATCCACTAAAAGTACAAACAATGCCCTCCTACAAATCTAAAAGGACGTGTGTTTTTGAAATTGATTTAAAGGGTGTTTAAATTGATCACAAAGTCATAGACCTGCAGTAATTCAAAAGTCAGAAGACAGTAAAATATGAGGAGCATTTGTTGAACACATTTCAGTTTGTTCATTTTGGTTTTAAATTTTTGCTAAACAACTCTACGACAAGAATTGAGACATGCATCGAGTAGACACAATAACGCCTCCTCTACAATAAAACTACAAACAATGACCTCACAAGCTGCTTTAGTGTTGAAGCCACACCTTCCTGACACAGTGATAACAGAAGCAGAAAATTAAAAACTCAACAAAGGTCATATTTGTGTCTGGGCTATTATACTGTATTGCCTCAGATTGTATAGGCGTTATTGTGTCTGCCTCCTGATGATACATGACGAGAATGGGAAAACATCCTTTTTGAAAGCTTTGTATTACGGTTCAATAATAGTTTTTACTACAATCACTCTTTAATGGCTGGAGACAAAGATCTGCATGACATTTTTGAATTGAAGGTTTTCAGTAAAGGTGTAGTGAACGATACTGCAGTTACAAAGTTAATCAGGAAAAATAATCCCGGTAACGTTTTAAAGGTCAAAACATGTCGCACAACTCCTCTCCAGCTCACTGCACTCCACAGATATGTTCGGCTACCTTGCCTTCGTCAGGTGTCCACCCTGATGACAACAAGATAGCTTAAAATACCTTGGTGAAGGGAGTGTGGCGTAGTGAAGAAGAGTTTTGCAACGTGTTTTAATTCTGATGGACTCACACTGGCCTTGTTTTTACTCTCAAAGTTGGAAAACATTTTGAAGGGTGCCTGTTAAAACGTGTCTCGATACAGCTCACAAAATTCAGTCACCTTTATTGGAATCCTGTCGGAAAAATGACAAATTACGTCAACAGTTTCATGGTTTGGAAATGAGAGTATCTTATTGGTGTTCCTTAACATTTGGACACCAAATTGCAACATATGATGATAGACAGTGTGTGTCCACTGGTTACACTAAATTGTTATGTCAGCTCCATTAAGGGATGCTGAACACTAAGTGGTGTGAGATTTTTGACCAGGGAACAGCCCGTAACACAACACGCATAGCATAGCAAAGCAGATACTAACATGTTTTTCATATTTTTTACATCATATTTTATTTTGTGCATCCCTACCTTAGAAATGGTTGTGTAATGTGATTTATGAAAAACAACAGTAGTAATGGATAAAAAAAAGCTTAGAGAGTTTGTGTTGTTTCATTTATTGCTCTGAAACCAGTGGGTCCTCCAAAAATAGTAATATTCAGTAGTATGTTGGTACAAAGTAACAAAAACCTGCTATGTCTTCAGTCTGTGTGAGTTTAAAGTTTTAGAAATACTTTCAACAGTTCATGTTTGAATTTAAATTTAGAGGTATTAATTGGACACTATTTTACTCATGCCTGCAACATGTTCACAAGACCTACTTAGCATATTTTCTTTTGCCATTGTATGTTTGTCATGCAATAGGAACCCACCCCGAGTTATAATTTGCTGAGTTTGGTTTAATGTGTATTGAAAACATTAATATGTCAGAAACTGTAAGGTGTGAACGTCACACCCACTTCAACGTTGGACTTTTGAGGAGACGAGTGCAGAGCTGAAAACCTCTGCAGAGAACGTGTTTGTGAGTCCTCACTAATGAGGCAACCTTTAAGTTGTGTATCCCATCTGCACCTGTGATGACTTCTGTTTTAAATGGAAAATTGAGCAATGTACACGTTGATGTCATGGGAAAAGGAAAATCCGTAGAGCCCGTGCGAAGCTGTTCACATACCTGCAAGTGCGTTTGGGCACTTAATGTGACCGATTATCAATAAATTGTTCATTTGAAGGGAAACATGTTTCTTCGATGGAAGTGAATTGAAGAAACACGCTGCCATACCTTATTGTGTTTCCGAGGAGTTGTCACTTGAAATTTTGTTTCTGCACACGAAAAAGGGAGACAATATGCAGTTTGTTTAGCACCAGTGAAGAGAGACCCTCGTATCGTGTGAGGATCGCTTTTCGCTGACAAGCCTGTTCTCAGCTCCTAAGTTGCCCGTCATAAATTATTATGATCCTGTTATACCCTCAACGTTTCCTGTTGGCATGTGAACACCTGACCAGGATCGAGGAGCCTCCAATGCCTCTTCTTTACAGCGAGTTTGCAGTGTGAAGCGGTGGCAGATGCAGACGGTGCAGTTCAAGAGTGGAGGGCGGGAGCAAACAGCGACACCTGCCAGTATCCTGTTGTCTTCCCTGCTCATTACTCTAAAGGTTTTTCGTGTGCATTGTTCCTGGTTCTGAATAGGAGCTGAGGAAATCCCACCACCGGCTGTCACACGCTCTGCTCGAGTGATTGTGGGTGACAACACTCTGAAATTTCCATAGCATCTACAGTTCAAGCTGTCTCACTGCAGAGACCAAGCTGAACCACTGGGCTGATTTGTCCTTATTATACTTTACCCAGTTATGATTTGATTTGACTTAAAGTTTGACTCAGGGAAGAGGATTTGGCCCAAACGGCAGCTAGGAATATTGTTTTCCCTCGTCTTTGTGTTCTCGTCTGATTGAAGAAGTCAAGAAGTGTGTGTATTCCATCGTCATCTGAGGTCCGCTGCAGCATGGAAATGAAACACAAACAGACCAAATTGTTAACTCTTTTCAACACTGCTGGAAGGAATCCACACTGCGGGACCCTCCCCCAAATTCTTCTAGGACACCTGTTTATTTTGCCAGTGCCCTTTTATAAATTTAAGGCCCACTTTACACAGGAAAGAAAGTTTTCCATTTCCTCCTACCATCCATTTTAGTCATAGTAGTATGAAAACAAATGCTGTGTTCTGTGCTGAGAAGGACCCCTTACGTCACTAGTGAAACATTGCCATCTTGAGGACCACGGAGCTGCTGCTTTCCTCTCACAGTCTACCTGACAAATCACACTCATGCACACCAGACAGCCAGGACAGAGCTGGCATCACTGTATGACTGCTGTTTAGAAACGACATGAGGGTGAGTAAGGAGAATAAGCACTGCCTGCCAGGGCTGTATCGGTGGCTTAGGCAGCAGTGGTAAGTATAACTTCAACTTCAAGAACTTTATTGTCATTGTGCAGGCACAAAAAAATGTGCAGGTGCGTACTGAAATGGTGCGTTCTATTTTTCACACTTATTTGCAATGACTAAAACTAAATACGGCATGTATTGGAATTAATAAAATAAAGTACAGAATATAAGCAACCACGAGATATAAGCTATGTGAGGTATAATACAGTAACAATAAAAATACGAATGACGGGTGTTGAAAACATTCGACGCAGTAGCATAAGTGCAGTGTTACACATGGAGGGATGTGTGTTGAGGTGTTGAATGACATGCTAGTACTGCACATAATCAGTTGCTTGGAGTGACATTTAAGTAAATAGTGTCAGCACCACATGTTTTACAATAACAAATGCAAAATGGCACACTAGTTATCAGCCAAAGTCATTACTGAGGTTATTTCCACGTATGGCAGTTGACATAAATCCAATTGTGTAAGATAACCGGACCATTTACCAGGGATGCACCGACCGAATACTGTTATCAAATATTGGGCTGATGCTGACTCAAATACCTGGATGCCTTGGTGACAGTGGGGACAACCTCTTTAATTTAGTTATATTTTTGTATACTATATACAGTATACACACACCCTTGAATTGTAAATCCTGTTAATCTTGACGGTTTATTTTACTAAGATTTATTATATATATTAATAAATAATTCAGTAAATTTATATCTATGCATTTATTTGTTACATTTGTTTTACAAAGTCATGTTAGTTATCTTTGTCAAAGCAATGTTTAAGTCAAGCCTGATTTTGCCTTATACATTAAAAAAGAATATTCCAGTCACTTCCAGATACAGACAAACATACAGACTAAGCAAACACTGGTATCAGGTCTCAATCAGTGATCAGGTATAAAAAATCAGATTGGCGTATGCCTACCATTTACTGCCCTCAATAACCTTGTCTTTAGTACTGCTCCCATCACAAGCTTGAGAATCAACAAAACAAAAATAATTGTTTTAAATAGTAAACATTTTAATACCCCAAAGTATACTATTTTGATAATATACTCATGCAGAAGTGGTTGTTTACATTCATTGCTAAATTGATGTAAAGGGTTGAAATTTAACAGTTACTGCAGCTGTTGAATCCCCTGCCTAGATGGGATAAAATACTGCACATTTAGTTTTCGCGGAGATGTAAAACCAAGTGGGGATTACTGTCATTCATTTAAAGACTCATCATCATGTCCTTCATGAAAAAAATAGACAGAAACTACCAGAAAGGTTAATGTGATCTATTTGTAATATGGTTATTTGATGTGAGAAAACTCAGTTTTAATGCGTAATTGTTTCACATCTTAAAGCTTCTTCATTCTTTTTTAAGTCTCCCATTCATCCATGTTGAACATTGTCAGTAAGCCACTCCTGATCATAGATAATGTTATCGACCCTGCTAAAAGAAACCTGTATTAGACTATTGTTCAAGCCGAAAGTATTCATATTAGTGAGGCAAATGTAATTTAAAGGAAGTATAAGCACATAAAAATGGCTTCTAGCACAAAATTGTCTTTTGTACTAGGAGATGACCCCAGGCCACAAACGATGCCTTCCAGTTAATGAAAATATTAATGTGAGATTTAAAGGAGGCCAAGTCCCGGACTATATGAATTCATCACACTAGTTAGCAATCGAAATGTAGCTTGTGAAAATAAAATGATCAATCTGACAGCCACTGATACCAGTATACTTTTTATTCAAATCCATGTGCTGTTTGTCATACTGCCACAGTGTCACGTAATGTAAGGAGCAACTAAATATTCACTCATCCGCATATCAAGCAGCTATATGATGCATGGAAAGTTCTGGAGCGTTTTAATTCACGGTGTTCAGACGAGGAATTCAAAAATCAAAACAGTGCATGACGTCATACCGCGTCTCCTTAAAGTCTCACCAGATTTTCCAGATTAGGGTTCCTCCCTATAATTCTTTCTAAAACTACCAAATTATAATTTTGTGCCAGTGTTGGTAAGACATGTCAACATTTTGTAAATGAGTCTGATGTCAAATACGGCATCGTACGATCATCACATCTTCACTGTCGTTTGTCGGTTTCATGTGATACCGTTAAAAGATCATCTGATTTTCTTCAAACCGTAATCTACAAAGGTCACAAATGTGTCGACTACAATGCCACACTTGCACTTACTTGGACATTATGTCGATCAGCATTTAAATATCTAAAACAAGCGTTAACTTGCACTAGCAAGCATTTTCAAATCATTGACGCTGTGAATTAAAAAGATAAAAACACGTTTGTATGTTTCTTACACAGAGTTCCACTGGACAGCAGCATCAGTTTGTTTCCAGGCCCAATAAACGCCATCAAGTGTCACCTACTGTAAGTAACCTGTTTGCTTTGACTTACAATCTGAAATTATGTCAATGTAGACTCTTTTTTTTTCTTTAAAGTAAAACAATTACAAGCATTTGTGTGGTCTACTTTTAAACCCAAGATGAAAATAAATGTAATAATATAGATGAATACTTCTGTTTGTCTAAATAACGTGTCAATAAAACATGTGAACGATGTTGCAGCTTGTGGGTGTTTTCCTTGCAGAGAGAGAGAAGTCAGCGTGGTATCAGTGCATTTATTGCTCCGAGTCGTCTGAATCACACGAGAACAGACTTGAGGCACATGTCAGTTTATTAAAGCTGACTGCACACTGTTACAAGGCTAAAAAATGAACTCTAAAGAATTTGAACAGGATATCTATGATTGGTTAAGAATATTGTCTAAACTATCAGTTCACAAATTCAGGCGCCAGAGTCGTGACAAAACAGTGCTTTACCCATAAATGCATTCGCTGCAACAAAAACGTAACATCAAACAGAACACAGGTCATTATCAAGGGACATAAAAATGATTTCAACATATTGCTCAAACATAAAGTTCCTTAAAATATCCACATAACTAACGAGTGAAATAATCCAAAACCCAAATCTACTTTTAAAGCATCAATTACATTTCATAAAAGATTTATTATGGTACAAAATATTCAGTGGCCCTGAATCACAAAAGCATACTTGGTGGTGAATGCAACTCGTGAGCCAAAAGAGCTTTTGTGCATGACTGTCGTTATTGAAACAATACAAAGAGCCTTGCTCAGTATTGTGAAAGTGAGATGAGGGGAAATAATTTGGTACTAATTGAGACAGCATTCTTTGAGCAGAGGCTTTCCTCCGCCACAAGAGGGCAGCGTAACAAAACACATCACTCGATTATGGGCTCAATTAAGACTTAGAAATGACGGAATAATAGATTCAAGTTATATGTCTGTTTCTAATGTGTCTTTGGCTGACATCACAGGAAAGTTAGTAAAGATACAATACAGTACCTTGTAAGGCAAACAGTGGTGAACAACAAGGAATTCACTGAAAACACAAAAACCTCCACTACATAAAATAAAATAAAAAGATTCAACAACCAACACATATATAAACACAATATTAGTTTTAAGTTGCATTGCCATTAGTTGGCTGCCTGCAGGCACTGTAAAAGTTGGGCAACAGTATCCTGTCAGTCCAGTTTATATGGACAAACATCTTTGTAACACAGTTGGTCACAGATCTACAGGCATACACGGTTAAAACCCAACTGTGATCAATATATTTAGGAAACAAACTTAATATCTGGACCACAAAGGCTCCTTCTTTGTTTGCTGCAGTGAAAATGATGTGCAAGTGAACTGGCAAAGAAAGAAAGCTCTCTCCGTGTGCACTTGCATAGAACAGCTCACAGATGCGGAGCTAGACGTGACCGCTTTGTTGTCTGCAGGTGCTGCCAACTAAAACATTATGTGAATGTCAAGTGATTAAAATGAATTATTACCAAACCACAAACCAAGAGATGCAGTTTCTAATGTATTGTTTTTGTAGTTTTTTTTTCTCTCACTTTGTCACTACTGAGGCTTTTGATAAATAAAAAGAAATGTTTTGAAGAAAATGAAGCGTGCTCACACTCAAAAGTAGAGGTGCAAACACTGTAAACAGGTGAAAATGTGATTAAAGGAGTTGAAGTTAAAGCACTGAAAGGAGCTGATGTGTCAGTTAAGCGTTAAAGCCGAAGGCAGTTGATATCAGTTCAAGTCTCATGATTGCTGAAAGCATTTCAGTTTTGAGTCTGTTCCCTGTTGGTAGCTATTTGTAGTGCTGAATGTAGTTAAACTGTGACAATAAAAGATAAGAGCAGCTGAAGTGTAGGAGATGAAAGCAACAGAACTTAGAGGTACTGAAAGCAGCACAAAAATGAAAGTTGAAGTGTGTTTTCCTGTAAACAACTTAAGTGTCAGATGTAGTGTAGTACAGCCGTTTATATGTCAGTTAAAGACTGAAAGTCAGTCAAAGAGAAAGAGATGAAAGCAGTTAGAATATCAAAGATGTGTTTGCTGCTAAAAGATGTGCGAAGGGTCAGTTCTTATGGTTAGTTAATGTGCGTGTGCTGAAAGCAGCTCAGATTTCAGTTCAACTTCCCACTGTCTTTGAATGCTCCATTGCCAGAAGTCTGTGTCTCCGGCACATTCGGCCTAAAGCACATCATTTATGACAAACAGAAATAAAAAGATCAACTTGCAATTCCAGAAAAAAAACATTGAGGTATGAAGAAGCTAAACTGAACTGACTTCATTTTGATGGGGATACATTTTTAAAGATATCAAAGAAACTGAACATTTTTGAAGTTTGAATAGTGTATCTATGTGAAAGTATGTTGTAGTAATTGGCAGACACAGCGTCAAGAAAAGGCTATTAATGAAGATATAAATACGAGAATATGATTTTTCCTCTAAATACTACCACATGCCTTACAAGCTACCCCTTTGCCTACAATAATCTGATTGGGGCGAGAGATTAAACTACTGAAGCAGTTGCTGCTTTTTGGCTTATAAGAGCAAGGTTACACATTGTGTCGTAGAAACAGGCTGCAATTAAGTGTTTGCTCAGTATCTTCATTATCTGGCAGTTAAAGGTCAGAGGAAATGTCATGCAGCATAGTCACAACTTGGCCCAAAGTGCATATTAGTGAGTACAGGTTTATAGATACAGTCAAAGGCTTCCAAAGAAATCGAGTGAGAAGTATCTCTTCACGGATATATGCTGCAATTAATGCCATCTCAGAAACAACAGGAGGATTTCAAGCTCAAATGCATCGCTTAGTTTCCTGCAATATTCTGTGCAGTTAAAAGATGTTTAAAAGCAGTTTTGTTGTTGCATTGGAAAACAGATTTAGGTTGTGTTTTAATAAGTTATTGTTGCAAAGCAGCTAATATTAAAAATGTGCTGCATTATGTATGTAGGGGATTATCTTCAGTTTGGTTGCATGTACCTCTGATAAGAACAAGTATAGGGGGTAAAATATTTTGCACACAGTAACATTTTGGCTCTTTAATAGTTCAACATAATCATCTATTTACCACCGTCCCGTTCTTAGACATGTTACTGTGGTCCTCCTCGGCCCTTGTTAACGCTCCTGCTGAAACTAAAGGTCACTTGGGTCCTGACTTTAAGCACGAGGCCAAGGTCCAAGGTATGCGGGCCCATGGCAAGTTACAAGCATGCTGGTTCAAGATCGAAGGCCTTCCTTGGGTTTCATTCCTACACAGCGCCGTTCTGTAGGCGGTCGGGGGCGAAGCAGCCGTTGGTCTTACAGCTGCTTTCCGCTCTCTTGGTGCGGGTCAGTTTGTTCCTGGCCTTCCAGCGCTGAGCCAGCGGCTCCAAGAACAGGGAGATGGAGGAGAGCAGATAGCAGAGCCCGGCCAGGTAGAAAGAACAGTCGTAGGTCTGGGTGTAGTCATACAGGAAGCCTGAAATCACGAGCAACACAGGAACACTTTAGGATTTTGTCTATTCAATGGTTAATACAAAGCACGTTTCATTTTTAACAGCATAACTTTATTTATATATCATGTAGAGACAAGCGGAGGAAGCCTGTTAAAAGGGCTGACACAGTATTTAATTCATGTCTGTACACGTTACAAACATTTTTTGAAAGAAATCTTGAAACTGGGAATTATCGATGTTAGACTTAGGTTTAGACTTGTCTTTATGGATCCCTTTGGGATGAACTCCCGCAAGGAGATTGAATTTCCAGCAGCTTACAAAAAAAACAAGGGAGTTATAAAACAATACAGTATAGGATAACCAATAAACTCTTAGCTCAATAAGTAGAGAAAGTATATATACAGTAAACAATAAACTCTTAGTCAAATATATATGAGGTAGATGCAAGAATACCGGTAAAATAAAATTCACGGAAAATGAAATCAGATAAATTAAATATAGAGGAATTGTATAAGATAAGACAAAATATGTATGACTGTATAGTATATGACAGAAATGAGCAGTAAGATTAAATTATTGCACTTGACTGGTGGATAAAGTTATTGCACAAAGAAAAGATAAGTGTCCAGGTATGTAAGACTGAGTAAATTATTTATTGCACAGTGAACCAGTGTCAATGGACTTAGTGAAAGAGGCACAACGATGAGTTGGGATACAATGACATAACATGATTAGCTATTATTTGTGTGTATAAAAATATAAACAATAATAACACTGAAGTGTTCTATAATAACATTTTTAACAATTATCAACGCGGTTGTGTACATTTCCCCTTCATTTTGGGTTCTTTGCAGCTTCATACTTCAGACTGTCAAAATGAAAGTCAGATTAGTAGCTGAGTTAAAGACGATGAATGGCAGAGTTACCAAATGTAGTTACTGAATATAACCGGCATTCTCTGTCCGGTGCAACCAGGCTGACGAAACTCAGATCAAACTGTGAAACTAGGCAGCGCCGTATTTCTTGCCTAAAATGTTTCTGGAACACATTTTATTGTACTGTTTGGCTGTAATTTGAGCGTTTGTGACCCGGTGTTACCAGATCGTCTCGGCCTTCCAGATTAGCTCGGGGTCCTGCCTTTGCAGATGATGTAACACATTATGATTGGCTGTACATGGGAAACGTGTTATTTATTTTCCTTCCAAGAGTGTTCTGCCTACTGTTATTGGCCAATGCTACTGTGATTTGATTGGCTAGTACTCATTCCCTCGACTCATCCCTACCAGCAATCTAGCTAGCGAACTGAAACTGACAACAACCAATCAGAGATGAGGAGTTTCTGACACAGTCGGGAGCGGTGGAAACTTGCAGATGCCATTAGGAGCACACAGAGAGGGCTCTGGGAGCGGACAGGAACAGAGGGTTGAGGTAAAGTTACAGGACGTCTCATTGTGCTGTCAAGATATTGTGACAGTTTTAGCAAAAAAAAAATAATTAAAGAAAGTTACTGACTTCTTGTTGTTTTGTCGCAAAATGAGTTTAATTAAAATGCTTCCTCCACACACTCTTGTAAAGCTGTAACAAACTTTCCGACTAACAGCCAGTCATTATATGTTACTTCATCTGTAAACTCAGTAGTTGAGCCCCAGGAGTACCTACGCCCGCCACCATTTTTTTCCCTCTTTAAAACGGATCAAGCACTGCACCGACGTGATTGTGTTGCTCTTGTTTGGTTGTAGGTCTATCGTATTGTGATTTTTGTCTGCAAACGTTGATAACATCCCTTGGAAGTTGCATTAGTCTGACGATATGATTGACATTTATAACTACAGATTAGATGGTGTATTAAGTCAGTCAGAGACCCTGTAAGTATTTATTCATGCACTACGTACATACAGTACACATACATGCATTATTACCAAATTAAAAAGGATAAACATAAACAGAGATTTTTCACAACGCAAATGTTCTTGTTAATAACCTCTGAGTGCTTAAAAGCAGTTTTTTTCTCCATAATGGACATTTGACATTTCCTCAGGTCTACATTCCAGAAGGTGAGAGTTCACATTTTTAACATGTGAGACTTCACTGTAAACTATACTGCAGGCGTCTTGTAAATTCCTGTGTCGTTATTTGGTCTTTCTTTACATGAGCCACGTTGACATTTCACTTCTGAAAACTGACACCGGATCAGATAAGAAGAAAGACCACATGAAATCTGCTGCTGATACAGCTAACAAACAGTTGACACACCTGAAGAGCTTAAAATGACAGCAGTGCGGTGGCTGGAAGGGGATAGTAAACAGAGCTATTCCAGTGCTGCCCTAAAGGGGGTCATTAGTCACATTTCGGAGGCCCAAACCCATAAGCTCCTCTGAGGAGATTGCCCAACACAGTGGGCAGGGACCATGTCAATAGGTTCAAGGGAACCCCCCCCTGGTTTAACTAGGGCATGAAGAGTTTTTTTCCCCTAGAACTAACTCACATATTCACAGAAAAAGAAAGTAGGTGAATAGATGTGTTTATCATGATGTACAAGCTCCATACAAATCTCAGATTGTATATATTAAAACAGGTTTGATTGACACAGCAGTTCATGTGTGGCACAGATGAATGATGCCTTTGGCTGTTTTGTTATTTCTTGGGCTGACCTACAAAAGGCATAGTTCATTAAAAGGAATCTGCCACAACCTGAACAAAAAAAAACGGATTCCAGATTAGAAACAGCTCTCTAACACTAACAAAGGCAATCTGCCATCACTTAAACATAGCGACTCAAACCCAGCCATGGACACAACACTGTTATTCTACTTGACTTGCGTCTAGGCAAGATGAAATTTGACCCAGTAACCCCTGTATGCATTTTTGTCAAAGCAACCGCAAAGTCCCAGTCTGCATTGAGGGCTGCACTAACTATAGGTTGTTTTTCTCCTGTGTGTTTTAGTTTTCACACTCCATAGTGACTGAATGCACATAGGCAGAAAGACACACACTTGGAGGCACTGCAAAGAATTCAGGGCCCTAAAGAAACATGTACCACAACACCCCCCCCCCCCCAAAAAAAAAAAAAAACAGGCTTATCAACCTATTCACTGACTCCCCCATTTACTCCTACACACACACACACACACACACACACACACACACACACACACACACACACACACACACACACACACACACACACACACACACACACACACACACACACACACACACACACACACACACACACACACACACACACACACACACACACACACACACACACACACACACACACACACACACACACACACACACACACACACACACACACACACACACACACACACACACACACACACACACACACACACAACCAGCCCTCTGTCAAATCCCTTTAAAACATTAATGTCATGGCTACAATCCTTCACATATGCAGTGCATATGTGTAGGATTGTTATTATGTACATGTGAAAAGTGGGTTAGCACATGCCAGACTGAAGGTTTTTCCATGACGTTATCCACTCACCTGCCAAAGGAGGTCCTGTGAGGCAACCCAGGCCGACAAAGAACATAGAGAAGCCCATGGAGTTGTTGACTTTCTCGGCCCCGACAAGATCTACCTGCAGAGCAGAGCAACACAGTCAACCTGAAGCTCTTCACACAATGGGTCATCTTCTTCATCTTATTTGCATTTTTAAAATGGAAAGATAAGTGTTTTTCATGTATTTTAGCTCTGTGAAAATCACATATAATTAACATTACTACCATATGATAACAAACATACACCAATCTTATTAAAAAGCTGAATGTTTACAGCTTCCTGGTAGCTATTAATTGATTTTAGTGTAGAAAAAACAACAACATGAAAAGTATGGTACACTTTGGGAACTCGTAGTATAAATTGTCTAAAACATGTAGAAAACCATAGCATTCGAAAGCTTCTTGTTCTGACAACTTACATGGGGAAAACTTTAAGTGAGGAACCCACCAGAACCCTGTTGCCCTACTCTTTGAAATTATCAATTCAAAAGTAATTTAACTTTGACTTTAAACAACAGTGAGTCACCACAACAGAAACTCCGGACAACAACAAAGACCTTTGACGGGAAGAACAGAGACACAACATCAAACTTCTTCAAATAGGACAAAATTGAAGAAGCTAACGCTAACCCGAGCCCTGAGCCCAAGTGATTGAAAGACGAGGACAATAAAACGGGATACTTTGGTAATTATAAACCAGTTCTGTGTCACTGCAATGTGGCCGGTGTGTGCAGATGAACGGTGTGTGGCTTCCCTCCGTGGTGGAGTGGAGGTCTGCTGTGATGTGCCGGATGACGTGTCAGAGCTGGTTTAAAAACAGCAAAGTATTCCCTTTGTAGTAAGCTACTGTCTGAACTCAAAACATTCAGAAGCAATGGGAAATAGAAGCGTGAGTTAAACTTGTAGAGTACAGTAGTTGTAATTCTCTATAACTGGCAAAAACATAATATAAAATAAAAACAACCCATGGCACATAAAACGGAAATTATAGGTTTATGTCATTGCTTTTCAAACATCACCGATATGAGAAACCTTTTGCTGCTCAGATTTAATTGTTGTCAGTGCTGGCTCCTGCTCTGAAATAACCCATCAATCAGTCTGGCAGCCGGTCGACATCTGTGTTTGAGGTGGAATGATACTTTTGTTTGCATTTGAATTATAGCTTTATACTTTTAATACAATGCCAATAAAAGGGCGTCTGAGCGACAACAGTCCTTACTTGCCAAGTCAAACTGGGTAAGATGCCATAATGTTATGGGAGATGAACATTTGACCTGCTTTTCCTTCTGAGGAAACACCTATCAAGAAAATCAGTGATGCATGTCCGCAGGCTTTAATACGAACTTGTTTTGCAACTCTGGGTTTGGCCTTTTTTGAATAATAAAAGTGTTGATGTTTGTTTAAACAATCTGTGTTCGTTAAATACAAAGAGCAGTGCTGACGATACATGATCTAACCCAAAACCAATAGAAATATTTTGTATATAATCCCCTAAAAAGATCTGTGTGCTCAGCTCAAATCTGGTATTTTACCTTTGACTGTCGGGACTGTCCGATGTGTTGCTTGAATGATTTAGAAAATAAGTTCCATCTTGATTTTACTGTTCTTTTATCGTGAACAGTACGGTGCGATGTTCAGTAAGATGAAAACAGATATCGATTTTAATAAATTTGATGCTCAGTGACTGGATTGGCTGATGAAATCTGAAATATATAATGTAAGTTATCCAGTTATCTGGAGGAAACCCTTTACTGAGATAATCTGTAGATTTTCTTTTAAGTGAACAGCTCGTTTGGGATTTTTTTCCCTTTCCATGTACTTTGTATATGTAAACCAGATGAAGTATTTTAAATAGCGGTGTCTTGTAATTTCACATAGGAAGGGCCAAATTTGGGCAGAAGTCAAATATGGATGTAAATGAAAATAATCTTTCAAGAAAACTGGTTTGACTGATGCCTCCATTCATATTCATAAAAAAAAGTGATGACATTTTTGGCCCAGAGGCATGTCCTGACCTTTGTGACCACATCATCGCCAAGTGAAACTACACCCACGTAGGTCCTTGCATTTTTCTCTCAGGTGTGATATGACCTAACGATACTGGATACTCGCTAACTTAATATGTCGTTCCACCCATAAAAGGAGCTGGGAAGCATCTCCAACGGTCTGCTTCAAGGATACATTTCCTTTTCAGTGTGTGACACAATGATCACGGAGCTTCGTTTTCAGGGCACAAAAGTCACCACACACAAATACAATTATTGTGAATTCAGTAGATTAGACAGTGTGATAACCGTGGGGGTCTTGCTTGATTGACGACTACCACATATTCTGCAACAATTAACTGCCTTCACTAATCTTTTTTGATTTTCTAAAAGACATTTTTCAATTGAAATTTTTCCAGAATATCTTTTTCTATCCGCCCTACCATGCCCTGTCATATAATAAAGAAACCATGATGGTATTTCTTTCTGGAGAACAGTTTTATACCAAGTGCCTAAGACCTTTGAGATCTGAATGAAAGTCAGGGTAGTTAGATCTCTCTCTCTCAAAAACTTTTTGTGTAGATTTTTATGATCCCCGGAGGACGAATTGTACTGACTTTGGAGATTACTCTGATTTTCATTTAGCACCACCATCTGTTAATAATTTCAATGTATCCAATTACTTTGTTTTAAGACCAAATGTATTTACATCAGCCTCAGCTGTACTTTGTGTTTAGTGCTCAATAGCAAATAATAACAGGTTAAACTACGCTGTAGGATGTTTAACATGGTACACATCTGCTTAGTGTCAGCAAGGATGAACTAAAGATACCATATTTCAGGCTTCGGAAATGGAATAAAATGGTACACACTTCCATTCTCTTAAATGAAGGTGGCCTTGTTTGAAGGTGTAGTGATCGTTATGAGGATGGATGAAAAGTTAAAATGTATTTTATGTTCGTCTGCTAACATTAGACATTTGCACAGACAACAGCCTTATTTAGGATGACAAGAATTGGTAATCTGAGGCGATCGCGGGCGTTAGTTTAGCTGTGTACCCAGATCTGGTGAGAGTTTCTCAGAGTTTCTCAGACAGAAACAGGTCAAACAAAATGTCCTACTGATCCATCTGTCTGAAAAATGCCATTTCCTTATTTACTTCCGTGGTTATCGGGCTAAGGGATCGGAATCAATACATTCTGGACCTGCCACTAGTCTCCTAAAGAGGCGGGGCTGTGACAGATATACAGGATTTTACTTTGAATTGTATAATCTTGCTTCCAAAAAATCCCGATCTCTTCCTGCAGAGAAATGTGCATTACCAGTTTTTCCGGTATTTTGGGGCCAAGCAAAGAGATGGGAGGAGAAGCACAGACCGTTGGGAGGCTCATTCAAATGAAGCAGCGCAAACTTCATTGTTTTGGTATTTTGTTGGATAATTTGTCTTAGGCTGAGAATAAATGTCTCAACCACGTTAGTTTCTTCCGCAATGTCCATTTTCTGCTAATCTGATCATTTTATCAATGACAGCAAACACAAAACTTGGAGCAAATGCACAGCAATAAAACAACAATGATGAAAAGTAGAGAGTAGTGCACAGCCATGTTTAGATAGGGGGGTCTCCTTACTAGAACAGGCAGCAGCAGAGCCATGTATCCACCACAGAAGATGGCAAAGAAGATAGCGTAAACCATCAGCAGGATGTAGGAGGTTGCCAGTGGGGAGAGCAGGTTGACAACGCCACAGAGGATCAGGTAGGCCTTGTGGTAGTGGTATTTATGGAACAGGTTCCTGTCTGTCATCCAGCCTGAGGCCAGCTGGGCGATGGTCTCTGTGATACCTGCAACAGAGGCAGACAGGTGAGGCTTACAAATGTCAAAGTAAGATGAAGATGAGTCTTGGCGGTGAAAACAAAAAGGTGCAAGAAAAAGAAGGCCAGTAAAAAGGAAAAACTTTCAGCTATTTTTACTGTTGTGTTTCAATGTTTCCTTTAAAAGGTATGTGCCCAAGACTCCTTGGAAAGTATTGTTGATACAGCATGACTTATCCTGCTTAAATAAAGTAAAGGAAACTGTTTCTTTAAGAGAAGAGTAAGAGAAGAGAGGCCGACCGGGGACTGCAGACAATAAAATATTCAGGTAGTAACAGGAGGCTGCTCTTTGGTAGGCTAATGGAGTTTTTGATGTAATCCAAAAACCATGAGCATCGCTGCTCTCTTCACCGTCAGATAAAAATGTTTCCAATATTCAAAAAGCTTCACATTAAATATAGAAAACATATCCAGTCCAGCCAAAGCCACCTGAGAAATTAGCTGAATAAAGCAGACTGAGCATCAGGTACTAGGAATAAATAATATAGTGCTATGACACACATTTTCAGAGACATTTATTTTCTTAAAGTTTGAGGCATTAAAGAATCAGTTCATTCAAATTTAGTAAAAGAAAAAAAGAAAAACTCAAACAAATGTATACATGCAGGTAGTTCAGTCCAGATTGAAATATCTCAACTATTAGAAGCATCAACATGACATTGATCCCCTGGCTTTTCTTCTAGCACCACCATGAGGTTGACATTTCTGCTTTTTGTTGAAATATCTCAACAACTATTGGTTGGTTTACGATGAAGTTCGGTGTACACTTTCATGTCCCTCTCAAGATAGATTGTAACACTGTCACAGAGTGTGGCTGTAGCCCCAGTCACATGTAAATGTTTCCTGAGTGATGACATTGATGTCAAAAAACATTTGTCCTTTGGTTGAGGTAATCCTGGTGGGACAAACACTGCTACAGCAGAGCACACTGGTCAGAGGCTGACATCGTTGTTTGCATTTTGAACTGACGCTTCCACAGAAAGAGTTAAATGTCAAAGTCAGCCACGGAGATGAGCTGTGCAGCTTAGGTAATCCATTAAGGTTTCATGCATGGACTTGTGAGCATTCCTTTAATATGCTTAATAAAAACAGAGTGTGGAGGGGATGTGTGTGTGTGTGTGTGTGTGTGTGTGTGTGTGTGTGTGTGTGTGTGTGTGTGTGTGTGTGTGTGTGTGTGTGTGTGTGTGTGTGTGCGTGTGTGTGTGTGTGTGCGTGTGTTTGCGTGTGTGTGTGTGTGTGTGTGTGTGTGTGTAAAAGTGGGGCAAAGACAGAACATGATGGAACAATGATGCTCTGCAGCAACACAGGTCTGTACTGATAACAAACGTGATGTCTAGATAAGTCTATATACACTCCCAGCTGTTTCTGTCCTTGAGAATGTTTTCACAAACAGTGAGCGGCAACATGTTCAGCTGTTAACATCTGTATTACACTGGCAACACCCAGGCAAACTACTCATTATGCACTCGATCCTACCTGATTGATTGTTTGCTCCAGTCGGGTATGATGACTGGGCAGATATGTGCTGTTCTCTGCTGAGGTCAACTGGAACGTGATAGGCAGTGCAGAAACTGCAGTGGCTTATTGACCGCTGCAGGAATAGCTACAGCAGGCGGCGCTGAGCCATTGATCAATGAAACAAACTGGTTCTATGCAGATCAGAGTTACCCATCCTTTGCTCAGCCTCTGCACCACAACTGCACAGGCTGCAACCACTGACACTCTGAACTCAAAGAGAATATTTTGTTGAGTATGGATGGGTTTGCATACAGAACGTATTACCAACTACTATATGAGATAGATTTATCTTTAGTGTGAATTAAGGTAACTTTACACAATTCCACACGTGGATCATTAATGATGATCAGATACATCTTCACTCTTCAAAGCTTTGAATGAACTTCATATGAATAAACAATGAAATGCCTCATCTGTGAACACCTCTGCTTTCCTTACATAACAGACTCTAGAGCATTTCTCTCCCTCGAGGTTAGAAAGATGACATGAGGCAGCTGTGCTGTGTTTATGTGTCCTCCTCTAGCGACCCAAGAAATGTCCTGGGGTGTCCCCTGCTTGCATACAGACCAGTTGTGAGTTTGTTTGTGTGTTTTAGCCTCAGCAGGTTGGCTCAGGCCTGCAGCTGTTCCTGTTCAAACTCTGAACACTGCAGTTTAAATTTGGCCTCTCCAAGTAGCACCGTACGCCAACTACACCAGTGTCATTATTAGATCTCTCCTGACAGGTATAGAAGGTATATAGTATGTGCATGCCCATGGGCATTAACAGACCATCAGGGGGTTGCAAGGCATGGAGAGGTGCCATTCTCTTTGCTACAAAGAGGGACATTTTGTCACTAGATTAAAGCAAAGGGTTATGAAAGGCATGTTGGTTTTCCCAGCTTCTCTGAGGTGGCAGTTGGCTTGTCCTGCCTGCTTCTTTTCCACATATCGACGCCTCAGTGCTTCTCTGCAAAGTATCAGCCACTTTAGAACTGGACTTGAACAAAATTGGGAGCCCCTCTTGTCACTACGCCAACAACTTTACTCAGTTAGCTGTTGCTTAGCAACTCCAGTTAGCACCAGTGTTGGTGGCTGAGGGTTGACGAACAGGCTGACCCGAACGATAGTGGCCTCCCTCCCTCAGCTGAGTCAATGGGCCTCTATGACAAGCGCTGGGTCGGGGAGAGATGGACAGTGGGACACTGGGATTGTGGCTTTGTGGTGTGGGTGGCACCCCGTCTTTCTCGCTCGGTCTCTCTTTCAGTGCACATGACCAGAGAATGTGACAGAACAAACGTGTCACAGTCAAAAGAATCTGTCAGTCTTGCTGCTCGCTGGCACTGCATCCTGGCGTGAAGCTCAGAAGTAAGCCCAAAGATCATTGGGGAAGATTCAGACATCTATATCCTCTGGTGTTTGTTACAACGCCATAGAAACAAAGTAGAAGTTGGCTTAAGAGCCTATAAACCATATTTGTCAGTTCAGTGCTTCATTTTAGTGTATTCTGGGAGGTATCTCATGGTAAAGTTATGAACTGGTTGACAAAGCTTTGCTGGTTCTTCCCAGCGTCTCCGCTACGCTACGCTCTCGTAAAAGGTCAACGCTATATTCACTAGACTCACATATAGGCTCGGGTACAACGTTAGAAAACCGTTGAGCTTTGCTATGTTTGCTTGTGAGGAAGAACAACATTGCCAGCACGGTTTACAGTCCACCATTAAATCTAAAAACTAAGTTTGAAACAAATTTGGATTCCATACAAAAAGTCGACAAGACAACATGCAAGACAAAGGCATAGATCTTAAAAACTTTTTCCAGCTTCAACTCAAAAAGATCTAAGTTCAATCACTGCATCAAATTAAAATAAAATAAAATAAAATATTTGGGATTTCCTGGTGTTTTATGAAATATATCTATTTGAAGGTAAGCAGCAGTGCCACTTTTATAGAATTTATTATGGAAAATGAATGTCTTTAATAAACAAATGTTGAGAACTATCAGACTGCATCGTACCGCACCAAATTGAATCACACCGTATTGTTATGTATTAAAATGTATTGTTTCCTGAATGGTATAGTGGCCCATGTATGTAGATTTATATCAGATTGTCCTATAAAGGAGAGGTGCACACCCCTAGTATCCTTTGTAATTCTATATTGAAGTGTTATTTAACTCCAATCTTAGTTTCGGCTCAATTCGTAAATGCTTTCATCCCAGCTGTGTTTCTTGTGCAGGCCATAGGGATTTCTTGAGACGTCTTTCTAACATTTTCTCCAGCAGTGGTGGTATCCAGCTAGTGCTGCTGCACACTAATGCTGACATAGGGAAAACTGTATATTCACAGTCCGTCGACATACCGTACATTCAAATAATTTTTGATTTTATCAGGACATCAAAGCCAAAATAAAAGATTAAAAGAATAAAAGAAGTGATGTGAGTAAATAAATGTATGCACTTCTTGTACAACTATGACGACAGCAT
This sequence comes from Echiichthys vipera, assembly GCF_963691815.1. Classification (NCBI taxonomy): domain Eukaryota; kingdom Metazoa; phylum Chordata; class Actinopteri; order Perciformes; family Trachinidae; genus Echiichthys; species Echiichthys vipera. The sequence goes on along the minus strand of NC_139834.1, from coordinate 18,905,994 downwards.
CTCTTACACTCTTTCCCGTTGTTACTTCCTTAAGTAAGTGATAGCTGATTTAACCTTTTAAAGGAGACACTTTTCATCAAATGCAATACTATCTCTGTCGCTGAGGAATGATTGACTGACGAATGGATAGTTTACAAAACAGAAGCATGTAACTCATAAAAGCACGACCCCATCTGGAGCATTTCAATTATTCACAAAGCCTGAGCAAGCACTCTTAAAGAATTACATGCACATGTGGTCGGTGGTCAAAAATGTTAATGCTGTTTTCTGTTCGTATGGAGTGGCCTCATCAATGGCATACTGCTGAACCCACCCGCCTTGGCCAGTGGACCAAAGTTCAGCTATTATATAAGCACGTTCATTACATAAGACTGCAGAGTCTGAGCAGCTCACAAATAATTAATGCCAAGAAGTTGAATGAGGACTTTTTTTGCATCGTTTCTTGATCTCAGTCTTAAAGAAACCTGGATGCCTGCTGGAAGCCACATTTAAAGACAAACTGCAGCAATTCACCGTCTATTCAATCAGGAGTCTGTCAGATTTATAAAGACCGTCAGGACTTTTCTTTTACTCTGTCTCTCATAAAAACAGACACGCAAAAAGTGAAGCCAAAGGATATCCCGTCCCAGACTTTCCTTCGGAGCAGTATTTGTCATTGTTGACGGTCCGTTTAGCAACTTGAGTCGCAAGAATGGAGTTGAGAGACAGCGTCTCTATTAACAGATATAAATAACTAGCTAAATGGAAAAGCTAATGAAAAGCTAAATCTTTATCAGCTGATAGCAGATGGGTTCTGTGATTGTATGACGGCCAGAGCGTTCCACCTCTTTCGCTCTCCACACCTCTCTCTCCCTCTACCTGCAAGCAACCCAAAGCCTGCTGGTGGGCTGACTGAAGCCTACAGTCTCCTGTGAAGGCACCCACCTGTAAGCGGCCACGCCCTTAATTATGCAGAACTTTAAACCTTAATATAATTTAAATGGGTGAATTATATAAAAATTCCCCTCTCGACAGTTGTCATGAATAGTGAAATTAGCTGTAGAGACCAAAACTGTTTTTGTGCCAGGTTGTAGACATGTTTATTTTCATGTAAAATTGGAAATTCTAACATGGGGGTCTCAGGTGATTGAGAGCCAGCCTCAAGGAGCCATGTTTGAAGAACTGCAGTTTTTGACAGGTACTTGTTGGCTTAATTTTTGACCCCCATAGGTTGTCACTTGGATGTAATGTTTAAATTAGTGACTTTTGGAGTTCCTGGTAGGAGGTCCTTTCTCATTTTGTACTGAGCTAGGCTAGCTAGCTGTTTCCTGCTGTTTTCAGTCTTTATGCTAAGCTAGCTTGCAGCAGCTTACTGTACAGACATAGCAGTGGTATCAATGATATCATCTAACTTTTGTCAAAAAAAGAGAATAATCTCTATTTCAAAATTGTCAAACTTTTTATCTGAAGTGCATCATAAAACCATAGTAGATAACATTGACCAATGTGTGCCTTACCTGCCACAGAGATAATGAAGGAAGCATCCATGGCATCAATGCCCAGGGTTCTGGCTCGAGCAGAGAGGTGGAAATAGGGAATGAAGTAGGCCAGCTGGCTGAAGACCAAGGACCAAGTGTAGATACAAAAGAATGGGTCCTTAAGCAGGGAGAAGTCCAGTACTTTGGCTTTTCTGACAGTAACTTCACTTGGCGTGCTGGCATGTGAGGGAAATCCAACAATAGTGGACCCATTCATGCTGCCATTGAGCTCAGCTGAGTTGTCTGGAGTTGTGGGTTTACACTGACCCAAGTCATGGTGAGGTTCATGGCCATTCACACCATTGAGGACCAGTCTGGTAAGTTCAGGGTTCACTGACTGGTCCTGGCGTCCCTGAGTACATTGGCCCCCCAGGTTCTCAGCATTCCCGTGAGGGGGAGGAGGAGGGGATGGGAATGAGTCTGCTTTGGAAATACCATTGGATAAGTGCGAGGAGCCATTCAAGCAGCTCTTAGTGTATTCCTTCTCTGAGGAGCTCTTGAGGGAAACAGCAGGGCTCTTCTGAATGGGAGAAGAGGTAATGCTTGACACAGGAGGCTTCACATTGATGGGTCGCAGCAGCATCCCAGAGGCCACCAGATTTAGCATGAGACCGCCAAGAATCAGCATTGCGCCTGTAGGAGACAAAGAGAGCTCAGGACCCATAATGTCACCTTGAATGTGCTGTATTTCTTCTTACACAAAAAGAAAATGCATTAGAAAACATGCTCACATACATTACACATTGTGCACAAGTCATTTAAAGATTTTTCCAGCATACCTTGCCAAGCATACTTGTCCAGGAGCAGCTGAGTGAACGGAGCTAGGGCAAAGGTCAAACCCATCCCTGAACGCCCAATCGCATACGCTGTCGCTAACCTCTTTCGGAAGTACAGTGCTGTGACCACTGAGAAGGATTGGTATAGTAGTGCAAAACCACCTCCTAAGAGGACAAAAAAAAAGGTCATTGTTATCAGACACTGCTTCTGTCACAGGAATGTGGGCAGACAAGTAAAAATATGACGTGATGAATGTGAATAATAGAAGACAGATAAGAAGAGTTGTCCTAACTTTGTGGTTGTGAGTCATTAGGGAAAAAGGTTTGGTGTCTTGTCATTGAGGCATTTTGGCAAAATGCCACAAAGTTCTACTCACCCACTATCACTCCCATGCTGATGTAGAGGAAAACCACACTGTTGGCAAAAACACTCATGAGGAAGCCTCCGCTAACCAGCACTGCCCCTGCGATGGAGGTAATTCTGGTTCCTAACTTGGCACACGCCACAGAGGCAATGGGTGCTACGGAGGACACAGGAGAGGAAGCACAAGGACATTAAATCTTTATTTCTGATGTTCAATATCTTACAAATCTATTGGAAAGGACAAAAATGAATGCATCTATAAACTCAACACAGAGCTGCGTAGGGGACGCAGACAGAGTTGACATTTTTCTGATACAAACCTCCAGACAAACGCAGACTCGACATGATGGAACCTATCCAGCTGATGCTCTCTGACGAGCCCCCAAAGTCATCTTGGAATGCCACAAAGAAGATCCCAAAACTCTTCAGTGTTCCCATCACTAGGACGTTTACCTGCACACACACACACACACACACACACACACACACACACACACACACACACACACACACACACACACACACACACACACACACACACACACACACACACACACACACACACACACACACACACACACACACACACACACAACACACACACACACACACACACACACACAGACACACACACACACACACACCAAATAATGGGAAAGAGATCAGTGCTAGCAAAAACTGCATCTTTTGCAGGCTTAATTACTTAATTAGTGTTCCTGTCCCTACTTATGCAAAGGAAACATGAAAAATATAAATCAACAATTGTGCATTGAGAAATATTTTAAATAGTCTTTTCCCAGCCTTTCACCTCCAATTGGAATTGCACACACAATATACGTGCAATCAATCACATGCAGTGTTTGGTGAAACTAGAACCATTCTGCTAGTCGGCAGTTTTGGGTTAAATATTTGCATGGTCTTCTAGATGAGGGATCATAAATAACTGAGGTGAACGTACCAAGAAGCAATGCAGCACCACCATCCAGCCCCAACCTCCATCTGGAGGGTCCTCATACTTGATTTCTTTTTCCTTCTCCTTCTTAGTGGTCATGGCATCCTTCCTGAACAGATTCATAGCTGCCTTGGTTTCACTACACGGGCACAGAAGAAAAACATCAATAACTTCAAAATCTTATAGGATGGCTAATCATGAGCATTCAACACACCATAGTTCATCAATGATCTAGCATAACAGCACGTAGTATATCAAGCAGGGTTTCTCTTCTACTGCAGTGGACAACATGCATTGACGGCATAAGAAGTGACGCAGTAGAACTCAACATAAGTCTGAGAGAACGTTTGAATGTCATGTGTTTTCATATCAATCATTTTCTCTTAGTAAATGTTTTACAAACATTTACAGTATTGAGTCTCACTGAATCCCATCTATACTGTTGAATCATGCAGTTTTTTTAAGTTAAAAGTAAAATAAGAAAAAATATTAATCAGTCATGCATAAATGGCTAAATGTATGTATGTATGTATGTGAGTTATAGTACTTGGGTAGGCATGCGTGTGTGTTCTCTTAGCCTTGCAGGTTGTGAGTGAGCTGGTTCACCTGGGCTGATAACCTCGTAAGCCTCACTCTCTCACAGCTCCTTTAGCATGCATCGTCTTCATACACCATTTCCCCCTCACCCTGGCACCTGCATACACCACTGATGTGACTGCTTTGAGTCTCATTTATTTGTTTCATAAATACATCAAATTATTTTATTATTTTTTTACAACCACCTTCTTTGACACAGTACAAACAAACTGCATTACCTTCACTAGTACATTCATTTGCGCTTAAATAACCTGCCGATTCTGATCTCTGCTGTTACCTGACTTTGTAAACAACATGGGAAGCTCCGCCGTCACTACTGTAGCTTCAAGTCCTCATATACAAAATAATTAAATCCTAAATTTGACTATGGTAACAGTGTGTTCACAGGTTGGTCCAAAGTCGATTCCTAGAGACAGGTGAGAGAGTTTGTGGTTTCTGTAGAGTGATCAATATAACTCAGTATAACTGCTTCCTGGAACAGGCCTCTGGCTTTTCGGGTTTAAAAGTTAAAATTCAAAAGATAAATCAGCATGAAGCAAACTTTAGCCCATCATGACATGAACATGGTGTCAGACGTGCTAAAAGGGCTTCAAGATACACATGATTGAACATTTGCACTTAATGTAAACACAGCTGAGACCAGCAAAAAGGAGGTGGAAAAAAACATGTTTAGCTGTTCTGTAAGCGTCACAGATCAGTGACTAAATATTACCGTCTACTGTCCATATGGCTTACTGGATCATTCTGTACCCCAGAGATAATAGATGAATGGCAATTGTCCTTTTGAATGGTTAAAATGACTTTTTTTCGTTGTTTAAACCCTTTCACCATCTTAAAAAAAAAAAAAAAAACACAAATTGAAAAAACTCAAAGAAATTAAGAAAATGTTCTGAAAAAAATGTAGCATCTTCCACACTCCAACCTGCTACTCTCACCTCAGCAACCTCGGTACCTCAGGAGCAAATGAAGTGGGAGAAAAAATTTAGATATAATTGGTAAGGTTGTAAGAATAACACCCACCTTTAACATTTGGGGATCCTGCAGGTAACATGCGAATAGGGGATGTTTTTGTTCAGAATGAACACCAACATTGAGTTAAAAATACACTTAAAATGTTACTACACCAGTAATAGCTGTCTTCAGGTGTCCGACTAAGTGGCCTGCAGATGGACAAAGCATCCACAATACTTTGCATTCACATCATAATTCTCACAAAACTGGAACTGAAGACATTTTACAAAATTGACAAAACAATTTTTTCTCTGCAAAAGTGCTAAGGCTTACTAGCCACCAAAATGTTCCAAAGTGAGAGTACAATACTACATTATTCCCTTAATAAGAGGTCATATTCGAATCCCAATGTATACCATAGAACACAATGATCCAGTACACACTCACAACAGGCACGACAATGAACAAATGTACCATAAACCTACCAGGGGGAAGAGACTCCAAACAGCCTATTCTACCGCCAAAACAATGACCACAAAAACGTACCAAATTTTTGCATCCAAATAAAGTTTACTTCAACAAAAAGTTAAATCAAACTGCCAAATTAGAACAGGTTTACACAAATAGTATTTGTTTCGTTACCATGAACTAGTGAAGGTCAAAAATGAAATAATTTATTAAAACAAATTGATGAGATGCGAACAATTAGTAATATCAGTGGTGCATGCGAATGCCGGGATGAGTGGAAATAGTGTACAAAGATGTTTGCAAGAAAAGACAACAGAAAGCAATCAAACCATGAGGGAGCTGAGAGCGCTGTGAGAGAGTGAGGTGCACTGAACTGGCCAGCTTGGCAGGCTTAGGAGCTCATCAGGTGAGTCAGTTCACTCACGCCAGTCCACTGCCGGCAAGAGGAGAACACACAAGCCACAGAGCAGACATGCAAGAGGTGTCATCACCTGGCACAAGTCAAAGGTGATAATGGATCACTGAGTGAATTGATAATTAAATGGTTAACATTGCATGAATGGTGAACACAATGTCCTGGTGTCTTTGTGCGTATAGTATCGATAGATGTTTAACTTATGGAGTTAAGTCTTGAGCCGTTAAGACTGCAGCTTTGTGAACTGAACCTGCCCTCCTGTCATGAGATGATTGAGCAGCGACCTGTCCATGCCTGTTTTGAGAGACAACTGTACTGCAGTGACGTGGCACCTTACTTTTCAGCCTTTCTTGTAACATGTTTCCAAAGGACCCTTCTCCAAAAACTTTGACTTGTGTCTGGAGATTTCAGTTTAAGTGTGCTTAAGTGTACGGTATATTTAGAAGATTTTCCCAGCTTTACTTTGCCACAAGACAGCCCATTCAATGGGGACTTGAAGATTTTGAACACACCGTCAAAGCCACCAGGCTCCTTTGACAAAAACAGTAATTTTACCTCGCATGGGAGTAGCCACTTTACCCCTTCCTCGATCGGTTAGTTTGTTTGTGTGTTATTGAGCGAACTAACAAAACTAGCCAACAGGTAAAATTAGTGTTTTTGTCAAAGTAGTCTGGTGGCTTTGAAGAGAGTGATATAGTAGCTTCAGTTCTGCGGTATAAACGCTGTTTAACAGGAAGGTGAAAAGGTGAAAATACTCTGAATACAGTATATTCAAAATGATAATGATTTTTTTTAGGTTTACATTTTGTGAAAATTTAAGTGAAAGGGACAAAAAATACAGTCTGACAAAATATGTGTGTCCTTTGCTAGGAAACAAGTAACTTCTTCCTATTTACCAACTTTACTATTTATGATCTGAAATATGTGCAACATTAAACACGTGATGGTAGGACATCATCTGTGTCTGTTCTGCTTCTGTTCTTCAGATCAAACTGGAGAAATGTAAAACTCTTGCTTTGATGCCAGGTCACTCGCGCAGACTGTCTGGTGCAAGCAAAGCAAAGACATCTTGTAAAAAGTAGAAGGAGAGGGCGTAGTAAACCTGTGTTGTGTGTGTATCACCAGTCTTTGGTAGCCTGCATCACTAACTCAGTCCAACTTAGACATGTATAAGAAGCAGAGACCACATTAGTCAGAGAGCGGATTAAAAGGGGAATGAATTGGGCCAGTGTACTGCGAGGAAAGTATCCCCTCAACCCCTCACCAACCCTCCCCCGCCATGTGCTGTACACACGTTGTCCTCAGAGTGTGCTTGAGTGCATGTGCCGGGGTCTGAGGGTTTGAGCGATGGGGGAGATCAGAGCTTTGTAGTGCGGTATTAACACCATGTTACTGCACAATTCCACCAGGACACTCTCTCTCCAACTTATATGTTGTGTTTCTAGTTCTGTATTACATTTAAGTTAAATTACTTGGTGACTTATGTTCTCCAAAATATGAACCTATATGACCTACAGAAAACACTCTAACAACCAACCAGGCAGACCTTTTCACTTCCACCCTCTCAAAGCCTGATTTATGAGGGCATGGCTGTGTATGAACAGTTCTGAGCAAACTGAAAACAGAAGTTTTAAAGGGGCCCTGTGGACATTTCTTGTAAACAAAAGTTATGTTTACATTCAGTGTTGTTCACCAAAATTGTGTCCTCAAACTCCCTGTCATGTGCTGATAGCATTTCTTTCCTCGTAAAACATTTGCCGAGCTGAGTTTTTTTTTAAATCCTGTATTATTTACATCCATGTCTACGAGCTTGCTGGCGCATTGCTGCATATCTTGGCATGTTATTTTCCAATTGTTAAATTATTAGCAGCAATATGTTCTGCATGAACCGTGTGCATGCGTGTCATGCAGGGACACCGATCAACGGCTCTACTAGAGTTAAAAATAAAACTCCACTTTAACAACAATAACCGCCTTAACAATTGTTTAACAATTTTGGGAAATATGCTTAAGATGGGAATGATGATGAGAAAATCAAAACAACTCTGATATCTGTCTCTACTAAAGTATTAAAACTACCTGATGGCTGACTGGTTGGGGCACATACCACATAGCAGTGACATCCACAAAATGATTCCAGCCAAGACCTGTGTCGCATGTTAAACCATCTCTCTCTCTCCCCCTTATTTCTCTCTGTCTCTAGACCACTCCCTCCAATAAAGGTGAAAATGCTCATTTTGGGGTGGTTGCTGGGGACTACTACTATTTGTTCACAGTAGCCACTATAATTCTAGCCACTGGTTAGGGTGTGGATGACTGCAAGCTGCAACAGTTACGCTGGTATTGTTTTCACCTTGTGTGTGTGTGTGTGTGTGTGTGTGTGTGTGTGTTTGTGTGTACGTGTACGTGTATGTGTATGTGTTTGCGTGTGTGTGTATATGTGTGTGTATATATGTGTGTGTGTTTGTGAGTGTGTGTGTTTGTGTGTGTATATGTGTGTGTGTGTATGTGTGTGTGTATGTGTGTGTGTGTGTGTGTGTGTGTGTGTGTGTGTGTGTGTGTGTGTGTGTGTGTGTGTGTGTGTGTGTGTATATGTGTGTGTGTGTGTGTGTGTGTGTGTGTGTGTGTGTGTGTGTGTGTGTGTATGTGTGTGTGTGTGTGTGTGTGTATGTGTGTGTGTGTGTGTGTGTGTGTGTGTGTGTGTGTGTGTGTGTGTGTGTGTGTGTGTGTGTCTGTGTGTGTGTGTGTGTGTATGTGTGTGTGTGTGTGTGTGTGTTTGGGTGTGGGAGTGAATGTGGGGCAAAAACAGAACATGAGGGAACAATGATGCTCTGCAGTGAAACAGGTCTGCACTGATAACAAACGTGATGCCTAGATAAGTCTATATACACTCCCTTTTGTTTCTGTCCTTGAGAATGTTTTTGTTGAATGGTATTGCTTTCACCTTGTCAGTCTGTGTGTGTGTGTGTGTGTGCGTGTGTGTGTAGTTACAAACCAAAATAACCGTGCAGGAAAAGGAATGACAGATAACCACTGCGGTTAGTTGTTAACCAGAGCAGCGTCAGCATCATTAAGAGCTATTCTATAGCGTGCTGAGTTACCTTTTAATGCTAACTTGGTAGAATACTTGAAGGCTCTGGAGGCGAAGAATAAATTCAGGAGTCCTATTCTCCGAGTGTCATTCTCAGGTTGGTCAAAGGACACTTGTAACTATGTTGCACCAGAATTAGCTTTACACCTGCAACAAGAAGAGGAAAAAGATGAGTGACGTAAAATGGCACAAGAAGATGAGAAAAAGAGATGAAAATTGATGCAGGTGCACGCTCACATCTCTGAAACCTGAAAGACACATTTAGCACTATCCAAACAACAATGTGGATGTGTTGAAATATTTCACAGGCTCACTAAAACTGATCCTCTGGGTAACACAACATGTAGCCTACAAAATGAAATGCAGTCAATGTAAACTGTTGTTGAGATATTTCAAAGTGGTGGATTGACCGGCACATTTCTAGAGCTATGCCGCTACCTTGTTGCAAGAAAATGCCAAAAATAATGTTCCACACACCTGCGTTCAACTTCCACTCATCTGTTACATCTAGGTTTGTAAACATGCGAAAAGTTTGTGTGACTTCCACTTTTTGCATTAATGAAGAAAAGTCAATGAAAAATCAGAATTAGGCATCAGGTGGGTAATTAGCATGGATATATAAAGAACTAGATACAGCCTTCAAGGCGAAGCCCAGTTCATTCCTATGAACGTTTTTGGTGGCTAAGCCTCCATTCAAAGGCTGTGACTGTTGGGCCCATAGAGCGGGCGCACCAGAGACTTCTCCTGACCAATCTGACCACTTCTGGTTTAAGCGCTCCAGCTAACTTGAACGGAGATTAAATAATGTAATTGTGTTGCTCTTCTAAACTTGCTGGAGCTGATCCCAGCTGACATCGGGCATGAGGCGGGGTACACCCTGGAGAGGATGTCAGACTATCGCAGGGCAGAGAAGGTTGTAATGTTCAAAAAAATGTATCCACAGGTTTTCTCTTTCATCATCTACATGGGGCAAAAAGACTTTTTGGGCCCAATGGCATCATGTGACGGACATGGAAGCTGTAACTCCACCGTTTCGCCACTATGTCAAATTGGCTTTAAAGTCCAGCGCACTTCCAGCGGGCCTGGTTATTAGTCATGATTACATGTTCACATAGGCTTTCTTACGGACGGATAAGTACACAGTTATATAGTGCATTATACTGGAATCAAAAACTGTGGTAGAACTACTTACAATTTCTGTGGAAAAAAATATCACAGTAATCACGGCTATTTTGGCTATTTGGGCTCTTTAATCTGAACAATTACAAGGAAACAAGGTTTTGCACAAAGAAGTGATTCCAAATTGTAATAGCCACTTAAAATAGAGCTCAGGGTGCCCATTCACACACACATGCCCAAAACTTTATTAAAAAGGATCTCAAACGTCATCCTTTTTTGGCAAAATGACCAATGAAAGACTTCATACTGAAGACACCTAAGGACCTTTACTCATCCGGCTCTGAGGCAAAATTAAATTCAGCAAATAACAGCAACCTTCAGTTGATGTGCTAATATTTGCTTGCAGTGCAACTCCCTGTAGGCCTGCAGCCGCTTCCAGGCCTGTTCTGTTACTGTGTCGAAAAATTACAATGTTCTGCCCTTGCATGTGTTTGTATTTCACATTTTAAAACAAATTATAGTTTTCGGTCAAGGTTTAGTTTGGACATTTGGACTAATGCAGGATGGAAAGCAATGTATTGATATTGACTACTGATTAAATATTTGAATGTAAAAAGTTGATTGGCTGGGCAAACTTGGCAATATGGAAGCACATCTCTCAAAAAATCACATATTCAAGGAAACCTGGGGGAGCCGCACAGCTGTAAAGGTTTATTTTGACTATTTTGGTTAAAGGCTTTTGTTTCTATTGTTCAGCCGAAAGCTGATTGTATAATATTGTGAGGACTCAACTAATTACCAACAGCAGAACAATTTCTTATTAATGTTAATGTAATAATCACTTATCTTGAGATTCTATAGAAAACACTCTATTTAATTAATATTGTTTGTTAGTATTTAATTCCTATTACATCATACTATCGATACATTATCATTATTATTAATAACATTATTATAAGCAATATGATTAATAATAATAACAATTATTATTATTAAAAATAAGAATTATTATTTATTAATTTCTTATTATATATGGAAGAAGGGTTTAGGGAGAAGGGGTGATATAGAATAAGTTATTCTTCTCACTCCTTTAAGAGCTTGTAAAGAAACTGTTTGGACATTAAAATGTTGCTTTATGATTTTCATTGCTCTGCAAATATTGCCTGTAAAGTCCAATTGCTGGATTATTTCGATTATGTTGTTGTTCTTTATTCTTATTTTATGTCTTTAAAATGTAAGATGTCTACCTATTCTTTGAGCGACAGAGAGAGAGAGAGAGAGAGAGAGAGAGAGAGAGAGAGAGAGAGAGAATTGTGTGAGAGGAGGGAGGACTGTGGTGGGAGCCTTGGGGTTTCAGGTTTACATGCCTCATGGGTCAGTTATGAGGGCCCCTTAGCAGAATTTTGCTTAGGGACCCAGGGAGGTCGGAACCAGCTCTGTTCCCCCCAGTCCCAGCTGTGTATGTCTTAAAAAGCATGAAAGTAAAAATTTAAAACACGAGTCAAGTGTCAGGCCAGATGTCCCTCTGCTGATGACCCTGAGCCCTCGCCACACCCTGGCTAAACAGGCAAACATCCACACCTGCAGAAAGTCGGAGAAGCACAGCTGTTCTTTAAAAAACCTGCCCAACTGCTTTTAGGATCCACACGTTTGCCCTGTTATGACACATTCTTTTAGTTTATTGTACAGCATGAGAGGAGACATTTCAGGACAAACCTGAGCTACAGCTGCACTGACAGACAGCGTGTCAGTTTTACGATAGAAGCCGCCACTTCAAACATCTGCACAGACATGTCTTCAGATGAATTACAGGAATTAATTAGGAGCTTCATGGTAGAGCTGGCAGATGTACAAAAAGTGGGACGAACAAAGATCCTGCTTCCAAAATAGTTATAAATGTCACTGAAAAAACATTCAGTCCTGCATCGCGTAAAAGTGAAAAAGGTCTGAGAATACATCACATGTGCTGACATCACTGTAATATATCCATTATATATAGAGCAATACTTGAATGTAAGATGATAAATCTCCCTCCGCAGCGTTATGGTGCTGAAATGCAGCCTGTGAAAGTTGTTTTTAAACATCCTAACTTGCAGAAAGTTTACTCAGTCAGTGATGACTGAATATGAAAAGTCATGCTCAGACTCTAAGGGTGATGAGTGGGGAACATGTATTTGAATCCTAACGGGACAGGTATGCAAAATTAAAAGGCGCCGCAAAAACACACAAACTTACTTAGAAAGTACAAATATAAGGACTAGCTACAAACCTGCCAAAAAAAAAAAAACGCATTTGTGCAGATTTGCACTGATAGCTGAACTATTTCCCCCTACAAATGACTTTGTCAGCAGAACTACTCTTTTGCAAGATTTTGCATTTTTTATACAGATACAGAGAAGAAGAAAAAGCTGTGCTGCATCAAATTGATTGAAACATTAGACCCAAATTCACAACCTGGAGCCTCCAACTGTGACATGTGAGGAAAGGCACACGTCGGTCCTGAGGAATTGTGAGATTATGTAGTAAATGCAGCAGGGTGTTTATCGGAAAGCCTTTGGCTTAGTCCTCGGAGGCATACACACACAACTGTATTATTGTGGGGAGAAAACAGGGAGGTCTTACCGTGTGTAGCTGTGAGTTAGTTGTTATCTTCACTTCACAGGCCTGTTGCATTGCGGCCGTCGCTCAACTCGACACTGATGGGGAGGCAAGAAAAAAGGGGGGTCGTTGAAGCAGACACACTGACACTTTACCTCATCTGTGACATCTTGAAAAGAGGCTCAAACCTGCACTCCTCACGCGATGTGGCTGAAAAGTTTTACAAACAAAAATAACTTTTCGAGCCTCACAGAGGATAACAGTCTGGAGGGTACCTAACAAAAATATATCATCAAGAAAAAAAAAGAATAACAATCTACCCTAAATACTCTTATGTTCTTCAGTCAACTTAAAGATTGACGAGTTTACTTAAATGTACAAATGAGTCCATACCTGAAATCTCCTTCAGTCCTCGGCGCGCTTCTGCTCCAATTCTTAATTAGTTTAATTTGACGCTTAATTTGGGGATCTCTCGCTCCGGGGTTGTGCGTCCTAGAAAGGCGTGCGCGTCACCGGTGAGGGACTTTTTGGCAAAGAGAAATTGCTGCGGGACCTTTTTCTCCGGGGATGACCGTGCCATAACTTTGCCTCTTATGAGCGAGTCCCTCTGAGTTGCATCTCACATCTCAGCCTCAACATCGCCGCTGGCTCTGCTGAGGAGCTGCAGAAAAGCAAAGCCTTCACTGAGGAGAGCCACGTGACTGAGGCGTAGCAGTGAACCTCATCTTAGGGAGAAGAAAAAAAAAAAAAGCTCTGCGGTCAAAACAGCAGAGCCACCGCAGACTCAGGTCGTGCGCCACCAAGACGCACTGCACTCTCAAGTCTCCATCGCAGCCAGGCGGTGTGCAGCAGGAGGACACGCGTGTTTTCTGACCGGACACCCCTGCAGTTCATTTCTCTTCTCCCAGAGATGAGTCAAATATGTATGAAAGCGAGCGTACACCTGTCACTCTGTGGTGTCTGTCTGTTCCTACTCGAACACTCATCCCAAATGCGCACACAGGACAGCTAAGCCCCTCACTTTCCTTCTGTCTTGGACCAAACATGCGGGCCTTCACATCCCTTTCTTTTGTTGCCGTTCCAGTAACAGATGGCAGTTTGTACAGAACGGGGTAGTCCCATGTGTAAACACTGGCCCTCACTGGCTATTGGATAGGCGTGGTGTAGTTGATTTGTTAGTCTTTTCCTTACACCTATTGTCTCAGACACAGGTATCAGATCACCGACCCCATGACACCATACCTGTTTAAGGAAGCTGCCAAAGTATGAAGCCAAATGAACTCATGTTACCATGTAGGTGTCACTTCCTTGCAAGTTACCATCATTGGCAACAAGAGGCAGACCTGTCCCTACATGCTCCTATAATCAATGTGTGATATCCTTCTGCCAAATATGACTTAAAGTGTAATTCTGGTAAATCACCCCACGGGCTTTTTCGGCACTTACACACATCAAATAAGAGATCGAGACAGTTTTTTTTGTGTAAACTATTAACAGATAAATCCTGTAGAGTCGCTGTTAGACAGACATGGCTAACACTGATTAGCTCGGGGCAAAATGTTGAAGACATCGAAACGTCTTTTTTAACCACTAATACTGCTCAAAATAACACCAAACCTCTGCAGTAGCATGAGAAGAGTCCCTACACATACAACAAAGCACCAATGGCCTCCTTCCTTTTGGATTGACTTTGGTAATTGACTTGAATGGACCCAACTATGAGAGGAGCTGGTACAGGTGCCAGTTGGTAAATCTTTCGAAACACTCTGTGGTGTTATTTTGAGCAGTATAAGTGGTTAAAAAAGCCTTTTTAATGCCTTCACTGTACCGCCCCGAGCTAATCAGTGTTAGCCACGTCCGGCTGTTAGCAACTGTATCAGATTTCTCTGTTAATAGCTGATAGATTGATGATGATTTTATGCTGGAATTACACTTTAAGTGGCTTCACAGCAGTTTTAATTAATGTTTGCAAACTATAAATCTTTTTCCCCCTATTTCATGAATGGGATGAACATTTTTTCAGGTGCCAAAGAAAAAAGAATAATTGCTTATTCACAAAACCTGAGAAAAGGAGGAAATAAAGAAACAGGAAAGAGAGCGACATAAATTCAAGTCAAAGTTTATTATAGGTTGTTTTTTCGGTGCATGACTGCCAAGGATTGGATGTTAACAAAATACACAATATACATGGTTTATATATATAAAAGAATTAAATCTGTTAGATCGGTCCTGGTTTAAATATGAGATCAAAACTCCAGCAACACTTGTAGCATAAAACAACTTTATTGTATGAGGAAGTCTTACACTAAAGCTGTTACACTACAAGTGTCTCTTGAGTTTTGCCCTTTCTTTCCCCTCTCCATGCACCGAGGAGGTAGAGACGTACCAGAAACCCTCGCTCTACTTCATGAATACGGGATCAAACAGAAAAAACAGAAGACAACAGGTTCAGTCAGACCGTGATTACACTTGTGTGCCTGTTTACACGGACACGCCTTTACAATAAAACTCCCCAATGAGTCGTCTTGTCTTCAAGATGCTATTTTGTGAACGGCTACTGTGATGGTCCCGTGACTTCTCATCAGAATGTTTCTACAAAAAAAAGAAACAAACAAACAAAACAATTAACTTAAACAAACAAAACCATTAACAGGGACAAACATTCACCTGATACAAAATAACTGTAAGACAAATAATTGGCAATGTTTGAGAAACAGGTTCTTCTGATTATATCTCTGTAAGGCACATATTTGTTTCTCATTTTTATTTAGTCAGGGAGGCTTCACTGAAAGGAAGCGGTTGAAAAACACCTGGAAGCTGCCCAGTACAACCACAGCCACACCAGCCTGTCACTCACCTCTAATACTGTGTATGATGCAGTTTGACTAGTGACTGTATGACTGATCAATACCACACTCGGTGACCAGATTCCCTCAGCATGCATTATATTTTATTGTTTAATATATTTATATTCATTATTATGTTATTATTGTTGGTGATGTTGTGACCATAAAAATTATTTTTAGTATCAGTATGATCATAATCATCATCATCATCATCATGGGCATCATGCCATTAATAATGTTTTGTTTATAATAATGAATATCTGCAAATATTAAATATTGGCCTTTAAACTCGACTTTAAACCCACAGTGAAATAACATTAAGGATTGACTGCCTGTCATCTAATATCTGTCCTGGTCATAAAGGTATCGATTTACACTTCGTTGAAAAATACTGCAATCCTACCATCCTGAGCACGACAACACAGCAACTATAAGTCACTATAGGGTTTAACATTTATATATACTTAATAATATTAAGTATTGGTGTTAGTCACCAACACCTATGAACCAGAAGATGTTCCGCAAAGTCCAGAAGGTGGCAGCATAGCCATTCAAATGAAAATAAACTCCTGTGCCAAGACTTGTAGCACAGTGTGAGGTACAAAATAACAGATGTTCAATCTTTTGATTTTGGATCTCTTTCAACAGTTTTCCCCCAGATTTACTGATCTGCCCGAGTGTTAATCAAAACCGGGACAGGCAGAGCCCTTAAATTCACTGAGATGGAGAGAAAAGGTCTGTCAAGAAAAAAAAGACAAAAGGTTGTGTCAGCGCTCACCCTGACTCAGACTCCAGGCACACAGTCGGACTGTCTGTTGGGTCTTTGGAGAGAGCTGCAGCCTGTTTGGCCAAAACTGACACGACGCCGCCATGTTCATCAGACAGGGAGCCGCGGCCTGGTGATAGTGAGATACAAAAGAGCGTAACCATTACTGTTACAGAGGTGAAGAAACGTCACCTTCACCTTGAAGGAATAGTTCTCCAGGCCAGACACAGTAACTGTCGAACTCTACTGGTTGCCTGGCAACATCAGATGATGACATGACTCCAGGAAGTCCTCACACACATACAGTAAATCCCTATAGACCTTTTCAACACAACTCCATTGCTAGGCAACAGCCTTGGTCTTTATTAACTTCCTGTCAGCTGATGTCAATTACATTCACTGCAACAGGAAATAAACAAGGACACATTTAGAAGGTTTTCTTTGAAAAGCGCATTGACAGGAAGTTAACAAGGACCACGGCTGTTGCCTAGCAATGCAATTCTATTGTAAAGGTCTATAGAATGTCAGCAAAGAGAGCCGACGGTGACAGACACCCAAATAAATTCACTTTAATTTAAGGAAGAACACCAGACAATTATTCACATTTGAGAAGCTAGATCCTTTTTTTTTGCCATTCACGCTTGAAGACTACTTAAACAATTAATTATCAAAATAACTGCCAAGCTTTTTTTTTTCTGTCGATCGACTCATCAATTAATCGACTTATGGTTCAGCTCTAGTTTAGAGTGAGACAAATGAACTGTTGTGCTGTTCAATGTTAAATGATGTTGTGACTGAACTCAATATTTTGTGAATTCCAACAGTGTATCAGTAAAACCATCAGTGTCAGTCCGCATAATCTAGACTCTGTGTACAAAGCTATTGAGTGTTTTAACTTTTCACCTTCCTGCCAGGTACGGTCATTTAAAGTATAGATCCAGGAATAAGCTTTCTAAAATTGTGTCAATGGCAAGCCAAATAGCTGGCAGACCCCAAAAGCCTTTGACACAACTCAATACAGAAAGGATGAAGAAGAAAGAGAGGAGCACCCGTCTTCTCTCCAGAGTCCCTCTGGGAACTAAAAATATATTTAAAAGTCCTTTATCTCAAGTGCCATGAACATTGTTAACTCAACAATTGACAGGTAGATGTATCTGTTGCTATTGCTGTATGACTCCTCTGTCTTCTATGTGTCTGTTTTTAATGGGGTCAGCCCTTTGTTCCCACATTTTTAAGATTTTTTTTCACTCAACATTTTGAAAGTTAGGCCCTATGCCCTCTGTCTATCTCTGTCCATCTGTTTGTCTTTTCTCTCTTTATCACTTCTTTTCTTCCTCCCCAACCGGTGCAGACAGATGCCCGTCCCCCGTAGAGCTGGGTCTGTCCGACGTTCCTGCCTGTTAAAGGGAAGGTTTTCAACACCACTGTGTACTCATGGGGGAATTGTTGGGTCTTTGTAAATCATAAATAAGTCAGAGAGTGGTCTTTACCTACTCTGTAAAGTGTCCTGAGATAACGTTTGTTATGATTTGGCACCTGTGGGAACATGGCTCGCTCCTGTTTTTAACTAACTCTCTGACTGATTTTTTTATTTAACCTTTATTTATGATGTAATCTTTAATTTAATACAGTTTGTCATTTCTTGACATGACAAACTGTCATTTCAGTTTGTCACGTCTTCAGCCGAAGACAAGTGTCCATCCCGGTGACAATAAAGATCTATTCCAGCGGTTTTCAAACTTTGTACATGACGTACGACCTCAATAAATATCAGGTTCTCTGATATTAAAGTACCACCACTAAGACCAGTTTTAAAATACAGCAGCGTAGGCCGAGAGCTCAAAAGAGGACGGTTTATTCCTAATCAGAAGATAATTTATTGTTGACCGTCTTCAGCCACAGCACAGTTGTGGGAAGCATCAGAACTGACATGTCAGTGTCTTTTACCTCTGCTCCCTCTCTTCCATCACAGTTTAGCTCGTAACTCATGACCGTGACTACATAACAGGTGATATTGGAACGAAAATATGACGGTAAACGCTAAACTTATTTTAAATTACATTTTAAGGATCTTAAAAGTTTAAGTATTTTCTTATTGGTATATTAACGTAATAATCAATGTTTGCTTTTTTTTTTACTTTGGAGATATGGACCACCTGAGAAAGTTTCAGTTCCACCAGTGGTACAAGTACCCCAGTTTGAGAACCAGTGATCTATTATATCCCAAGTAATTAATGCTGGACTCGTGACTGTTTATACAAAGAGACATATGTCGGTGTATTATTTAGGTTGGAGGTGATTACTCGAGTAATGTAGTGAATTTCTGGTTTAAATTAACTTGAGCAACATTTCCATATAAACCTCAGACAGAACAAGTGACTCAGTGTTTGCTCACAGCCCAGGTTGTGTCCTTGTTGATCCGTGCAGAGCACACCGACGACTGCTGGGTTCTTCATGCTGTCAACAACAGACCAACAAACAGCTTTCAGTCGTCTTTAACGAACACAAACTGGGATCCACAGTCTGGGGTTCACTTACGTATCATCGAGATGCTGCTCCAGGGTCGACTCCATTATTAACAGTCCTAAGTAACCGCAAAAGTCAGTTGTGTGTTTGAAGATCTGTTGTTTTGGTTGTATTCTTCCTCAACGCTTCCGGTTTGAGTCAGCTGACCGTCGCGTGCACTACGGGTCCCTGTGAGGGCCAACACACGAAGCGCTTTAAACCAGGCTGACCAGAAAACGCGAAAAGGTACTGTATAATACTATCATTATTTCATGTTTATGATATTTAAATGCTCTAGGGAGATTTCATAGCATATCAGCGTTTGATATATAGCTTAATATACTGTAGATGTATTTATAATTCCTGGCTTCTACATTAAAATCGTTTTCTAAACTGGATTAGTTGTGAAATGAAACCTTTCCTCTCTATATTCATAATTCATATGTTACTCTCTTCACCCAAGCCAGAGTGAGAAATGGATTTGGATATTCAGAATTGCATAAGTATGAAATTAGATTACTTGAGTTATTTTTTCCCCCTGAGTGTCGGATATAATCCAGTTCCCACTTTGTTCTCAAGCATTGCACAGTGGGTCCCAACCGGATGACTCTTACAATTAGCTGAGGTCGCCCAAAAACAGCTCCAGCATCACATGTTCCTGAGTCATAAAAAAAAACAGTAATTTGGTGAAATATATGAAGTTCTCATCACTATAACAATTGAAATCATCTTTAGAAACAAACACCAGGAATCAACACTAACAAAATACTGTGATCTTTACCTTTAACGCCTGAGCTTTACTGAACATAAAATATAGTATTAATATCATGACTCTAAAGCAGGGGACATGTTCATCTTCCTTTTGTCGATGGATTTTTGTGTTTTCTTCCAAAGTTTAGCTGCAGGCCATCGCCTGGGCTCACCTCCCCTGCATGATTTCTGCTGCCTGTCCCAAGACGGCGAGGCTTCAGTGCTCCTGCTGACAGGGCAGAAATGGGTGAATGTAATTATGTGGCCGCTGCATTGGAGGAATCCATCACCTGTTCAGCAGCAGGGTAATGTGCTGCCGACTAACCCATGGGGTATGCTCTCCCTCCTCTCCCCTAATTCTTCTATCTCTTCCTCTCCTCTTTGCTCTCTCATATTTCTCTCCTCACAGCTTAAATCAGAGCCCTGACGCTTCCTCTGTCAGCCTGCTGCTCATCACTGTCCGAGCGCGCACGTAGGCCAACACACGTAGGCCTGGAAGTTTACACATGCAGAATAATTTACAAGGTACACATACACGTGACATCTTCTTCCCCTGTCACACACACATACACATGCATGCGTTTGCGTCAAACACACTCATACAAGTAATTTAAAATCTTGTACGAAGGGGGTTTGGCATCGACACTAGATTCCCTTAGTTGCTACATATGGCGACTTTACAACCACAGTAAATCTCCAAATGAACCCAGAATAAAGACGTGACTCTGAGTCGTATAATTCAGGGATCTCACTATTGTTCAAGTAATTTAGCACAAAATATTTCTCATTATTCATATTGTGTTGTCCATCAAGTGACACTATAGTGTAGTCTTTCCAAATTTGCTCACACTTTTGATTTAATTGTTTTCAAATGAAATAAGTATAGAGAATTAATTAAAACATTATAACAGAGGCATCGTATTAGATCTGCAAAACAAACTGAACCACGTTATTCCTTCTCTAAAAAAAGACCAATTCCGAACAGAAATAAAAAAAAATCTGTCAAAATTGACATTTCTATATAACTGTAGATCAAAATTAGAGAACAAAATTAGAAATACTTGATTTATTGTGGAATACTGTTATTTTTTACTGTTCATAATTTGATAGAATATCTGCTGTGACTATACCACGGCTGTACTAGGATGTTTTTTATTTTAAATAACCAAGGCACTTCAACAAAAACCTTTATTTTATGAAAAAGCAGTGAGCAAAATTAAAGAACAGTAACCATTGTGTCAGAAGAGAAGATTTAAACAATGTTTTCTTTCTTTATGATTCAAAAACAAATAGGAAGTGTAGAGGCTTTGAATGACTTCAGCCCATCTGCGCCCACAGGACATCACTAGTTTCTCTCACTGCTCTGGTTTGATCTTGGTCCATTCTTCTTCAGTCTCTTCCACAGTTCAGTAACTGTAGTGGGTTTATTAGCCATTACTTTGTTGCTGAGGATTTCCAGAGATTCTCTATGGGGTTTATATACCAAACATAATACACAATACTTAAATGACAGGGTTGTGCGTTAAAGCTGTTGTGCTTAAACCTTATAGGCCCCATTCTCTCAGTGTGGATAAACTGCTGATGGGCGGTTAAAGTTGATGGCAGCTGTCACAACACATGGCATCATGGCACTCTAAACTAACTAAAATAAGGCATATCACTTCCCGTCCTTACATGAAGCCCGCTTTATGAGTCAGCCTGTGGTAATATCAGTAAACTGGTTATGCTTTGATGATGATTTGTCTTGTCCTGGCTGCTTCAGACTGACAAATACTCTCGGATTTCATGGCACCTGTGCCCTTTTTAACAAAAGAGGTGTCCGATTCATTTCAGCTCTTATGAATGTCATCACTTGTTGAGTATTTTTCCATATTTTTCGTGTTGGCTCAAAACACTTGAGTCATGGAAACCCTGTCAGCCTCTGCTCTGAGCAGATGTACGGTCAGACCTCATGTTCGAGGCAAAGATGCACAAGTAGAGGGGACCTGTGTGAGCCTTCAGTCAGCCGTCATCTGGATGGGTAAAATGATGAAGCTTCTGAGGAGACAGGCAGAGAGGGCGTGGGGAGATCTCAGACATGGCGAGGGAGGAAGGGTTGGGTGGGGGTCGGAGGTGGATAAAGAGAGGGAGAGAGTGTGGCTCCCCCCTCTGAGGAGTTCTGTGAACCTTGATGAGTGACCGGGGATCCAGTGCGAGGTGCCGGAGAGACCGTTAACAGCTGTTGTCCAGTGTTGAGGGTGTTGAGAGAGTCCAGTTCTCCTGTTGCTGTCATGGGCTTCAGAGCGGTGCTGCTGTCCTTCCTCCTGGTGTCTCTGAGCTGGTCCAGAGGAGCCATTATCACAGGGGTGAGTGAGAGGTTTCTGGCTCTGCTGCACATGCACCGTTAGGTCAGTTTTGTTTTGATATTATATCAGTTTATTAGGTGCATGTTTAAGCAATTTTAGAGTGTATATCTATCACAAATGACTGATTACGTCATATGTTCTATTGAGATTAAAGATTTTTCATTGTGATCTTCTCTTTCTGTGATTGTTTTCTTTCTCTTTGAAAGTGTGTGACACTGTGATCCTACACTGAGAAATATTTTCATTATTGCTTAATCTGTCAGTTACGTTTTTCAATTACTGAGTTTATTGTTTAGTCTCTAGTTTTAAAAAATGACAAAAGTCAATCAAAAGTTTCCTGAGCCTAAGGGGACATCTTCAAGTTTTTGTCTGACAAACAGTCAAAAATATTGAATTTACAGCAATATAAAACAGAAAAAGCCGGTAATCCTCACATTTGGGAGGCAGGAGCCAGCAGATGTCTGGTATATTTGCTTGATAAATGACTTGGCAATTAACTTATTGTCAGAATTGACAGTTGATTTTCTTTTGATGGAGTAATTAGGAATCAAATACTGTAGTTTCAGCACTAATTCTAGCTATGCACTCTAAAGCGCGCTGTACTTGCACTCTAACGGTACCTTGACTTTAGATTTTTGGTTTGATTTTCTAATGTTCAAACTATTAAAAACAGTCTCTATATATGCCAACAGCACAATTCACTTTTCTGGATCATTTTGTAAAATTTGATTACCCATGACTGACAGGAGGAGACCACATCCTCTTCCGCCTCAAGTCCACTGGAAAAACGAGAGGAAATGATCTGTGTCCTCGGATTGATATTCATTTGTAAATGAATTAGGGAGATGACAGGCAATTGGTAAAATGGCTTTCACTGTATGAACATTAGGGAACATCTCTATTACAGTAAATAAAAATGAAATAGATTGAAACATAAAAGGGAATTTCTATTAGCATAAATAGAATTGAGTGACTGTCATCAAAATAACTCTCCTTGTCTGCCTCTTTGTTCGTTCTGTCCTCGTCCACCTCGTCCCGCAGGCCTGTGAGAGAGACGTGCAGTGTGGTCTTGGTCTCTGCTGTGCCGTCAGTCTATGGCTGAGGGGCCTGAGGATGTGCGTCCCGAGGGGCGTGGAGGGGGACGAATGCCACCCCTTTAGCCACAAGGTGGGGATAAATGTGTCACTAATCTTCCTGCATCACACTCTCTGCCCCCCCCACACACACACACACACACACACACACACACAAACACACACACACACACACACACACACACACACACACACACACACACACACACACACACACACACACAATTATTGTTTTCAGTGTTAGTAGAAATTCAGATTATATCAGGCTGCTGTCAGGTTGGCTGAAGCTTTAGAAAAGCTGCTGATAACTGCAGAGGCTATTGATCTTCTCGAGAGCGAACCAGCCAATCAGAGCCATACATCACTTTGATCATCTGGAAACGACAACAATTAGTCCTGCTCACACCACATCCGTCTCTGAATTCAGACTTTTAGAGAGCAGTGGACAGCTCCACTTCTCAACTGATCCCTCCGCCTCTTTTCCCCACTTTCAGGTGCCCTATCCAGGAAAAAGGCACCATCACACGTGCCCCTGTCTGCCCCACTTGGTGTGCACCAGTTACGGTGAAAGCAAGTATAGATGTACTGACGACTTCAAAAACCTGGACTATTAACGCCCAAGCATTCAGATGAAGAAGAGCACAACAGCTTTCAGAGTGAAGACGTGAACAGGCTGTGGATCAGAAACATATTTATTCTTCACTGGCTGTATTCTTCATTTGTGTCCTCTGTGCACTATAACACAATGTTTGGATTCTACCGATCCAGACATCAAGGACAGAAACGTGTAACCTATTAAAAAAGAGCCACAGCAGACGTGAGACACTTTTTACATAACAAAAGCTACTGGTGAACAATTAAAATATTTACTGTTCTGTTTTCATGCACACTTTATGTTAATTTATCAAGAAAATGTCTAAATATTATTGTCAATAAAAGTATTATAACAACCTTGTTGGACACTTGTCTGTGGAGTTGTTCAGTTTATGTAACTTGATTAAACATAATGTGCACTATGGGATGTCAAGTGGTTTTAATCACGGTCTGATAATAATGAAGGTCATCACATAATTTTCTCTATCGCCATGAACAAACTCATAACCTTGATATGAAACAGAACGTTTCCAACAATAGATTTAGATTCTTTTTTCTTTTCTTTGGCCTTTTTTTTTACTGTTTTTTTACTCACAGAGTAAAGCTTAACAAACGCAGTTTTCTAATGTATGGATTGTTTCTTTAAATATTAAATTAAAACTATTTTATGAAAAAAAATAATGAGGTGTATGGTTTACGTATTTTTTTATCATTAATAATAATGATAATAATATTAAATATAACATTATTATAAGTACTAGTAGTAGAAGAATTATTATCACTAAATACTTTATAAGAGATAACAAAATGTTAAAGGGTCAAATGAATTTAATAGATACAAAAAAAAAACACAGTAAATCACAAGAGATATTACAAGTTGTGGTATTCATTAAAGGGACAATGGTGGAATGTGACTAATAACATTTACAATTTTAACAAGTACAATTTTGTGGTGCTTGTACTCAAGTAGTTACTTATAATGCTGCTTTATATGCTTTTTACTTCATTACATTAACAACTGCAGTTACTTTGTAGATCAAGTTATTAAATACAAAAGTCATTTTTCTGCACAAGGACTACTTTTACAACACTACATCACTGATTATGTAGGACTGTTTTGTAATGGAGTGTTTCCATTGTGGTTTTGCTACTTTCACCTAAATAATTAATCTTTGTTTTTTTTCCGACCATTGTTCTTTGATGAGAGTTACTTTCATCAACCATGCAAATATGATAAATTAATGATAATATAATAAAATAGTAATTCACTTTCCAGTCAAAGTCAAATTACAGTATATTAGCTGCATTTTGTGATTGTTTGTTCACACTGCACGCCGTGTCACTGCGTCTCTGTTTTGTGCATTGCTGTTATCAGATAACTCAGTAGCTCAACCTCCGCTCACACCTTTGGAAACTGTGGAAACTTTCAATATCAATGTTACACAGAACAGCTCTGGACATCAAATCCCCTGATCTACATGTCAACACATTAAGTGTGTACTGTATCCATTAAACACTTATCAGTACAATAGTAGAAACGTGGATTACTGAACGGACACAGGCCCGGGGGCCCGAAGTGTCAGAACCCAGATGCGACATGACCACAACAAAACAAAAAACAACATAGATACACAAAGAGACCACAAAAAGCCTCACAACAACTAGGGGCAGAACGATGGAACCACAGAGTAACGTCGACAACGAGGCACAAAACAACACCAAGACGAGGCTAAACAACATTAAAGTGTATCTTACTTCTGTAGAGGTGGCGGGGCCTTTTACATGTCTGTGCCCAGGGGCCCATTGTCTCAACAATCAAACACGTGGCTTTCAATGAGTGGTTGCTGCACAACATCGAGCATCATTTCTCTTAATTGTGATTATTTTAACATACAACAGACATACATAAAATATCAGCTGCACTATATAAAGCACAATTGATTTTACAGTAAACTGAAATGAAATGATTTCTAGAATTCCAGCAGAAGTTTCCATTGTTCATTTGTTTAACGGGATATTTGCTCCTATAGATAAGAGTCACTGTATCGCATAAATCTTATCACCAGCTGATACCTGGTATCAAGTAATGGAAGGGCATTTTGGAGACACAACCTTGATTTGTTGTATTTAAGGGCTGGGCTCTGCAGCTGGAACTTCACTTCACTCGAAGGAGTCCAAAAGTAAAGTGACATGATGAAGTGGCTCGTGGTCCTCTCAGCCCTCGTGGCTTTCTCCGAATGCTTCCATAAGTAAGTCTGACCTGGCTGATTGAAAACCAACCTGTTCTTTTTTTCTTTGACATTTTACACCTGAATAGTCTGAAAGGCAATCTCTCCATCTAGTATTCCTGAGGGAAAGTCTAAAGGCCATCGTGCTTTGAGCAACCACACCTTTTCAAACTTGCACGCAGCTCAAAGTGGAACTTACTTTCTGATTTCTCCAGCTATAAAATGCTGGACATCTGTGCATTTTGCTGATTCTGTATTCACGTTTCTGTGCGTAGGATTCCCCTGATCAAGGGAAAGACTGCCAGGCAAGACCTGCAGGAGAAAGGATTATGGGAGCAGTACAGGAAGGAGCATCCCTACAACCCCATGGTCAAGTTCTACCAGAGCGGTACTGAGCAAATGACCAACGATGCTGATGTAAGTCCAGACCAGAGACATTTATAATGCAGTAGTAGCACAAAGCAGCTATTTTATGTTGAAAGAAATAAAATACTTATATCAACCTCTGTTTCTGCAACACTGCAACAACACAACTTTTTTTTCCATTTGAGTCAAGTCCATAATCTGCAGCTGTCACTGTGTTGTCTTGTTTCCCTCTAGTTGTCCTACTATGGCGTGATCTCCATCGGCAACCCTCCTCAGTCCTTCAGCGTCATCTTTGACACCGGCTCCTCCAACCTGTGGGTCCCTTCAGTCTACTGCAACGACCAGGCCTGCAGTAAGTGTTTCTGAGACTACCAGTCTCAACCCAGGCTGTTAAAAGTCGCCTTCTGTGCTTCATTCATTTGGATAGTGTCTTACACAGTGGTGGAAAGTAACTACTGTATTTAAGTTACTCTTTCATTGAGTATTTCAATTGTATGCTTTAGTCTTCTTTTAACTCTACTATATTTATTTGACAACTTGTTACGCTGCAGAATAACATTTTGCATATGAAACATGCAATTATTTATGCATAGATAAAATATAATACATAGCTTGTTATAGATTTAATTACCCAAATGTGTATAAACTAAAGTAGTAGTAGGTCCACTTTCACCAGCTGCAACAAACGTAGTAATGCATCAGAACTTACAACCCAACCGCATAATTATATTACACTGACAGGAAAAATTCTGCAACATTTGAAACTAAGTAAAACTTTAATTTCAGGGATTTAAATTGTAATGCAGTATTTTTAGTTTGTATTTTACTAGTGGACAATTGAATTAGTTGTTCAACAACTAATATAGATTATCAATTATCAGTGTATGTACAAAACTCTGTGCAGTTACGCAATGACAAGTTTTTTTTTTGTTTTTTTTTGGCATATTCTTAAAATGCACATTTGACCAAGACCCTGTTCATCTGCAGATAACCACAAGAAATTCAACCCACGGCAGTCCTCCACCTTCAAATGGGGCAGCGAGTCTCTGTCCATCCAGTATGGCACCGGCAGCATGACTGGATATCTGGCCAGTGACACTGTTGAGGTAACCAAAACCCCTGGAACAAAATGCTTGGTGTATTTAGACTTCAAACAGGCGTGTCTCTGTGCTCTGTTGAACTGTGACTGACTGCTGTCTTGTGTATCCAGGTGGGCGGCATCTCTGTGGCCAACCAGGTGTTTGGAATTAGTCAAAGTGAGGCTGCCTTCATGGCTCACATGGTGGCTGATGGCATCCTGGGATTGGCCTTCCAGAGCATCGCCTCTGACAACGTCGTGCCTGTCTTCGACAACATGGTCAACCAGGGACTAGTGTCTCAGGCCATGTTCTCCGTCTATCTGAGCCGGTACTGAAACAGGACGGTGGACGGGAAATGTGTCATTTCCTGTGACATTTTATTGATGCAGAACGTTTTTGTTCCCCTCTCAGCAACAGTGAACAGGGCAGTGAGGTGGTCTTCGGTGGTGTTGACAGCAGCCACTACACCGGACAACTCACCTGGATCCCTCTGACCTCTGCCACATACTGGCAGATCAAAATGGACAGGTACAAAGAAAACAGACCAAAAACTAACCACAAACATAAGTTGCACAAAGTGCCCCAGCTTAGCTGTATAACTCACCTTCTGTACCTCCTTACAGTGTTACCATCAATGGACAGACTGTTGCCTGCGCTGGTGGCTGCCAGGCCATCATCGACACTGGCACCTCCCTGATTGTCGGCCCAACCAATGACATCAACAACATGAATTCCTGGGTTGGAGCTTCAACCAACCAGTACGGAGAGGTGAGTCATACCATCCGACCGTACCATTTTCTGAACCCAGAGTAAACAAACATTTAATGCTCTGACGTCAAAACTTTCAAATAAAAATAATTTAGCAGGACTCGGTTACTTGCTCTAGCTGGAAACCTGTAAAATACCAATAAATACGACTTCTGCCGATTCAACTCTGCGTGTGTGTTGTTCTTACAGGCTACGGTGAACTGCCAGAACATCCAGAGCATGCCTGAGGTCACCTTTACTCTCAATGGAAACGCCTTCACTGTCCCTGCATCTGCCTACGTCTCTCAGGTCAGTTAGACCCCTGTCAGCCACTGCAACAGAAAAGTCTTGAACTCTCCTGTAAATAAACGTATTTTCCCTCGTCTCTCCACAGAGCTCCTATGGTTGCAGCACTGGCTTTGGCCAGGGTGGCTCTCAGCAGCTCTGGATCCTGGGAGATGTCTTCATCAGGGAGTACTACGTTGTCTTTGATTCCAAAGACCAATACGTTGGTCTGGCCCACTCTGTCTAATCGAAGGAGACACCTGATGGATAATCTATAAATTTGTATTTCCTTGTAGAGACTTCTGATTGAAAGCAGAAAACAAATATTGTGCAAATGGAGATTTGGAAACATGAACATTTTGTTGTTGCCTTTGCATTAAATGGATTATAGCAAGTAAAAAGCATTCTGTGTAAGTTTTGTGTGTCAGTCTGAATGTGGGGATAACAGAAAAGATCACACATTAAGTGCGGCGACAACGTCCTTAGAAACATCTTTAGCCGCCTTAGTTTCGGGTTACAGCGCTGTACTGAAATGTCACAGGAATAAGAATCTGTTCATCCTGTTCATTCATTCGCTCTTAAGAGAAACTTGACCTTTTACAAACGATACAAAAAGGATTGCCGCCAGCTTTTTTGTGTAAAGGAGGAAGAGGCCCAGAATAGAATATCGAGCGGCTCTCAGAACATGGTCAGAGGGCCAGGTTGTAATCGAGAATATACTGATAAGGACAAACATTGATTTAACAAAAGATAACCTTATGACACGATCTGACAACTCTGCTGCTATTTCAACCTGAAAACAGTGTTGAAAAGACTTAGAGGAAACCACACGGAAGCAAACACAAGTGATGAATCTCATTTTACCAGAAAACGTTCCATTTTGTTTTTAAATGCAGTAGTTCTCAATTGTTTTTCAGCCAATATACAGGGGACCCCCTCATGTAAGGAATAATTTGATGTAGCCTATTTTTCCAACTTCTTAGCTATGTAAAAGAACAACACAAGCAACATGAAATGTGTATTAAACACATTTGCACCATCTCACCACAATAAGCAATGCAACAATAATATTAACTTTATTGATCCCGGAAGGGGAAATTCCATTTTTTCAATTAGCTGCAAGTAACACTGTACTTTAACAAAATATCAATGGCAAATCAAGTGAAAGGGCTGATTAGAAGTGCATTTCAGAACACACACACACACACACACACACACACACACACACACACACACACACACACACACACACACACACACACACACACACCAAGATAGGTGTGAAGTGAACTGTTGCACTCTATACAGTGCATAGGCTAAAAAATACACTGATTCTGGTTATGGTCTTTAAAAATATACACAGTTTGTTAGATTAACACGTGATCTATAAAAAATCTAAAATTCAAATATACGAGTTGAATATGCTGCTACTTGAACTTGGAAACCTTTTGTAAATAACTGTCACGGTAATTTAAATAAATGATTCTGATATCTTGGAGTACACTTTGAGAATCAATGCTTTAATGAACTATCGTATCATTTTGTTTAAAGTAATTTATAATTTTTCACAAAATACATGCAACACACACTTTAAGTTTGGTGCTTTAATATTGCACTTCCATAAAATTGGGGATTCAACAAATGTTAAATAGCTGCTGGTTCCTACCTTCCCCATAATTTGACCAAGTGCATGTTTTTCTTCCTTCCTGCCTAGTGAATGTCTTTGTGGTTCTACCCGTGTCTTGTAAACATTTAAGTGTAAAATCAATGGACTTCCTTGTCACAACAGAATGGAGAAACAAATAAACCATCAAAATCAGAAACTAACTTTCATAGGTATTCACTGGTGGATTGCCAGAGTGGAGTACTCCACCATCCCATCATGCTCTGCGCTCCAGGTCGGGTCAGGGGCTCCTGCTTGCGTTTTGTGCATACCCAGGTTTGCGTACACCTCTTTGTGCTTCTGGTGAGCTCTGAAGTCCACTGTTGTGTAGACGATGCCGCTCATTTCCTGGGGGCGACACACTTTGTCAAGAGACAGTGTTGTGGAGGAAGTTTGAAGCATAAACATGCAATCTGCTTTTTTGGAAACAAGTGACAATGAATCACAGTCGCTGCATGTTCCGTGTTTAGCACTTACCGGGGCCTCTTGTTTCAGTGACTCACACAGAGTTTCTCCAAATTTATCTAGAAAGAAAAACAATATCATGCTGGTTCTATTTACCCCTTTCAAAAAGATTCACAATATATATACATTTTAAGATAATTGCTTACCTGGCTGTTTATGTTTTGCCTTGACTTTGCAGCAAACAACACTAATAACTGAAGTGATAAAAACCGTCACTGTGATGGACACAATGGCAGCTAGTGGAACGCCAAAACTCCAGGGAACTCTGGACAGGAAATATACATGTCTTATCTTCAGTCAGAGAGCACTGTTTGGCCAGTGAGCAACAGATAATGAGTAATCTGCAGAGTGAATACCTGGGACTGTCACTGTGATCCTGTGCCAGAGCAGGCCCAGTGGAGGCTGGTGGTGTTGTGGAGATGTTGGGGGCTTTGATGGTTGTTGTCGGTGAAGGCTGAGGCAGACTGTGGTGACCTGAAACCTCTGCACAGTGCAAGAACATACAGTATATTTATATTTAAGCTTCCAGAGTTTGGGCTGGAATTAACCTTTGCAATTGTTTCAATGCTTTGCCAGGGGGGAAAAATACACTAAAATATTATTATAACATTCATCTTATGAAGCTGTAATAATGCAGTTTTTGTTATTGTACACACTTGAGGCTAGGGCATAATTCACATTTATAACGTCACATTAACAAAGATTATAAGACTGCTTACCAGACACCTCGACATAGTAATCACTGTAGATGCGGTTCTGAGTTCCCAGCACAATACATCTGTAATAGCCTCCGTCCACAAACTGCACATTTGATATTTGAAATTCTATCCAGCCGTCTCTCTCAGTTTTTGTAACTCTTCCTTTCAGTAAATCACAGGTGAATCCTGCACTGTCCAGCAGCTTGTAACATCCTCCCGGATAGAGTTTACAGCAGGACTTGTTGTAACTATTGTAAAATGAAGGGAAGAAGAGCCTCAGCAGAACGTGTTCAGACTCCTCGACCCTCTGCTGCCCTTTAAGATGAGGGATATCTGCAAAAATAAACATTTCTCATTAATGTGTCATTAGTCATGGAGAACAAAACTGTCAAATTTGGCTTTTTATTGTTCAACGTACCCAAAAAAAGACACAAGACAAGGGCAAACTTCATCTTCAGTGTAATGCTCACTGAGGCTCAGCACTTTTAGACACTTTTCCACTCTTTTTAGAGGATGTGAGGCCCCTCCTCGCTGAAGAAAGGAGGAAGTTCATCAGCTGGAAGGCACTGACAGACGTGTCCCTGTCTGTGCAGACTCCTTTAGGCACACTTCTGATATATTTCATTTTTAACATCTTTTTTCAAGTACATCATGAGTCAACTAGATGTAAATGCTCTCCTGATTGGGTGGTACTTTTCGTTTCTTACAAATAGAGTAGAGATAAAGTTAATTCAGCATTTTACTTCGACTTTTTCTAACTCAGGAGCACTCCAGGGGTTGTGTGAGCCCACCCAAATGCTCTTTACACTTCAAACAGACGTCTGTGTTAAACTGATATCCCTAATAGATTTATTTTGAAGTTTTCAGATACTACACAGTTGTATTAGTTCAGTAGCATTCTCTTATAAATATGTAGGTGTCTATATCCTGATTCATCCTGGAGTGCACATATAGATTATATCTGTAGCAAGGTTCACTCATTGACTTTCTTAAGACACTGGGGTCATTTGGAGCAAACAAACATATCCTATTATTATTTTTCCAACCTATTATACAGAATGTTATGCAGTAGGAATCAGTGCATGGTCCAATACATTTTATTTGAAGAACATCTGCTTTTGCCTTCACAGATTTATAATCCCATAGGCTCTAATTTACACGTTAATTTGTTCCTCTGTCTGTCAAATTACTAAATCGACTAAAGTGCGGGTTCTGAGTAATAGGCCTCGCCTCACTTCACCCGGCTCGAACGCTGAATGTAAAAGGGAGCGTTTTTGTCGTGTCTGGTGTGATTTAGGATTGTAGTATGGTTTTGTTGTTGGATAGTGTCCTGCATTTATGTGAAACAGGGTATGTCTTGCAATACACATTTGGGAAATATTCTGATATAAAGTCAAATCAAATCAAAACTACACCTTAAAAACAATAATGGAGATATGCAGAGTGGATACAGGAAAAAGGGTAATATAACTTAATTAACAGTAAAACTGCTGAACTGCTAATGATCACACTGTCAAGAGGACGTTGACTAAATTCTGCTCAATTCTGAGGATGTAATCGCTGTGGTGTTGCTTGTTTCTGGAATTTCCTTACATTGCTCATGTATTCCTGTCGCTGCGTCCTCCACTGTACTATCCTACTGCTGAAATGTTGGCACATGCTGGAAATGCCGTTTGCACATCATAATGCAATACAACACCAAAATCACTATAGAGTTGCATAAACTCATTTCTGACAAAGTGTGTCAACAGCAAATCTTGTTTGTAATGGCTCTGCTTTTATTGACACTTTAAAGCAGATATAGGTACCTTTAAGGGAAAAAAAAGAAAAAAGGCACATTACAGAGTAAACACAAAGGGATTTATTTGGTGTCAGCTTTCAGCTTATTAAACATTTCATATTGACTAAATCAAAATGCGTCATCCATCACAGAACAGAAGACAAATGCAAAAGCTATGTACAAATTAATATTAAGTAAACTTAATGTTGTGATGTTCTAACAATTAACATTATTACAGATCAAAAATAAACACTCCCTTTTCATTTCACTCCATTCGAAAACTAAAATGTTCCACTTGGACGCTTGGTATATTTTCTGAAACATGATATAAGACGTTTTAGCTCCGTTGATAACATTGTCTTGCAAATGGAAGCAGTTGAGGCACGTAAATCAAGTTTAATCATTACGGAACAGACAAACCTTGCTAAATAAACTCTTAAATGCACAACCCCTATGATTAAGTTAGAAGCAATGGGTGCAATAATCTGAATTTACAAAAAAAGTTGTTGATCTTATTAGACAGTGCAACCGCCCCCGAGCAGATGATACTGAGGAGGAGATAATGTTTTAGTTCAAGCCAGCTGAATGCATAAATAAGTTGAGGTCACTGTACTTGTCAGCTCATAGTGGTTTGTAGAGGATTGTTTCAAAAAACAGTCTATTCATCTGTGAAGGTGATGACATCATAGTGGATGCCTTGCTGCTGCAGCTGCTCCAGCTGTTCAGGTGTAGCTTCAGTGTAGACTGTCTGGGTCTGCGCCATGGCTGCGTCTGCTACAGCTACAAGAACACAGATTTTAAGTTTAAGTACGTCATCTAGATGATGTGTGTTAAACATTTTTCAAAGCATCTACATTTCAGGAAGCAATAATGTTTCCATGTTTGAAATTCAACTTTCAAAAGACTCTAGCTGTTGTTGCCTCCCTCATGGTGAGTTCAAGAGAGCACTGACATCAGTTTTGTTTTCTTTTTATTCCAAGAAAGAGACCAATTCACATCAAAACAGCAAATAAACAGAATTTGTTTTGGTATTTGAACATTTTCAAAATGATCCCAACCACATTAGCATCCTATAATAATGCATGTTTGACAAAAAACGAAATGATCAATTCAATGGATTTACCTAAATGAGGAAAAGAATCTCATTAATAGTAAAGTGAGAGGAAGTCAACGGCTGAAAGCTCATTTATAAACCCAGAAAACTTTTGGCATGCTTTCGAAAATGCTACATGCAAAACCCAACCTAACCCTTACCCAATAACACAGGCGTCATATTTGTTGAATTGGTAAATATAAACATATCTATCAGTGTAGTGCAGGACTGTTCCCTAAGAGAGCCAACCTGTGACAGCAGAGTGGGCAGCGGCCTCCAGGTCTTCAGGATTCACCACCTGTTGCTCCGAACTCACGGGCAGATACTGGATCTGGCCGTCATGACTTACAGCAATCTAAACACGTAAAGAACAATGAGCTTTTGTCAAAACCAAAAAGCTCTCACTGTAGAGCATTTCAAGTTACCTGCCTCACTTCGCAACTGCAATCTGTAACTTTAGAGTGATCAACATCTGCCTCACCTGTTGCTCCTGCAGAAAGGTCCCGTCATGCTCGTACTGGATGATCTGTCCATCTGGCATCTGAGGAACACATGAATAGTTAGAACCAGACATTATCACCTTAAAACACTGCATGCATCCATGAGTTATGGCGAGGGAAATACACTGACCTGTATGTGGTTTCCATCAGCTACTACTACATACTCCTGAGGGATCAAGTGCTGCACTCCATCCTGTGAGATGATATACTGAACCTGAAACAAGACAAATTAGTTCAGATGAAAGCTAAATAATAGAATAAGTATACTGTAGTTTAATATATAACACATATACCAGTATATACACTGGAGCTCAAAATATATTAAAAAAATAGTACAGGCGTGGTATAGCCACAACAGATAGTCTATCAAATTCTGAACAATATAAAAGAACAGTATTTCAGAAGTATTTATAATTTGTTCACTAATGTTGATCTCCAGTGTATATTTGATATTCCATTGTCATGGTAGGATTTGCCTCAGTCACCTGGTTCTCTCCTGTCATCAGGTGCTGAACTGTCTGTCCGTCTATGGTGGTTATCTGCTGGATGTATGTGCCCTCCTCCTAATTAATGTACATATTAATGCTTTTAGTTATTAAACAGATTGGCTATAAGCTAAAGAACCTATGTGAGAGACATATGTTAAGTATGTCCAGTACAGCGTGGACGATGGTACCTGGTCTGATAGTGCCTGTTCTTGAGCCACAATGATGTGGTCCTGTCCCAGAGCCTGCAACCGCTCTGGAGTGATCACGGTCTGATGTGCCTGTAGGGCTGTTAGACACACACAGAAGGGAAAATATGATCATTTTCAGGTTTATACTTGTATTTTGGGTTTCTACCAGAACATATTTACATGCTTTAATGTTCAAACTAGAATTTCTGCCAACCAGTGAAGTTGCAGTTTACATCCATGTCAGTCCAGACTTAAAAAATATATGTAGTGAAGACTTTGAAGGAATTAAATAAATTCCGTATTCTTTGGAGAAATGCGGATGATGATTATGACATCACAGTGAAGTTGACCTTTGACCTTTTGGATATAAAATGTCTTCACTTAATTATTTTATCCTATTAGACATTAATGTGAAATGTTGTTATATTTAGTGTTTACATTTTTAAGTTACGGCCATAAATGTGTTTTGCAACATTCCATCCAGGGGTTCCTGAGACATTGTGTTCACAAGAATGGGGCGGACATACAGACGAATGGTCAACCCGAAAACTTAATGCCTACGGCCACGACTATCGCCGTCACGGAGGCACAAAAAACATAGTTTTCTAATGCTGTCTTTCTGAATAAACCAGTATTCCCGGAGCTAACACTTGGTCTGCTCTGATTGGTCGACAGTTTCTGAAAACAGGCTGTGTGCATTTTTCTGTGCAACGAGCGTTTTGATACTTTCACAGCATTTATAAAGCACCTAGACCTTTTGTTTTACACTGTATGTGGCCTCTGTTTATAACCGATAAATGAGTAAATAGAAGCTGATGACACCCTAATACCTGGAATCATTCATTAATTTTCCTTACACTGTAGTGTGGCCAGGGCCTCCTCATCACTGTTCACTATGATGGTTTGCTGCTGATTTGTGGTGGTGCGGTTCTTGCGAGTGGCATGATCCTGATTGTGGAGACGTTCCATGTGAAACTTCAGATGGCCGTTACGGTTAAACCTGAAATATTTTGCAAAAAACACATTAATATTTGTGGTAAGACAAATACAACTTTAGTGATGATACAAATTAGTTACGCTCCCACCTTTGTCCACAAAGTTTGCAAGAGAACGGTTTCTCGTTGGTATGTGTCATCATGTGACGACGCAGGTCTTTCTTGTTCTTGGAGGCAAAGCTACAATTTGGACACTTGTGAGGGCGTAGGTAGGAATGCAGCTCCATGTGAGCCTAAAGAAATTAGGATATCAATCACATTAAGTAAGAATCAAGGTCACATGAGGTGTTCAAGACAGAAATAAGAAAAAATGCCTTTGAAAAGACATTTGAAGGTGGAGAAGCTGCTGTGCTGTATTTCACTCTGCTGAGACTTTATTCGATGAGCTGTCGAATATTCATGTGTCATTACTGCCCCCTATGGAAAATCTTGGGTCAATTTATGGCAGCCCATGACTTTAATTTGTGATTCTTGTCCATGGCTTTTTCAATAAAAGAAAATGTGTTTTCGGTTAGAGTTGAGTACAGAGTGAAACAAGTGCTGCACAATGTTTAGAGACTCACCTTGACCTCCTGCCAGGAGGTGGAGGTGAAATCACAATCAGGACACTTAAAGGTGTTGGGGTCCAAGTGCGACCTCTTGTGGTTCTCCATGTCAGAGCGTCCGTGGAAAGACTCCATGCATATTCGGCATGAAAACCTCTTGGTGCTCAGACTGGGAGAGCCAACTGCAGAGGGAGAGGCTGGAGCTTCGCTGCTCAGCTGACAGAAAAAACAAATGACACAGTCAGAGAGGAGGGATACAAGGTACAGACAGATCTTTACACATGAAAACAACCGATCTCTCGCAGTTACCTCCACCTGTTGCAGAACGCCATCAGGCAGTGCTGACGTAATGTAGTACTTGTCACTTTTCAGGCTCTCTGACCCAGAGATTTCTACAGCCTGAGACGAACTGCTGTCATCGTTACTGCAAAGATAACAGTTTGATGACGTTATAGATTGTTGAGAGATCCTGAAGGTCATCAATAAATTGTGTTTTCAAGTCTCACACCATCTGTTCTAACTCAGCAGAGAAAATCCCGCCGTGTTGTGTATCCATGTTACCTGTATCCAGGGCTGTGAATCTCTTCAGCCGTCTGTTCCACCACGCTGAAGTCCCCCCCGCTCTCGTAGGCTTCGATGGCAATCTGAGTGAGCTCTCCTGTTTCAGAGGTGGCTGCCTCGTAGGCCTCTTGTAGCACCGTCTCACCGCTTTCAGACACATGGAAGGTCACAACCTTTTGTGTCTGGCCCGGTGCTGAGGTCACCGTGCTCCATGTGCCGTTTTCTAAAGCTTTACCTTCGGACTTTAGCACCGCCACCTGAAGAGCACAATTAGTCAGTTTTGACACTATTTTGTAAACGCAAGCAATTTTACTTTTCATATAAATGTTTAATGTAAAGTGGAATATTTTTATGAGCCATAGCGCCAACCTGTAAGGCGTTTCCAACCAATTCCCGGGCGTTGCTCATATTCAGCAGCAGGTCGAGGGCATTCTGGGCGGATTGATCGCTGGTTTCAGCTGAGGAGTACACGGAGAAAAAGTCAGCATTTTGTCCTGAAGGTGACATACATTGATTGATTGAAATGTAAAAGATGTAGTAAAAGATATTTATAATAATTATAATATATTAATAACCACTAATCTTTCCTTTATAACAATATATAAATTAATTGCAATATATTTATCCTACATCCTCTAATTCTTATCTCTTATACCATCTACAACATAATATTATTTTATATTATGATATACCTATAAAATGTAATGTAATACAAATGACATGTAATATATATAATGGCAGAAATACTGAAAATGCCCCTAAATGACAAGAGGACTGACCTTGTTCGTAGATGATGGTGGTGTTTCCTAACGCATCCTGGGACACAGAGGCATTTTCCATACCCTGCAGGGCTTGTAATGTCACAGAATCCACTGCAACCTAAAATGGGTGGTGAAAAAACAGTTATCTCCCAATACCACAAAAAGCAAGTCCAAACTGGACCTGAGGTATTTAACAGAAAACAGACTCACAATAGCTTTCTGTAAATCCTGTGTGTCGTCTTGTTGTTTGAGCTCCTCTATCTGCTGCAGGGTGAAGAAAGGTCTGCGTCGCTTCCTGACAGGCTCTTCAGGGTGAGCCACAGACCACTCATCAAACGTCTCAGGATGGCGACACTGCACATGTAGACGCAAGTTCTTCCTGTGCTTGGTCGTGAAGTGACACATATCACAGGAGAAAGGCTTCTCTCCTGTAGAGGACACAGTGTTCATTGTAAAGGTATTACATTACACATTACATGTGGTGGACATAAAATCATGCTCAGCTTAAATAAACTTTGCGACATCCTTTCTGCAACACTGACCTGTGTGTTTGATGGCCAGATGGGAGACCAGGAACTCCTCTTTAGAAGTGGAGTATTTACAGTAGTCACATTTGAAGGGCCGGTCATTGGTGTGGGACAGCTGATGGTTGAGCAGCAGCTTCTTGTTGTCACAAGTGTAATCGCAAAATTCACACTTGAACCTGGCACATGCACATCCAAGAGTTATTCATTGTGATGATATCAAATAACAAATGCTAATGTTGAGACTTTAAAGCATATTCTAGCCCAAATTGCTGATCAGACTATTCTGTTACATCCATGTTTTTGTCAAAATAAAAGAGATGGAATTAAAGTTTTCAATACTGACTTGCTGTCTCCAAGACTCTGGATGTGGGTCAGTAGATGCATTTTGAATGTGTACCGTTTCTTGAAGGATTTGCCACACTGTAAAGACAGAAAGAAAGGCACTTTTAACAAGCCTCCCAAATCAGCTTCTACCCCAAAGAACCCCATTCGAGAACTGAAGACTGCCAAACGCTGACACCAACTGTCTAGACTGACCAGCATCTGTACTGCAATACTTAAATTACATTTTCACTGCACTTCGCTTTTTCACTACACGTATATATATTTATATATATATCATCACACAGATTGTTAAATTCTACATTCTATGGCGCCAAAGAAAATTCCTTGTACGCATTAATTCCAAAAAACAGGGGTCACAGCAAATATTGATTTCTTTAAAATCTATAACATATTTGTATTTCTATTGCTTATTCTTTCTCTCCGTTTTTTTGTAACTGTAAGCTTGACAGAGCAAATGGAAACCCATTACATTGTCAGCAGGTGATAACATCTCTCCTGTAGTTGTCACTTCTCATATCTCTTATAATAATTATAATATTCTGTGCAATAACCCCCCCCCCATTAATGTTCTAGTGTTTTTAAATTGTACAATCTTTATTATCTGACCTTATCACACATGTGTGGTTTCTCTGAGCTGTGGGTCTTCATGTGCTGGGTCAGTCTCTTTTGCATGGGGTAAACCCTGTGACACACAGGGCAGAGGAACTCTGACACCTTTGGTACCTGCGAGAATGAGTACATACATTGACTTGTTATTTTGCACGAAAGACAGCAACAAGAAGGCAAAACAGAAAGTAACTCTGGTACAACCTCAGGAACCATGAGCATTCTGATTAGCATTTAACCATCATTCAAAAATGTGCCTGAAATATCTTACCAACTCTGTCTTCCTTTTCCTGTAAGATGGGGAGGAGAAAAATCAGTATTAATATTTGAAAACTTGATAAACGGGTTTAATTTATTTCTGCATTGCTGTATTTTGTCTGAGTGACTTACTTATCTCTGTTGTGGACTGCTGAGTGACGAATGACATCTTTCCTGTAGACACTTGAGTAATCACACTCCTCACATTTGAACGGCTTGGTGCCCTCATGATTGAACATGTGTTCCTGCAAAACAGCACACATGGCTTTTAGGACACTGTGCAAACATGCATGTTAACTGAGGTTAACCTGAATGCTGTGACCTGCTTTACTGCTACTGACCTTGAGTGAAGACCAGCGCTTGCACCGATAGTTGCACTGTAGGCACTTGAAGAGCTCTGGGTCATTGCCTTCGTGAGAGTCCACGTGGAAGCGCAGATCTTCTTGAGTGAGGAAGCGTGAGCCACAGATCCAGCAGTTGTGAGGTCTCAGGAGTGGTTTGAGGGATTTATAGTACCGACTGGAAGATAATGAAAAGAAAGACGCGGTTAGCTTGTTGTAATATTATACAATTTGTAGCTAATTTTAATTAAATAATTTGATAGCCCACTTACTTTCGATTTATATACTTCTTATACTTCTTGCGAAGAAAACGCTTAGAGGGTCGCCCGCGTTTCCTCTGGAAGAACTCCTCTGGTTGTGTGTTGGATGAAGGGTCTTTGTTCTCAGAGTCTGATTGGCTTATTGCTGCCTCAGCTGTGTCTCCATTTGTCACCACAGCAGGACCGCTGTTGAGCCCGGAAGAGCTTGCCTCTTCAGGTGCACTAGCGTCCACACTAACCGATGGCTCCTTAGCAATACTCTCTGCTTCTGTAAAAAAACAACGAAAAAGGATTGTGTAGGCTCTCCTGTGCAGTGATAGGCTGTTTTTTTTTTTGCTTTACTCTATCAAAACTTAAAACCAACCTTTGCCATTGTAGCCTTCTTCCAAAAGGCTGTACTTTCTTGGGCGTCCAACTTTCCGTCGAGGACGCCCGTGAGAGGAAGAAGAGATAGGAGGAGCGGCCTTCTTCATAATTGCAGGTGGTCGTCCTTTGATGTCCTCATCTGCAGGGTTGTAGTCACTATCCTCTGGGAATAAACAAAGGAGGAGGGAGAGGGATAAGTGAACATGACTCTTAAGACTAAGTCAGAAAAGTAGGAATGTTTGTCCATGTGGGGGTTTAATGAAGATCCTCACTGACCTTCAGGGTCATCAATAGCGCCAGCATCCACAATATCATCCTCCTCTTCTTCTGTTTGTTGCGGCTTAGCTGTCTTCACCTTTGCTGCTTTCCTCTCTTCAGCTTCCTCCTTCTCTGCCTGACGGCGGGCAAGCGTCTCACTTTTAGGAGGCCGTCCACGTTTGCGTTTCTTTGACATTTCCCCTGAAAACCAGACATTATAACATAATAAAAAAATTTATTCAATTTAAAAAAAAACAACTTAGAACAAAAGAATCTGAACTTTCATTCAAAGTGATATCTTTGATATTTATGATTCTGATCTTTTTGTGATACATAATCAACAATACTACTTTACCTGCAGGTCGGAAGTGTTTGTCTCTCATGTGGTTAATGAGTGTGTCTTTGGAGGCGCTCTTGTATGGACACATCTTACACTTGAACTGCTGTACAATGACGACTTCCATCATCTCCTCTAACTCAGCTAGGTTTGGCGGTCTGTGTCCGGAGCCATCTGCCACTGTTGATGTCTCCATGTTCCTGACCTGCCCAGCTTCATCCTGAGGCCCCTGGGAGCCTTGGGGCTCCTCTTGGCTGGGTGAAAACTGTTGGGCCATCTCAGGCTCTGGATTGGATGTGTACGTCCCGCTGCTGCTGATGTAGGGCCCAGGCTGACTCTCACTGCACTCCAATGCCTCAGGAAGCCCCCCTGAACCTGCTGTGTCTGCCAGAGGTTGGTCCGATGAGGAGCTGTCATCGGCATAGAGAGAGGCCTCTGGGCCATTGCTGCTTTCCATGTAACAGGAGTGCTGGGGCTGCTGTTGGGAATGTTGCGGCTGATCTGGATCCTGGTTCCGCTCGTCGTCTTCATCATCGTCCCTCGCTTGATATCGAGAACAACCTGGTTGCTCAGAGTCCGCAGCTGCAACACACTCCCCCCCGTACTCTGACCCATACTGCCGACTTGTCTGGGTCCGGTGGTCTGCACTGCTGTCAATGTAACTGCGTGAGTGATGTGGTCGCTCTCCATCGTCCACTGCACACTCCAGATACCCAGCGCTGCACTCCACCACATAGTGACCTCGGCTGGTGTTGTTTGAGTCAGCCCCACTGCATTCCACATATCCAGGCAGGTCCTGGTCACTGTTATCTCCACTGTAGTCAGGGAAACCTGACTGGGAGCGTGTCTGGTCAGGTTCCTCTCCTGAACACTCCACATAGGAAGATGAAGACTCCCCCGTCTGGTCTGGACCATCTGCACTGCAGTCCATGTACTGGGAGGGATGGGAGTGCTGGGGCTGGTCAGGCTGACTGCTGCTGCTGTCCTCTGGGTAACCGGAGTGACCAGGCTGATCGTCGGGCTGGTCAGGTTCCAGGTTGCCATGAAGGTCTCCCTGGTCCCGACAGGTGGACGTGGGGCCTTCTGCAAGAGCTTCTATGGCTATACGATCAGAGAGGGCTGAAGATGACATTTGGGCTACCATAGGAGCTCCTATAGCAGACAATACATATAGATGGATTGTACACACTTTATTAAAAAGGATTCACATATTGTGTGTTATCATCTTAAGTAGATTTTAAATTAATTTAATATAAACTCACTTCTAAGAGGACTAGAATAAAGTTGGTTCGTAAAAAAGTTGACATGGGAAGATTAAATAATTTATCCACTCTATAAATAAATGCTGTGTACAATCCCACCAGAGTATTCAATATATTGTAATATATAATATATATACTGTATATGTATATATGTAATATATTATATAATGTGCAGTACATAAACATGGTGATAGTATTGTCATTAACTTTAAAAATGTTTTGAAATGACTTACCGTCATCTGGTCCTTGTAATATCAGATACTGGGTTGTTTCTGCACCTCCATCTTCTGCACTGGTCACAGCTATACAACCTGACAGGAACACAGTAGACAGGATCAGATATCTGCTACTTTATGGTAAACTAATCAAACTGACAGAACCTCAGGGCTGCTCGGCCTATGGGAAAACAGAAAGTATAGTGTGTATAGTGAAAATACCATTCATGATGTCAGGGCCGATGGTGGACTCTATGATCTTGTCAATGGCAGACCCAAGGTCTGACGAGGTAGAAGCAGTGGAGTCAGAGACCATCATAGCTCCTTCAGACGCAGCACTGGAGTGGACCAGCACTTGGGCTGACTCTGACACCAGCACTGACTGTGTCACAGTGGAGACGCTGGACACGCTGGTGGACTGGGCCACTGAGGAGGAGTCTGGGAGGTGGACTGATGAAACTCTGACATCTGTACTGGAGCTGGTTTCTGGGATGAAAACCTTCACAGGGAGCGCAAGAACACAAAATTTTCTTGACACAACTGCTATTTCTGATTTAGTTGTATTAAGCATGTGGCTGTTTTCTCCCACACTTGCTCACAAAATCATGTTTCTTTTTAAATAATAATTTAAAAAAAGCTTACCACATGTCCCTCTGAGCTCTGTCCTACATGGCAGTCAGACTCTGGGGCCTGTGCATGAGAGGCAGCAGCATCACTGCTGTCTGCGGACATGGCCTCTGATGACTCCACACCCATGCCACTTTCAGACGGTTCCTCCATCCCTGAGGGACCTGCATCACTGCTGCTCTCCACCTCATTCTCCTCCGAATCCATGACTATCCCCAAAGAATAAAACATAAACTCAATATCAATTTTGAAGTTTATGTCATCTTTAAAGCAAATCTTGCTTTGTGTTAAGATGAACACAACCCATGTCTAGTTCCTTGGTTCCTTGCCACAGGAAGTTTTGTTTTTCATTTGTGTTTGCACAACTTAGGACATTTTATACTCTCAGCTACTTTGTT
Organism: Echiichthys vipera; assembly: GCF_963691815.1. NCBI lineage: Eukaryota > Metazoa > Chordata > Actinopteri > Perciformes > Trachinidae > Echiichthys > Echiichthys vipera. The sequence continues at coordinate 18,862,004 of NC_139834.1, read as the reverse complement.
ACAAGACAAACAGAAAAGTATGGAATGACTTTTAAAACAAATAGGAAGAGCTTCAACACCTGCAGACATCCTGTACGGAAAAACAGTCAGAAGGAATTATAATGTTGGAAAAAGAAACTCAAGTAATTAATTTTCTATAAACAATAACTCCTGTTCTTAAGTTTATTGTACGTTGCCTAGCGTCCATTAACAACCATGGAACCGTGGAAATGAACTAAACTCTTGAGTTTTTACTCTGGGTGTAAAGTCACTTTAAATGTTGTACAGTTTGTACAGGTATGGGTCTTTTTATGGATGGATTGTGAGACCAACTATGGGTTTGATCATTATCTTAGCAAAATACGATATCCATAAAATTATTTAGTTTAACCAACTACTGTCCTTGATGTGTTTAAAGATTCACATTTTAATCATATTTGACCACAATGGAAAACCTAAAACTCAAAAAATTATAAATTGGAAAAAACTATTAGATTATTAGGGCATTAAAAATGAACCCCTAACCCATTACATTTTTTTTTTTTTTACTGTCTTTGTTCAGTTTTACATTGCAGTTTATGTTATTATTGTTTCTACATTTAGAAATATTTTTGTTGTATTGTGTATAACATTGGAACATGTAAGAAAAGAAAAGTTTAGATTGAATCTTCTCAATAGAAAAAAACTTACTAACAGTATGCATGTGCTTTGCTCCTGGGTAATCATGGTTATTTTACCATATTCATTTTATTAAAGGACACCGAGTCCGCCAATTAATTATATGTGTAAATAAAACTATTTCAGAAGACTTAGAATTGACAGGTCTGGTAGTTTTTTATGGAGGACTAAACATGACTAAAGTCTCAATAAATAAATAAATGTATACATAAATAAATACAGGAATAAATAACTACTGAAAAAAAATGAATAAATAAGTGAATGCATGACATTTTTTTTAAATACATGCATGAATAAACAAATGTATAAATAAATAAATGAAAGAATAAATACATTTTTGTTCGCCTACTTTAATTTATTACTGTCCATATGTTAATGAGGTAGGAGGTCCCATGTATTCATGCATTATTTTATGTATTAATTTATTCTTGTATTTTATTTATCCATTTATTTATTGAGACTTGAGTCGGGTTTAGTCCTCCACAGTTCCCTGTATAAATAATGTTGCATTGACCTCAGCTAATACCTTAAGTGTCTGTTGATGCTCAACGCTGGTGTGAATTAAACGTCTTAACGTCATATTCCGGTGGAGCGAACCGTTGACGTTATAGACAGGTAAAGAGTGACGTTACTTAAAAAATGACTGTTAGTGAAGTCATTTAAAAACTTGACACCAACGGAAATCAACGGCAGCTCACGATGAACCAACGGCAGCTAACGTTAGCTTTTTATGTGGCTAACAAGTGTTGTTGTCTTGTTCAGTGAAGCTGCAAACCAGATTAAAGTGTCTCCCGGTGATATATTGAGTGGTTAGATGTGATAGCGCCACTGAATTAAAGAATATGTCACTGTTCTGACTAAGTCGACATTTCGGTAGAGTCAGCGTCCACCAGGACGCGTGATAGCCGTTTAAAACAGGCCCAGCTGCCCTTCACCCTGCCTGCTCCGCGTCGCCATTTTAGCACCAGGCAGCCCCGCTTTACACTCAGGCACTCTGAGAGCTCTACTGGGGACCTCGAGGGCCTGAGCTGCGGCAGACCGCCCTAATGCTCTCCCTGAAGAGAAGTAAAATGTTTTCCCTCTCCGGCACTAGCATCGCCACGCTTTTTTCTTACCGTGGATTTTCGAGTAGAAAGGTATCCTCGGTGTAGACGCGCTAAATACAACCGAAAATAGTAACCGGTAATTGTTGCTTCATTCTAGTCGGGCGCCATGAGACTCTCCTTTGCTTCCTGTCCGTGTAACCGGATCTTGTTTATTGTTTTTTGTGGAAAACTTCCAAAACCAAAACATAGATTTATTTACAAACTGTAACCATTTTGTTTGTACTGGTAGATTGTCCGTTAAATGTTTAAGATACGTGGTGACTTGCATGTGATGTTTATAATCACTTGGTGGACTATTGTGTTTAGAGGAAGCCGTATCACGCAGTCTTGATGCGGAGTAATATGCATCGCATACACTCAGGGTTGTTTTCTTGTTACTCTCAAATTTTACGAACACCGTTAATCTTTGACCCCAGCTATTTAAACATCCATTTATCATAATAAAGGTTGTTACTCGTTAGTATTTATGTCAGGTATTCTGTGTGTATTTGTTGTCTACCTAAATGGCATTGTAGCACCGCAAACACCGTCTTAAACATCTAGAATATTAGATTGATCTAAAACTGGATCAGAGATATTTGTTTGTGTGTTTTAAAGTAGCTATATTATTTGTACGTACTATTGTGTGTTATTTATAAATTATATTTGAAATGAAAGCAATTTCCCTGATACAACAGTAGCATGTATTACATACAGGGTCAATTTGACCTCAGGAAAAACAATTTCAAACATTTCTAAATATTCAAATTGTAAAATAGATATTAATTATATGATTAAATCGTTAAAATAATCATATTGACAAAAAGGAACACGAATGCGACAAGTATGAGTACAGGACAATGAAAAAACATGATCATGCCAATTTTAGGTTTTCCCAGTTGTTCCATAAAATTGGGAAAAGTCATTAAACATGAAGCAAAAAAATGATGTCAACCATGTTTTTAGAGATGTTAAACAACATCAAATTGACCCCAAGGATAACATGGGGGTCAATGAAATTGTAGATATTCGATATAACAGCAAGCAATGAAATTAAATTTTTATACCCCAGGTCATCTCTTAACATGTTTGTTTTTGCTGTCGTGGGAACGTGGATTCAAATGTCAAATAATGTGTTTGTGAGCTATGGAGGACCTCAGAGGACATGCAAATTGAAATAGAGCTTTTCTTTATTGAATATCTAATTTTACATTAAAAACAGGAATTCATAAATTGGTTTTGAAATCCATGAATTGAGCCATTATTTCCAAAAGAAACTTACAAAACAATAAATAAAGGCATTATTTAAAAAAAAATGCATTAATGAATTACTAAGCAAATAAGATCATTTGACATTTTGAAAATGCAGTTGTAGAAACACACTTGGGAAATCTTTTTGTAGTTTCTCTTAATGTACAATTAGATATTAAATAAAGAAAATCTCTTTCAATTTCCATGTGCCTGGAGGGCCAACATGGTGAGCATGGAGGTGAATCCAGTGTTAGTGAACGACTGAGACGCTGACAGTGGGATGTAGTTCTCACAGAATGTTTATTGCATTGAAAGTACAAGCTTTAATACAAAACATACCAGTCTCATAAATAATTTCAGTGAAGGAGACATACATTGTCTTCCAGTGCAAGTAATTGGCTTTTGAAGCCATTTTCAGAAATACATAATTATAAAGAACAAACAAGCTTTAGGACACAAAAATAATATTACGTTTTGCTATAAATATCAAAATAATCTAATACTGTTAAGAATCTGAACCTGTCAGACATAAAGAAATGATTTAGCAAATCTGGAATCCAGATAGCTTTTGAGAATATTTTAGTCGTGGTTATGGGTCTCAAATTTTAGACCAACCAGTTCACAGATTAGGCTATCAGACCGAAGGCAAGGCCATGCCAACGATCGCAATTTGCTTTGCCTTCCTTTAGGCCCTTGAGTTATGTTTAGGCCAATGATGTATGTTACAGAATTAGCCAACATCGATGACGGCTAATTAATTACACTCCAGGAAGCAAACACATCATACAACAGACGCAATACACAAGTAGGTACAGCATCAAATTCTCCCTGACACCTGCACTGGAGAGAAAAGTAGGTGCTACAACATTAAAGACGATTTTCCAGCTCATCCCTGTTTGTTCATCTCCTCAGTAGTAGCGAGTGCCTGAAGCATCTGAACACTTGAGGAGGTCATATTTCACGTAGCCAACACGATCCACCTGTCTGCGGGAGTTCATACGCCAGTAGAAGCGGTCCCGGCAGAAATAGATATGACCTAAGACAGAAGCAGAGGAATTTTAATCGCTAGAATGCAAAATGAGACTCCTAACATGCCACACTATACCGTTAAATGCTACAGTTGTTTATTGAGCTCAGTGGATAAATTACCTTTGTACTGGAACACATCATGAGCATCATTGGGGACGCCTCCAAAGGTGGCATCTGTGTATCTGGGGTATCCTCTGTCGATTTTCTGGGCCTTCACATCAAGTCTGTGTTGAAGAAAATATGAAAACAATCAGTTGTCTCAAATCACAGACTTATGTTTTTTTTAAAAAAAGCTAATTTCAACAGATTATTAATAACCGCCAAAGTAGAGCAGACTGGATTGTATTTGAGCTGAAAATCTACTTTCAAAGAAATTGTACAGAAAGCAATGTAATTACAATTTTATACCCCAGGTCATCTCCTAACATGTTCACTTTTGCTGTCGTGGGAACGTGGATTCAAATGTTGAATAATGTGTTTGTGAGCTATGGAGGACCTCAGAGGACATGCAAATTGAAATAGAGCTTTTCTTTATTGAATATCTAATTTTACATTAAAAACAGGAATTCATAAATTGGTTTTGAAATCCATGAATTGAGCCATTATTTCCAAAAGAAACTTACATGGAGGACCTCAAGGGACATGCAAATTGAAATAGAGCATACTTGTGACAGACTTGTTTTCCATCCTGATTTCAGGCACACTTTGAACTCACCTCCAGTAGTTCTCCCCACTGAAGAGCAGCACTTTTCCTTTTCCCCTCTGCAGCGCTCCCTCCACCTTCTGAACGCTGTCGGGGAGGCCGAGCTTCTCAATGCTGCGGGGACCCAGGACACTCTGCCCTGTGTACACCCAGAATCGTGTTCCTGTAGAAACAAAAGGATTCTCAGAAAAATGCCACTTTTGGCTTAAGTGTTCCTTATAGCCCCTTTCATTGGAAATCCATTGCTAGGCTGTCAGCAGATGACATTCACTGCAACAGTAAATACACTGGTACACTTTGAGGATGTTTCTGTTTACAACTATTGACTGTATGAAGCTTTATTACCTGAGAAGAAGTACAGTTTCCTGCTCAGAATGTTCTCAAAGGCAGAGTCAATGACCGCTGGCAGAGCGGACCACCTCTCAGAAATTGAAAAAGGTCCCTTGAGCCCTCCATCGTTCGCGCTGGACATCTTCCAGTATTGTCTGTTGATCAGCACACGCATTTAACAAACATACACTGCCAGGTTTTTTTTGTGTTTCTCTTTTTGTTGTTGTTGTTGTTGTTTTTAACTTTACAAGGGAGCAGGAGACTTATTTGCTTACCCATCCTTGAAGAAATGTAGCTCTCCCCCGATCACTGTGATGGTGTCGAATTTGGTTAACTTGCAGGCATCTATGGACGGATCCACAGGTCGTGTGGGCGTGGGTTCGGTGGTGGTGGTGGGCTCATCAGGGTCTGTGTAGGGGGTAGTAGTGGTAGTGGTGCGAGGCTGAGGAGGGGTGGGATCAGGGCCTGTTTTGCGCCCTAAAAAAAGAAAGAAAATAGTTATGGTTGAGAGAAAATGCTGAGAAGTTGGAAATGTAAACATTTGGATGTGTGCGTGGTAACGCGGTTTGTCACGACCTTACCATAGAGATATTGAATGCCTTCAACGTCATCTTCATGCAGGGAGAGGTCTTCCACGTAGCTGTACATGGGGTACATGAGAGCCTCTCTTATGTTGGAGTGATCCAGGCCAAGGGCATGGCCAAACTCATGGGCTGCCACCAGGAACAGACTGTAGCCTGGAACACATACAGTTAAGTAACATTAATGAATGGCAAAGGTTTTCATACATCTTTAATAATCTCTAATTCCTTCCGTCTAATGTTCATGTTACTCACCCTGGTCAGGGCAGAGGCCCCATTTTTTGTCATCATCGTAGTTGTCAGTGGTAGCGCACCACAACTTGCCATCTCCTCGTCCCTCACTTGTGCAGGAGTCATACTCTTTACCCAAGAACACAAAGGGGAAGTGGCAGGGCTCTCCCTCAGAATTTCCACCGATCACAGCGGTCTCTGGCAAACAAAGACATCACAACAACAGTGAGAAAACAAGTCATTGTGGCGGCACTCCACAGCCTTTATGCATTGTGGTTCCTGTCACTCACCACGACTGGGACAGAATCCATATTTAATGTCTTTGTCAAAGTTGCTTGTGGTGGCACACCAGCGGTAGCCGTCACTGCGGCCCTCTGTAGTACAGCTGTCATATTCCTCCCCCAGAAAGACAAAGGGGAAGACACATGCTTCTCCATCTGCGTTTCCTCCAAATGTGTACAGAACTGTCGGGATTAGAATTAGTGGCAAGAATGAGCGGGTGAAGAACGCCACAAAAGCAAATGCCCTCGTTTGGCTTGACCTCTGAGCATTGATTTCCCTTTCAAAATAAATTGTCAGGCTTACGTTCACTTGGGCAGAAGCCAAATTTCTTGTCTGTGCTGTAGTCAGCTGTGGTTGAGCACCACGGCAGGTTGTCTGAACGCCCGTCAGTGGTACAGGTGGTGTAGGTTTTGCCCTCAAAAGTGAAGGGGAAGTGGCACATGGCACCATCAGCATTCCCATACCGAGTTTTCACAGCTTAGGTGACAGAAAATAAAATATAGGCATTTAATGCAATGTATAAAGCAAACACTGGGGGGAGACAACCTCATATTAATGGTTAGTGATGGAGGGAATTATATCTTGGTTTGTTTGATTACCTGGCCCTTTTCCCAGGGTCCAGTACTCATCGTCGTCAAAGTGGGCGTCACCCTGCATACCCTCACCAGGGGGGTAAGCGTGGGCCAGAAGACCATCTTTACCATCAAATGGGTATGGGTCTCCGTGGTCTGAATAGAAAATGAAACTATACGTTTAGACTTGTGTTCAGTACAACATTATAATACAAGTGTGATGACATGAATATAAACACCACAGATTAAATGACCACCGCACAAACGCATACCGGTTTTTCCAAATGAAATCATGATGTCAGCAGTCCCATCAAAGAGGCGGGTAAAAGTCAGAGGGGTCACGTCGCTCCACACCTTGAAGGCTCTGGCAAAGGCGTCATCAATCAGGGAGGTCTCCATGTCTGGAGTATAACTAATGATCCTGGGGAGAAAAGCAGAATGACAATCTGCGGTCAGACGTAAGTGAAGATAATATATCTCCATCAGAGATAACTCTGCATGCGGTGTGTTGCATTACAAAGCGCAAGCATTGTAATGTCACCAGGCCCCTCTACTCACCTGTAAGTGACATCGTGATGGTCCCATTTGAGGTCTCCCTCAAATGTTTTGTAGTTGGCCACATCAGGAACCCCACAGCGAGGCCGCTTCATGGCCTCCAGGGTGGACTTATCCAGCTCTCCAGTCTCGTCCAGCCCCATCTGCCTCTGCATCCTCTTCAAAGCCTTGGAAGTGGACACCATAGACTGAAAGCCACTGCGGTGCAGCGTGTCCATGTAGCCAAATTTCTTCAGATAACCCTGCAAGGAGAAACCACACCAATGAGTTCAGGTGGGTGATTAAATCAGAACGGGTTCTTATGAAGTAAACTTTTGGTTTTGGAAAACAAAGAAAGTCTGTCCTTGTGTTTTTGTAACACCTGTTCTTACTGTTACACCCTCACAGAGCTTGAATTCAGAACTAACATTATGATAGAGATCTCTATTCAGGTAATTACTTCCCCGTTCAGCTTGGTTACACACTGTTTTGGGAATTTTGATCTATCAAGACGAAGTGAACCATCTGCTACTCACTTCTGCCAGCTCCGTATCAGTCAGGTTTTTGATGATGTCTCCTGGGAACGTGACAAAGACAGACTTGAGTGGAAGGCTCCATCCATCCTGAATGCTTATCCCCAAAATTAAACACACAGCTAAAGCACAGCACCTCATGATGAGATCTGCTGTAGATTGCTGCAAAATGTAACAAAAAAACAATAGTAGCTTTGAGTGAGTTAGTTCTCAGTTAGACAAAGAGGATTAAAAAGCTTCAGTGCTCAGCAGGTTTCTCCTTCAGAGTTGGCTTCCCTTTTTGTTTTGACTGCTGGCTCTTGTTGTCTCTGCTTTGAGTCCTTGGTTGTGGACCTTGTTTTTATGCAAAGTTACGTCTTAGTCACTTTACCTCGCCCCCGCCTACTACTAACCTCAACCCTCCCACTTACATTTTGACAGACTGTATGTTGAATGGACATGGGGAATTTCCAAAATATCCACATTTAGCCTTACCTAACAGCTGAGTGGTTAGCTAATTGTTTTTTTTATTTAAAAAAAAAAGATATTTCCAGCTGGAGGGGGTGAGCCATGGCCCTTGGGGATAAGATCAATTATGACAAATTATTATAGCTTCATTCTATGTGAAAAAGGTAATGCATGCTCCTGAAAACCCGCACAAAGGATTAACCAAATAACAAATGACTTTGGAAGCTCCTAAAGTTAATTTCATCTTGAGAAACTAGATCATAAAAACTGGTATGAAAACATTCAGGAAATAACTTAAAGAGAGCGTAAGGACAATGTTAAGATGCTCAGGTTGTTCTCATCCTTTTAAATCATGCAAAAAGCTCTTCCAGAAATATGTTAATGTATTTTTACCTGAATACAACACACTCATCATGGGACCCAGCCAGACACTTCTGTTATTTAGATACGTAAAGTAATGAAATAAAAAAAGTTTGTTCCACTTTTTTCTTTCATAAATAGAGAATAATAAATAGATTTGTTTCCTCTTTTTCCAAATATCTGGATACTGTCAAACTAGGTCAAGCTATAGCTAGATTATTACTGTTGTTCTCTTTTCTGAAATCGTTGAGGATTAATTCAGTGTTTTAAATTTTCCATAACAAACGATAGAGGTGATTAAGAAATCACCATGTATTTCAATATGATTTGTATTGTGTTGGCCAGATTTTGGGGAACTACCTGCTTCATCATCATTGCGCACTGTTACTGATGCAACATCTTTACTGGCTTCATCACTACGATGACCCAATTCATTAGCTGTGACTTATATGTCTCATTTGGCAATGAATGCTACATCTAATGTGTATTTTTTTTTACTTCTCTATTTCTCATGGGCATGTGTCCAAAAAATGAACTTCAAAACAATTCTAAAAAACAAGTTCTGCGCCGGCTTATCTCTCGTCTTGATAGTGACTACCTGCAGGGGTGTATGCTGGGTATATGTTGATACTTTGAGGTATGTGATCAAGGTGTTGTGGACAAGGATGTGTCTCAACCAGCATATCATGACTCACTCATGTTCCCACATGAATGGCCAAAGCTGCATATGATGGAATTTTTTTCAGTGAACATACTGCTGACATCCTTTCTTCTCGTACAAACATGTTTACTCAGTTGCTCGGCCGCATTTCCAGATGCAGGAAAAATGAACAACTCTTTTTAACTGATGAGCCAAATCAAAATACTACATGCGAAGTAGAGGGGGAAGTCCCTGTCCAAGCCCATGATGTCGAATGCTTCTCCAAATCATACCAGTGGCTTCTAGCTGCAATTCAGACTTGATTATTATAGCGTTTTGAACAGAATGAACTGCACATCTGCACAGATTCTCTAATGAATTGCTTTTTATGGTCAAAGAAATTTGTATCTATCAATGTCCTCATGAAGAGGAGGTGGGAAGTTTTACACCTCCTCCTTGATGAGGACAGTATTCTTCCTCGTATTGGACTCTATGGTTTCCTGATGTGGTGGATGCTTGACACATTTTCTTACGTGCATCATTCATCCCCCACTTTCTATCTTTTCGTTGACGTGTCTAAGGAATCTTGTCATATCCTCTCCTCATTAAGTACTTCCTCTTTTTTTTAATGTACTGACTGTTGTTTGTTTTCCCACGAAGAGCAGCAGCCTTGGTAAAACATAGATTTTGTATAATTAGAGCAGTATGTCTAAACAGGTGCTATAAAATTAAAATGTATTGTGTATGTTCTAAGTCTTGATGACACACATACGTCTCCAGATTTTAAAGGTCTCATATTGTAAAAGTGAGATTTCCATGTCTTTGTTTTTTATATTATTAAACAGGGCGAGGTGCAATATATAAATAGTGTAAAAGCATCAAAACACTCAATCGACAGAGGAATGCACACAATGCATCTGTATTCAGAAACTGTGCCTTTAAACAAGCCGTCAGGGCTACTGTACGGCTGTGATGTCACAACTATACTCATCGTGTTCTCATTAACACGTTCGTAGCAAATCCTATGTAAAGTTATGCACAGAAATTCATACGTGCTGGCAGACTGCAGAACCAGACCAGAAGTCAAAAGTTGCCAAACCGTAAGTGCAACAACAAACAAAAAAACAACAATTTTAGCCAACGAAAGGTGACGGTTATGGTTAGGCATGAAAAACACTTGGTTAAGATTGGAAAAAAGGCTGCGGATTGGTTTAATACGGACAAAAATTAAACCCCGCTCCACTGTCTTAAAGTCCCGTGTCCAGCCAGCTGCCTGGACCTGCCTCTTTATACCATACAGTGGCTCTGTATGCTTTCACTATAGGGAATATACACAAATTACTGCACATTACTTTGTGTTGTTAAATGTATGAAAACTGCATGAAAACAGCCTGCTTTACTATATATAGGAAGAATGTGTCGCTACAGTGCAGTTACAGTCAATCGTGGTACAAAGACACTGAGATTGTAGATAATGAAGACCAGGAAAAACTGACCAATCAGAGCAGACTGGTCTTTTTTGGGAGGGACTCTTAAAGAGACAGGCGCAAAAACCGAGCGTTTCAGACTGAGGGTGAATACAGGTATATTCAGACAGACAGTATGAGCAAAATGATGTGTTTTTGAACACTAACGCATGTTCTAGTAGATAGTAGAAACAAAAATACGTAAGTATGAGCATTTGCATGTTTGACCTTTAACAATTAAACTGACTGCTCAAAACAAATGTATTTGTGAGAGGAATAAAAAAAAGAGTCTATTTCCTTAGTTTTATTATGCTTGTGTCTCTTAACCATCACTTTATATGCATATAAAGGGCGGCTGTGACTTGGTGTCAGAGTGGGTCGTCCTCTGTTCGAGAGATTGGTGGTTCGATCCCCATCTCCCCCCGGTCCACATGTCGAAGTGTCCTTGGGCAAGACACTGAACCCTGAATTGCTCCCCGTGCTGCGCATGGGTGTGTAAATGTGGTGTGAATGGTTAGATCAGAATAGATGATCTGTAGATGTCCACTGCCGTCAGTGTGAATGTCTGTGTGAATGGGTGAATGTGACAGACACTGTGAAGCGCCTTGAGTAGTCAGATGACTAGAAAGGCGCTATATAAGTACAAGTCCATTTACCATATTATTCACAAATCCAACACACTGGTCCTGGAGAACAGGGAATATATTTCCGTTATTCCGCTAATTTGTTTTCAGTGTATACATATTGTTAACACAAAAACAGAATACCAGCTACAGTATAGTTGTACAGTACATTTTTGGCCACATGTTTTACCTTTTTATTCAGAGTAAAGCAGCTCTATCCAGCTTAAATTGCACAAGCAATCTTTCATTTGATGCCTTTTTTTATGGTCATTCAGACACAATCATAAGGTTATTTCTGTTTATATGTGGCTCCTCAGTGGATCCCCAGGCCTCCTTTGAAAACATCTGCCACTGATTTTGCGTGGCGTCAAAGGCTTAATGAAAATGGCTCCATGCATTTTAACAAATGCCACATTTCATTTGGTTCCACTACTTAGCTTCCAAAAAGACGTCTGGCACAGACCCTCGAAAAATACACATTTTTCTGTGTGGCATACTTCCCAAAATTGCCCTCAATCACAGCACAGCCTGTTGGCACTCACCACCACAACAGTATGAAGCAGCCAACTGCGTCATCACAGAGCTGGATAATATCATAGCAGAGCAGCACGACCCTCACAGCTCATGTGAGAGGGATCTTTATGATTCGGTTAGCCATGTAATATCAAGAAGTCGTCATTTGTGACCTTTCTTTATTTTTTCTGGAACTGCTGAAACATTGAGAGGCACAATACAAAAAAACCCCTCCCTGCATGTACCAGACATGGTCTAAATTTTAAAGAGTTTTTAAGGGGTAGTTTAGAGTTTTTCAAGTGCTGTTGTATAAAAGTACTTATCCAGAGTCACTGTATTACCTACAGTAGGTGGCGGTCGGCACACCTCTGGTTTGGACAAGCAGATAGGAAGCTAAGAAATGTACATGCCTTTGCTCTCATCAAAGCCACCAGATTCCATTGAGTTGCTGGTCTACCGCTGCCTCGATCGATTTGTTTGTTTGTTTTGCTAGTTCCTAACCCTTTAAAACACCAAAATCACACAATAACATAAACACACTAACTGATTGAGGCAGCGGTAGAACAACAACTCCTGTGTTCTTCAAGATAAAATGACTGTTTTTGTCAATGGAGTCTGGTGGCTTTGACGAGAACACATTTCGTGACTTTCCTCCTGTCTTCTTCTCCAAACTGGGGGCATGCCACCTGCCATCTAGGTAAGACACTGACTATGGATAAGTACCTCATACAACCACACTTCAGTATATCCAAACTACAGTATACATTTAATGTCAGCAATAGCTCAGGGTAAAACCTCTGATGAGCACTAGTAAAATACTGCTTCATATTATGTTTTCTTTAGCTGGTGTAGATTCTGCTCAGCAAGTTTTGAAACTTTGTCCCTAATTGTGACATGGTCTGTTTAGTTTCTCCTCTGCCTTGTTAAAGCAAACTGTTTATGTCTTATGGTATGTTTCTAGCAAGCAGTTATAAATACAAAAATCACTTCCTGTCTGCCACAATTGATGTGGTCCCTTAGCCAGCTTCCTCGTTCAGCTGCGTTGTGTTTTACGACGACTGGTTTGTTGACTTTGCGGTGGGACACAGAGACTGTGCAATACACAGGGCTGTGACTGTGTTTGATGTGGGTGGAGCGTTACCCCGTCACCATGTCCAGGTACTTTACCAGCCCTGCTGAGTCTGCTGTGCTTTGCAGTTATTCTCGGAATAGTTTTGTTTTTATACCCCACTAAACTCTCACAACAGTTTATTTTGGCTATCCAAGAAGTTTGCCTCTGTGTTATTTTTGATCATTCATTCATGGTATTCACTTCATTATTGCAATAACAATGAAACTAAAACAGTAATGAACAGCATGTCTAATGTATTGTCTCTGAATAGTTGTAACCCTTTTTAATTAGTCCAGATACTCTACATGCTTGTGGGTGAAAATAGCACACACAGATCCTCAGAGCACAACAAACTAAAGTTATGATACAACCAAAACAAAAACTGATCCAAACAAGTGGAGTGGTAACCATGTTGTGCCCTCTAAGCCCTCAAGTGTCACTCATATAACAGCTTGTCTGTAATGAGTTATAAATCCGCATGATAATAAAGACAGAAATAATCCCATGAACAAACTTTAAACAGTTGCCATAAAGTTGTGTAAGTCTATGAATGTGTGAACTGTGGGAGCACAACAGGCCACAGCTTTGACTCATGTCTCCCTGGAGGGTTACTTCTCCTTCACCAAACACTTCATCAAAATCTAGACTATTAGTCACCTTTGGGAATATGTCTTGCTTACTGTGCCAAAACACAATATTTCAGCATGACAATCAAATAATAAAGATTGTTTGTTTGTTTGTTTATTTGGATCCCCATTAGCTTCAGGGTAGCTAGAAGCTATTCTTCCTGTGGGATAGAAAAGATGGATTCTTGTTCAGAGTTATGCAAATAACATTTTTAGATTAGACTTTCAGCTTCTGAAAGGACATCTATAGTAATATAATAATGATCCACATAGGGATGTGTCATCCATGTCACATCCAGCACAGGATGCTCAATGCAAGAATAAAGTGCGTCACTCCAAGATGACTTTCAGATACTGTGACAAAACAAAATAAACAAAAAAAAAACAACCTTGCATCAGTCTTAACACTTCATCAGGCACACATTTGCAACAACTTTGTGGGGAAAAGAAGTTCCAGCACACTGCCTGGGATCAAAGCACAGTGCCAAGGCAAGTTGATCAAAGCTGTTAAAAACCAAACAAACTGCATGTCGTAGAAACTATAACTGCTTATCACTGTTTTCTTGCCTATTGCTCTGGGTGTTTGGGTGCAACCACAAACCAAAAAATGCACATTTCATCTGCTTCCACTCAGGTAATCTACTGGATTGGGACACTTTTGTTACGGATAAGTGAAACAGGATATGACAGAATGTCCTGGAAGCTTTTATGTTGATGTTTTGCAATGACTTTGGTAACTTGAGGTCCTTTTAATAAGTGATGTAATCCTTATTAACATTGTTACATGTTAATACGGCTATATTTGTGAATCATAGCACCATAAACACCTGTATTGTTAGATTATAAGAAATTCATAAGCACTTATGAGAAATGTATTATTATGCACTTATAACAGTTAAGTATGCTTTTCACATCTAAAACGAGAACAACGCCTTGTTATGGTTTGATATGTTATATCTTTTACAATTTACCTCAACGTTCAAAGATACTGTAATTGTACTAATAATTATACTTTTTTTCAAATGCCTCTTTGATGCTCTGTTTTTATCAAACTCTCACAATGTCCACAAGTAGCTGCCATTTACGTAAAGGGGATTTAAAAAAAGAGGTTTATATAGTTTACATTTTATTTTTTATATAGTTTTACATTATTTAATTTTTTATGAACACGTGCTCATCCAGATAGGGAGCTGCAAAGTACTTACAGTATAATGGCTTTATAATCTAACAATACACAAGTCCCTTATTACCTATTACTTACGCTTATTACAAGGACCTTTATATAAAGCATTTGCCTATGACCTTGTATGGACACATACACAATTACAACATTCTGTGTTGAGGAACCAAACATGTCATCTTAGTTGTGCACATTGTTTACCTGTGTGAGAATGGCAGATGTAACTGAGGGACATATGTGGCAGTCTCTGCTCTATGAGATAGATGACAGTAAATGAGAAGAGCGTGATACAGGGAATGACATGCAACAGAGATCAGGGGATGCGGTTCACGTTTGGCGCCTTAACCCCCTATAGGCCAACAGGCTTCTCCAGGGAGCTATAACTTCGAACCATGCTATTTGTAATGTATAATATCAGAAGAAGCAGCCGGCAGGTTTGGCTGAGAGCCACGCGTAAGGGTAGACTGCGCCTGCCGAGGCGTGGGCTGCTACTGCAGAGTGAGTCCAGGCGGAGTTGTGTTGACTTTATGGACTGCCATCTTTCACCACCACCGTTAAAAGCTAATTACTGCGAGTCATAAGCAGTGGCCTTTATGGGCGTTCCATCCTTTGCCATCCAAAGCACAGCCACAGGGAGGGACAACATGGGCCACGATGGGAGCTCTGATTGCACCAAATATTATTATGACTTGTTTAACTGCACATGGAGCAACGCCTCCACAACTTTTTAAAGAGTTGTTTTCAAAATCTGCCACAACCAAACTGAGGGCCTGTGAAACAAAACAAAAAAGTGCTTTGCTACAGATAGTCATTTTGTGTTTTAATACAGAGTCATGTCCAGGTTTTAAAAACCACTCAGTCTCAGAAAATGGGAAAGGGGATGGGAATTTCCCCTTCCTGATAAAGGACAAGCAGCTGATAGCAGGCGGGAAGTGAGTCAGGCTCAGCACTGCTTTGCCACACTTTGGTTCAGACTTGTCGAGGCAGGCAATTATCCCTGCTTTTGATGTGTGCTTGCTGGGGTTTGAGCTCTCTGTTACCGCGGGGTTGCCGGAGTTTGAACTTGCGTGGCCTAAGATAAATGAAACATTTCCCTCCAGGACAAAAACCAAATTGTTGTGCACACACTGTGTCATTTTCCTGTAATGCAGCAAAACAACTTGAAGCCTGACATTACTGTCAGTGGTTATACATTTGCTGATGACTTGTGTCACTAAAATGGACAGCAATAGATCTAGCATTATCTTAAGCACATAGCATTTTAATCGTGATTAACCTGTTAAAAATGCCCAAGTAACAAACAACAAACTGAATTCACAGTATATTTATCCTGTAGGCAGTGTTAGGATGCTAAAGTACAATTTTGTGGCACTTGTACTTCACACTTTATGATACTGTATACATCTACTGCACTATAACTTGGAGGCAAGAATTGTACTTTTTACTCCGCTGCTTTTATCCAACAGCTTTAGTCACTTTAGAGAATTTGATTATTATTACAAAATATAAATCAACTAATACATTGTCCCTTTTTAGCAGTATATCAAATCATTGAAATGAGCCCCATCTTTAGCAGCAACATTAAAGCGTTCTTTGTAAACACATAGATGCATCACTTATTATAATCCAATAATATAATATGTATTATTTTAAAATGGGCCATTCTGCATAATGAGTACTTTAACTTTGCTTTTATATTTTGATGCTAATGCTTCTGTACTTTTACGTTAGTAGGATTTTGAATGCAGTACTTTTACTCCTGAGTACTTCTTCCACCACTGCCTGTGTGTACACCGTATTGAAGTTCACGAGAAAACATCATTTTGGCAGAATGACAATATGTGGGTGAATCTTATGTGGATGTGAGAACTACATTCCTTTAAGATCTCTGTGAGATGATCGACAACTTCAAACAGCCATTTCATGCTCACAAATCTAGGGTTATAAAAATACAAACGGCTGTTTATGATAAAAATATACGATAAACCTTCTTGCAAAATATGTTATCCCTTACCAAAGGAAGTAGACTACAAGTTCATTTTATTTAGTAAACTTGAGAAAAGTATATTTCCCCAAGTATGCACCTATATCAGTGTACTAGTATACTTATAAGTATATTCATTTAATACTGCCTGGGACTACTTTATAAAAATATACTTTTAAGTATACTTAAATTATTAGAGCAGTAAACTTTGTGAACACAACTAGTTTATTCATTCATCTTCAACCGCTTGTCCCTGTCGGGGTCGCGGGGGGGTGAAGCCGATCCCAGCTGACATCGGGCGTGAGGCGGGATACACCCTGGACACGACGCCAGTCTATCACAGGGCACAATTAGTTAATGTCTAAGTTTTATTTTTTAACTGCAGCTATACTACAAGTGAACTTACTTTTAGCTTACTGGCAAAATACTTCTAGCTCACCTTTTTAGTTTATGGAAGTAAACTTTGGAGATATAAGAAGTTAACTTACAGGTATACTTTTCTTAAATATATCTCAATGAAAAGAATACGTACAAATATAGGCCGAGTTTACTTACACTTTTTTGTATAATTGTCAGTATAAACCAAGAATACTTAAGTATACTTCTATGAAGTTTATATCTGATGAAATACATACAAATTGAACTGAATTGAACCTTCTGTTGAGTTTGAAGGACGCACAGCACACTGGAATAAACTTATTTTTGGTAAATGCTCAATTGTAGCCACTAAGTTCACTTATATCACGTATAGTTGCAGTTAAAAATAAAACTTAAATATAAACTAGTTGTGTTCACAAAGTTTACTACTAGCACATTGATTTATACTGGAATTATACTTGAACTTTTCTCAAGTTTACTAAATAAAATGAACTTGTAGTCTACTTCCTTTGGTAAGGGATAACATATTTTGAGAGAAGGTTTATCGTATATTTTTATCATAAACAGCCGTTTGTATTTTTATAACCCTAGATTTGTGAGCATGAAATGGCTGTTTGAAGTTGTCGATCATCTCACAGAGATCTTAAAGGAATGTAGTTCTCACATCCACATAAGATCACCCACATATTGTCATTCTGCCAAAATGATGTTTTCTCGTGAACTTCAATACGGTGTACACACAGGCAGTGGTGGAAGAAGTATTCAGTATGTTATTTAAGTAAACGTAGAAATACTCTGTCCTGCATTCAAAAATCTTACTTATAAAGGTAAAGTTAAAGCACTCATTATGCAGAATGGCCCATTTTGGAATATAATTAGCGATGCACTCATGTGTTTATTGCTTTAATGTTGCAGCTCGTAAAGATGGGGCTCATTTCAATGATTTTATAACCTCTTATAAGGGATAATTCATAAGTTGATTCATATTTTGTAATAATAATCAAAATGTTGACTATCCACAATTATATAAAACAGTCGGTACAACTTCACAAATGTTTTTGAACGATGTTTATAACGTGGTGCTTAAATCTGCACTCTATTCCATAATCTGCACTCTATCCCTCCTCCACGGGCTAACTCTAGTGTCTTGAGGATATTAATCAGCCAAGCCGGTCTTTAGAGCTGCCATCAGAAGAAGTCTGCTGATGCTGAAGGGGCCATCCCGACATGAGGGAGCAGCTTAATGAAGGGCCCAGATGGGACCTTTGTACCTTCCACAGTAGCGCCAGATCAACAGTGAGCACTCTAACTGCTCAGGTTTAATCACACATAACCAAAAATATTCTTTACCAGCAGGTGGCAGTCTGTCATAAAGACTGTCAATGACGTCAAAAGAGAGAGAGAAACAGAGAGGAGAAATGCAGCATCAAGCTTTAACAGCCAGTACTGGATAAGGAAACCCTGTCTTTTACCACGGGAATTGAACTATGCCATTTAACAAAAGCATACTTACAGCACCTTTGCTCGATCGGCTCCATAAAAACTGATTTTTCAAATGAAACCCTGTGAACTATTTTTGCATCTTCTCTTTAGTCTGGGTTCACCCAATCACACATTTTACCATCTTGCTTCAAGGCTGTTTCTCAAAATACCTCCTGAGGCAGAGATTTGATATTTTTAAGAAAAGGAGATCAATTATTGATGTTGTTCTAATTTTGTAAGCCTTTTTGTTGAATAATTGATTGTAAGGGGGGATGAGTTTGTTTTATTTGCAGAGTCCTAATGGTGTTTTATTGAAGGGTTGCCACATATGCCCTTATTGCTGTTTCTCAGAGGCTCAGCGCGTGGGAGGAAACCCACTGAAGGAGTGCAAAAGACAATTGATCGCACCATATTTCTGTGTCGGCACCTTGAGGTTAAATTCACAGCTAAAGATGAGGACAGTTAATCTGCTCTGTGTAATTGCTTTGCCCTATCACAACTATTTATCTAAAATATGTTTCATATCATTGCATCTTAATAGGCCGTGTTCAGTTAGCTACCGCATGCAAATTTTCCATATGCTGCAAATTTGCATTCACTCATTCACTTTTTTTTTGCAGCTTCTCTTTTTTATGCACATGAGTTTAGATGTAGCCTCTCATTAGCTGTGATGCCAACTAGGAATTGATGTTCCCACATCGCTGTATCATAACACAGATGAGTCCGACAGATGTTTTTATAGCAAAGGTAGAATTGGTGCCATTATTTTCACGGCTGATTGCTCTCCTGTGGAATCGCACGTGCGGAAGACTGCCAACAACGAACTGTATATGACGGTGGATATAGTTTGTGCCTTATAGTATAACGCCCTTTTAATGTAGCACTTCTTGTGTGGGCGTTATCCTTCCTTCATCCTTCAAAGCTCTGCACTGGAGCTGTGTTACAGCTGTTCCCTAAGACAGGACAGTGCTGTGATGGTATATAAAGTGTTCTGACAAGGAGCTTTGTTTCCTGTTTTGCAGCAGCACCGGGGGCACAACACGCTTGGTTATTCATGACGCCTGATCAGAGCCCAGGTAGATCAAACCACTCCTCCATTTTTAATGAATAAAAGCCCATTTCCGGGACACAAATGTCATGTGATGCATTTTCCCCTCAGCCCGCCCTGGAGGTAGTGAGAGTCTTTGGGGGACTGGAAGGTCAGTGCCGGTCTTCATGCTAATGTTAAGAGCTAAACATTGATCTGAAACATAGTTGAAACGCCTGTTCTGAAGAAATATTGATCCAAACAGGTGGATTTCAGGGTACAAGGATAGCTACACTGGATGTCACTTGCTCTCTTGAAATTACAATACTAATATTTGTTAGTTTGCATTTATTTCCAACCACATCTTTACCACAATTCACCTTTCCTGAGAACTCCAATTACAAATGTGCACCAAGCCATTAACTGAATCTAATGTAAATGTAATAGCAAATGTGTCTCACCATTAAATATAAGGTTACTACACCCTGAACCTGGTTTTACTGCAGAATGTGAATATGAACTGGTAGAAAGGCCGGCCCCTCTCCTTCCCTCAGGATCTGCGGTTAGCACCCACATTAGCCTCAAGGACAGCAGGTCGCTGCAGGGAAAGGTCACCTCCACTGGAAATACAAAGCTCAAGTATTTCCTTTCCTTTTATTTGTTGTTCTTATCTGACGTCTCTTTCCACTTGATATTCAGTCCTTTCCTGAAACTCAGCTTCTGTGCTCAGGAAACAAAGCCAACAGGATAAGAATAGCCTCTGAGACTGAATTATAAGTGTTCGACTGCATGTAAAACATTCCTAATATTGAACCAGACTATTGATTTATATAAGCTCAGCACCAAATCACATGAAAGCATGCACGTGTCTAGTTTATTCTCTGCTGTATGGATTCTAGACGTGTTACTGTATATCTGGAAGAGGAGACTGAAGTGAATCTGCTGGCAATTTGAGAGATGGAGTCTCTAAATACAGCAATAGTGCGCACTCTTTGCTAGGATTATGTGGTCTTTCCAAGAACTTTATACATCGGCACATATCAAAGAAACTAATACATTTCATAGAGAGGAGAAATGGGATGTCGGAGCTGTGACAACTCTCGACTGTTATCTAAGAGCCACTCGCTGCTTTATTGCAGTAGTAATGAGAATTCTGACAGAGCTGCCAAGCTGCAGCAAGGTACCAACAGAAAGCTGAGATATCTGGGGCTTAAAGTTTTGATTGCCGTGGAAGAATTACAACTGAGGAAGCGGTGACTCGTCAAGAGGACTGAATTGGTAGAAAATAATATATTTATCATTACTAAATAAAAAAAACAGGCGTGGGTGGGTGTCTTTTCGGAGTGTATCCTCTTTTAGCATACAGGAATAATGGATGGATAACATCTGCTTGCACCTAACTTTACACTCACATTAACCAATTATTTTTGTGGCCTCTTAGGGACAGAGGGACAAGCTGTAAAGACATTAACATATAATCACCTTTTAATATGGAGAACGCAGCAACATTTGCATTCATTCAGAGTCCTGTTTTCAAAGTCCAATATTCACTGTTGCTCAAATTTCATCACCAGCTTGTTTACTTGGTCTGAAATGATAAAGATGAGAGTGGTGAGACTAAAAAACACTTAAGTTGTGGGTTGAAAAACCAAAACAATGAGCTTCAAGACGCGATAAACCTCAATAGAAAAGAGGGAACCTGTAGATTCAGGTGGGTACAACGCCCAGGACATTGGCACCACAGTCTGTTTCCACTCAACAAAACTCCTTCAGTTAAGGATAGGTTTGGTTTTGGTTTAATGTTGATAATCACTTTGTGTCTCAAGCTAGAAGTCACTGCTGACTTTTTCTGTATTAAAGTTGTAATCCATAAGATTTTCATCTATTTAATTGTCATTTAAGATCCTATCCATCAAAGAGTGAGTTAAAACAATGGTGAGTGATCATATGACCCACTAATGAAAGCACATACAGATCGTCACTAACAGTTATGCTGCGTTAACTTGTCATCGGAAATCGGGAACTCCCAACTTCTGGGTCAGGTTTGTAGTAAGGACAGACGTATAATAGAAACATGTGTGTGTGTGTGTGTGTGTGGATTTAAGAGGGTAACATATAGCAAACGGACCGAAGGTAGAGAGGTGAATGTGTTTCCAAAAAGTTTACAAAAGAGCAAAAAATAAAAAAACAAGTTAACACACATAGTGACCCTGAAGGTAACAAGATGGAGGCTCTGAAAGAACAGGCTCGCCTGCAGTTACACCTTACAGCCAAAGGCCGCTAGAAACAACATATCTCAAATCTTATGGAGTACATCTTTAACCGAATAGTTTTATTGACTAAATCTAACAAAATTGCGACTGTTTCACAAAGTTAACCACATGTTTAAAACTGTGACCACTGCGATCAGTTATGGGGACGTGTCGATGTGCTGCCACTGTAAACGTAGGTTGTAAATACAATTACCTGTAGAGAGCACATTATATTATACATTTATTTAACTTCTATTTTCCTTAAGGGTGTGTTATGTACAGTCCAACTGGCCCATACACTGTGGACAAATCAAGATACAGGTGGTGTGGATTGTATTAAGGTTTCTGTCTTCTAGGCAGTCCGAGCATCAAAATGTCTGATGCCTGCTCATTCCCGGGAGATGTTAGTCAAGACTGCAGTACAAAATATCTTAACTTTACATAAGAGATTGTCATCCACTAGGGGAACATAGGTGAACTGGCTTGGCCAGTGATTCAAGTCTTTACAAGAGACCAAACTAAATTACTTTACATTCTCATACAGTGTTTTTATCTCAGTGGCATTGAACATAGCTTAATTACTAATCTACAGATGCCCCAGTTTGGCATTATGCAACATGTTGCGCTTACAGGATAGTTAAGATACTCACAATCGTCAGTTTGTCTTTCGCAGTCCAGTCCATACTAACTAAAATACTGAGTAAGGCCATGGAAGCCACTGTTCCTAGTGGTATGCTGTGATAAGGTCATCATCGGTCCATTTAGCAGAAAAAAGAAAACCCAGCTCCTACCACCAGCTGGCATGGAGGCTGCATGAACACGAACTTTAAGTGCATCTTGTCTTTCTCCCCCATGAGTAGCTGTCATGTTGCCACCACGTGTCTCCTGCACGCAGCTTCTAAAAGGTTAAAACCTCCCATTCCCTCCAGCTGCTTGTTTTCTTATCCCTGTCCATCTCCTCAGTAATGGAGGAGTGCTGCTGGATCCACTGAGGGGACTCAGCTCCAGTGGAGAAGAGTTAAGGGATTACAAAACCCTTCTATCAGCACACACACACCTCTTGGCTGTAAAAATCTCTCCCATAGTACCACTTGCTCTTCCACTGTTGTGCGATTAAGACCCTGTAGAGGCGATGAGCATCCAAAGCTGTGCTACTTTAGTCTCTTATTTACATTATTATTACATTCATATTCTTCAGTCACCGTCAGTTTAAACATACACACAGTCTTACAGTAATAAGATGAACCTGCTCTACTGAACTTTCATTCTATAGCAAGTTATAACGTATGATAATCTGGTACTGACCAAAAAACAATAACTTAGATTGCATGTTGTAATGTTCACACCAACTGTTTGACCATAGTGAAAGAGTTAAAGCTTGACCTCTTCGGTTTGTTACTAAGATACACGGTCACTGTCAAAAAGACTTCTATTATTGCAAGTTAATAGATACTTTTTTTCTCTCTCGCTCTGACCAAGTTTTCAGTAAATCCACTCCTCCTGAGTAAAGATAAATGATCTTCCAGTATTTTGGATTCATGATCTCAGTTGTTACAGCATCGTAGCACTTAATGCTCCTCATAAGACTACATTCAAATGAGGAGGGAACCGATGCTCTTGCACTGAAGATTACTTTCCCATACAGTGATCAGCTCCGTTCCTCGGCTTAGACTGTGTTCTGCTCCAGTAAGGGCGGATGTTCTTTAGGTTGTTGGGGTGGTTCGGCCCTCTGGTCCTGCTGCTGCTCAGGTGGAGGCGACTGCTGTTGGTGTTGTTGCTGTTGTGGAGGATCGGTTTTTGGGATTTCCTTCTGAGGGGCCTGTGGCGGTGATGCCTGTTGTAGCTCTAGATTGGGCATTTCTTTCCTGTCGCTGGGCTGAATCTCCAGAGCTGGTGTATCCTTGCAGCAGAAGTATTGCTGCAAGATTTTCTTGAAGGCTGTGCGGAACTTCTTAATACGGAAAGCGTAGACAATTGGGTTGACAGCCGAGTTGCCATGGGTGAGCAGGATGGCAATGTAGAGGAGGACTATAGGCTTCTTGCACTCAGGACAGAAGAGTGTGATGCAGTTGATGATGTGGAGGGGGAGCCAGCTGATGGCAAAGAGAAAAAGAACCAGAGCAAGAGATTTAGCAAGATTCAGCTCCTTGTCATAGTACTTGTTGGGGTCTGCGTGACTCGTGGTGAACTTCTTATTGTTAAGTTGCTTGTGGATCACATAGAAGATCTCTGCATAGATGACCAGCATGAACAGCAACGGCGGCAGCACCCAGCCGAAAAAGTTGAAATAGACCATGTAGTCCATGCTGATGACGTTTTCGAACTGGCAGGTGATGATGAGGTCAGAGCTGATGGAGCCGTTCTGCTGGAGGCGCTTTAAGTTGTTCCAGCCCAACATGGGGGTAAGTCCCACGATGAAGGCAACCGTCCAGCATATCACCACTGCTAGCCCTGCTCGCCTCGGGGTCACCAGCCGCTTGTACCTGCAAACAACACAATATCATGTCAGCACTTCCCAACACAGCGCTCTCAGGGCGCGCATACTTCATCTTTCCAGTCGTAAGTGCCCTTGGGCTTACAAAAGGTGTGATTCACAAGAGAGAGATAAACCAAGCCCCCTGGACACATTACACATGTTTCCTTGGAGCACACATTTCCACTTGAACAAGACAGTGTCTGCAAACACTTATCAGTAAACCTTGCCCTTTGCAGGACTGCTACTTCATGCTTCTTTTGTCCAGGGTAAAACTTTTAAATTGTTACTTTATATATTATATAGCTCTAACAATTGGCTCAATATTGTATAATAATTTATCACAGTGGTACAGTAGACACAAGCTGCAAGACTTGGCATACAACAAGAGGCTTTACAGGTCTGGCTTTTTCATAGTTTATAGTGTTTTATGGATAAGAAGCAGGGGGTAGAAAAACAAAAGGTACAGAGGCTGTAAAATCTTATCACTGCTGTCCTATGACTAAGAAATGACAGAAATCACTCAGTCTGATACTTGCCTAGAGGCTGGAAAACAGTTATCTGATCCAGCTTATGCTAGAGAGTGTGTAGAGCAATGATTGATTTTGATACAACATACGCTTTAGTAATTGTATTAGCATTACAATAACATGACCTTTTCTAAAGTGGAGCCAGAAGCAAAACAAAACCCCGTTATTAAAACCGGTGCCACGTCGCAGATTAGTATCAATCAGGGATGTATGTGTTGGGATGGGTCCGAGTCTGATGCTCAGCAAGATGATCATTATTCACGCAATGAGCCTGTGAGCCGGTCGGCTCAGAAGAGATCAGATACTAATCTAACAGCAGGGAGTGTCCCTCTTGATAGCAAATACAAGTTGTGGGAGGGGAGTGGCAGTAGAAATTCCCTAATGAGAGAAACACAAGGACACACTGACGTAAAAGTAGTTGTGGGAGACACCATTAAGCTTGGATGGATTTATAAGTAGCAAAAATATAAAATTCCTGACAAACTGCTATCATAACCCTGGAAGACTTAGTTGTGCGTGCAGGAGATTAAACCTCAAGGCTAAATTCTCAGACAATGAATTACCCCTCTCCTACGAATGAAGATTATCTTTCTCGGCCCTTCAGCACCACTGTTCAGCCTTTTGTCTCAGCCTGGTATGATAAACCACTGGTGGCATCGAATACAAAGAGGGATATTGAATCGATGAGAGCAAACCTGACCTTTTTCGTACCCTCAAGAAACACAGAAAAACATATTTCTCATGTATGCAACCCCACCCATAAATGCTCTAATTCTGTCACTGTGCTGCCACACATATTAGCATCTCCAGGACACAGGGACTAATTAAAGCTGTTGGTTGATCAAATGTGCCCTGGTTAGCTGTCATGTCAGGGCTGGTGAGTCAGATCTATATGCATAGAATGGGACTGACAGGATGGAGGCATAATGTGAAGAGAAACAAGACCCATGAGGAAAATCAATGGAGCACAACACTGGAGCTGGAGTGACTTGTGCTAAAAAACATTCTCACCACCGCCACTTGTCATATTTCCATGTGGCACAGATGGCGAGAAACAACCTTGTGTTACTTTCCACGTGCGGGGGTTATGAAAAACCTCATTACCTGGTTGGGATCTTGACCCTGAGATAGCGGTCAATTGCAATAGCCAGAAGGGCCAGGATTGAACTTTGCGTCAGCACCAGCACCGTGCACGCGACGAGCAGGCAGCTGTAAAAGTGAGTTTGGAGTCCGATGCTGATAGTGATGGCCAAAGGGATGACGAGCGCTCCCACTGCAATATCCGCCAGAGCGAGGGAGACGATGAAACAAAAGGTGTTATCTCGTAACGATTTATTAATTTTCACCGCCCAAACAACCATCACGTTCCCGATCACAGACGCGACCGCAATCACCACCTCCATTCCTATGTAGAGCGACTGCGCTGAGAAAAGTGCTCCGGGCATCCTTGCAGATGATGATTCTGTCCTCGATATGAACAAGATTGATTTCAGCGAAGCGGCGTTACGAGTAGCCGACAGAGCGGTCCTGGATTATTCTTTTGTCACTACAGTTTCCAAATGAGCCGTGCGTCCGATCAGTTTTCACGGTGCCCACATTCTCTTAGTTACCAGATATGAGTTGCAAAGAAGGAAAGAAATCCAGTTATTTTAAGGGGGAAGAAGCGCGTAGCGTGAGGGCTTTTCCTTTGGAGCAGGTGTTGTGGTCCGGTGGCTGTTGTGCGTCGCTCCTTCTCTGTGCCCTGCGCCTCCACTTGGCTGAATACACCTGCTCCTGGTGAGAGCAGCATCCTCTCCGTGCGCTCCGATTTATCCAAGAGGGCGCTTCGTCTTCATCGGTCTATGTTTATGAATTTGATAAAGCAGGTTTTACAAAAGCAAAATAAGAAGGTATCTTCTGGATGAAAGCGCGCACAGTTGTAGCTCCTGCGCAGGCGGATGCTCCCTCTTTCTCTCCCCCCTCACTGTGCTTTCAGTGAGAGCAATAATGCAGTTGCCAAATATAGCTGCGCGGTTTTCTCGCTTTCTTTGTTCCATTCAGATGTATTGTCTTTGTTTCTTTCAAATCTATATTCTTTGTTTGGGTAGGAGTCCGTCTATTTCCTTGGTGGGGGGCGACTGTTTCATTTTCCCCATGCAGAAATAAATAAATGCGACTGTAGGCTGCTGCTGCGGGACCGTCCCAAGGAAGTCAGGTGCAGAGGTGAGCTCACCCTCATTTTCTATACCATGGCACGCACGCCTTTCTCCCACGCCCTTGCAAATGCTAATGGACCTTGCTCGGTTGCCCATTGTTCTGATAAGAGGTGAAGCAGTGAACTGCCACAGAATAACACAGATAAAGCTATTGGAAGTGGCAGAGATCATAAATACAATTCCCTACACGATAAAGGACTGAGCAAACAGTGGTACAATATGATAGCAGGCAAAATGACTTCCTACTGTAGCTATATTGGGGCCAAACATTAAAAAAGTTGTAATAGTCCTAGTTTGTCAGAATTTGGGGGCTCATCCTAATTTTGAAACTCTACTATCAAATCTCAGAGATCTTGGATTAATTCATATGCATGTGTGATAACACTGACCCAAATAACCACAGCCCAATCTCCAAATTATTATGTTTAGCTCAAATCTGGGAAAAGCTCATAAATATTAAAATCTGAGCATTGCACTCTAAATTCTCATCAGTCTGGTTTCAGACTTGGATGGCGGTAGGGTGGTAAACAATATAGTCTGTTCTCTGGATAGGAAGGAATATTGCCATGTTCATTGATTTTTTTCTAAAACATTTGACACAGTGGATCATACGCTTCATGTGGATATTACAGCTGGAGCACAGACGCAGCGTGACCCAGCTGCCCCATCATGCCCCCAGCAGAGCGTTTCCATTATATCCAACTGATGCCACGTGTCTACAGGGACCAGCATTTCCCCGCTTCCCATGTAAGCATCCATGCAATGTATTGTAGTAGCTGGCTGCAATATTCGAGAGACGGGGGATGAGTTGCCTGGTCCTCATTTACATAAAGTTGAGGTCAAGGCTATAAATCATGGGTATCCTCAACTCGCTGCCTCTTGAAACTCCATAAAATCTTTTAAACTAACCTTTGCTGATCTAAAAGGGAGACAGAGAGAAAGAAGTAAGCAATGCAGCTGCTGAATCTAAGCACGGCTACACGAGTGGGTAAAAGTTAAGTTGAACTATGTAGAACTCAAGACATGGTTGTCGACAGTCATCAATCTGAATTTCTTGAAGTTACAAAAGGAGTGCCTCAGGGCTTATTACTCAGAGCTTAATCATTAGTAACATTATTATGCTGACGACACTGTTGAATATGCAGTCTGATTTTCTGGCTATTTAAGGGTCAGTGATTGAACTTAAGCTTTTACTAAACTGTGATAAAACTGATGAAAAATGCTCTTTACCATATCCCCGGTGAAAAATCTGTTATGTTTTACTTTCAGCACAATAGCTGAGTCTCAAATTAAACAAATCTCATGTTACAACTACCTGTGTATCTGGTTGGATAAAAAAAGAAATCACTTTTAAAATGCATGCTGAAAAACTGACCTGGTAGCTAAAATTAAGTTTCTTAGGAATATGCCTTGCCTTTAGCAGCAGGCTGTAGTTCATACACCCACACCCTCAAGCCCCTTGATGCTGTGTATCACAGCTCTCTTAGATTCATTACAGGTGACAATTTATGAAGATGTCGCAGTATCCTTTGTGAGAAGGTACGGCCGCCTTAAGTTACCACTTGAATGGAAAACTGTCTATTTTCATTTACAAAGCCATGATTAAACAGTGACCATTTTATTTAACGGCACTTTTAAGTCTTATAAATATGGAACAACATACTCTTTCTCAAGTAAACATTACCACGGATATCCTACATATGAATACTGAACTGGGATAACTGCACTCCCTCATTAGGCTCCTCAGGTGGAATAAGCTCCAGGATTTCCTTAAATTAGAGAAATTAATATCCCTTGAACAGTTTAAGCTTGATGATGTTTTATTAAATGAATGCACTTGTTTTTGAACCTATGGTATGTTTTGATGCTAGTTCATATGTTCTCTTCGCCTGGGTGGGATAAGAGACGCAGGACTTTTGGTTGTGACAGAGGGTTTTTGCACTGTAATATTGCTTCTGCTAAGGTGGTGTATCTGCAGGGGACCGCTGTAAAAGAGAGTTTTGCTCTAAATTGGTTTCCCCTGTTAAAATAAACATTACCATCCATCTATATCATTTTTGAATCCCACTGTTTTTTTCATTTACACTTCATTTCAAAGCACCTTACAGACACGTAAATCTGAACTACAAATAGATATTCAGGTCATTCTAAATATATTCATGTGCTTCAGACTTCAAAGACCTCGGCACTAAGCCTGAGGCCAGCCCTATCCTCCAAACTAATGAGAAATCTATAACAACAAGGCTGGCAACCGTATGACTGATTTAGATTTATTGATCATCCTCAAAAAGATATCTACTGCTTCAGATTTTGACCATTCAACAGCAGAATCCCAGTGACACAATAACCTTTTCTGTCGCTTTCTGAGTAACACACAATGACCCCTGAGCAGCCAAGCATTGCACACATACAAGAGTGAAATACAGCACTGGCATCTTGTGCTCCCTCGCTGTGGTTCAAAGGTTGACAGCAGGCAGCCGCGTGAGCTCTTTGACCATGGCAGGATCTCTTTTTTCACATCCAAACAGGAATGACTGTGTAGACTAGATGTGAAGGCGTCTCAGATGGTGCACTGAGCTCTCTCCATATTGCCTATATAATATGAAAAATTTAGCTGTAATTCAGTGAAACAAAAAGGTAATACTGTGGCCAAATGTGGAAGACCGTGTGTGATTGCAAAAGAATTTCCATCTGTGACCAGCCTCAGAGACACCAGTGTGTGGTATAGAGGTCAGCCAGTATACACTCAGGAACGAAGCAGCCATATGGTCCGCTTGTGGTGATTGGCATCAGACACACTTACATTTTAATGAGTATAAGTGTGGTAGTAATGCATGAGGAATCAATCTTTATAGAGTGCATATAAATGGTATCAGCTAACACACTTAATCCGATATAGCTGACAATTCAGAGAGATTGTGTAGAAGAAGGAGGTTGCGCTCAAACAATGGGATTCTCAGTGGAGCGCTAAACTCAGAATCTGACGCTCTGATGACAGCTCTGTGCCAAAACAAGTAAGCGTACATTTTGTGATGTGAGACAAATAAACAAGTGAAAAGTGTATATTTTGTCCTCTTTGACTTTAAATCTGAAATGTGCTGCCTTTTCATTTTTTTTCAAATTCAGAGAGACTCTGAATGTTTTCGTTGAAAAATAAGCATCACCATCAAAGTGGCATTTCCTTCCACTTTTTCACTCAGGTGAAGGTGAATAGCTCCTTTCACACATGCACCGCAAAACTGAAATTATGTAGACATTATCAGGAGAAGCTTATGTGAGAATGCAAATGTCTGAATCAGTTTGAATGGACATCAAACAGTGTTTATCGTGCCTCTGTGTACAGTTTAGGACACAGATCAAGGTTTACTGGTTCAGCACTGAGCAGATAATGATGATGAGCTATCGCCCTTTACAGAAGCTAACAGAAAAACATTTAAAACAGAGAGGCTTGAATTAATTTGACAAAAGGGAACTAGGGAAGAATATATCTGTTTTTGTACAAAATATGTAAATTCAAGCACTTTCACTATTTATGTCTATTTTTTTTTAAACTTTCTAAGCCTGGATTTTTTCCCTCAAATTCATTAACTTTCAAAGAGTTGTAGGAACCATGTCGCAAACATAATTTCAGGCTGGTTGCTCACTGTATTTATCTTTTTAGCAGCTAACAGACTCAGAGCAGGGAACACAGCCATGTTCAACATGGCCGACACAGACATCATAGTGCTGGTTGTGGACATGACGGCAACCTGACGACGTGTGAAGTATCAAACGTTCCAGGTATCTCATACAGACTTAAAATAGCTTGACTTTTCTTACTATTAAGGTCTTTCAGGGATGAATAGAAACGAATAACCCTGAAGTACTTATATTCTGCCTTTATCCACAGAGTCAGGAAAGGAGGAAATGCTCCAGTAAACTTCTGTCATATTTTGCCATTTGGGGATTTGCGACCGGTGAAGTGTGTTCTGGATATTCCACAGTTCAAGGCTCTTTTCCTGTCCAGAAACAAAGATCTATCTCAGCAGTTACACATCACTACAGTTAATATGCCGCCTTCAGCTCAGAGTGTTTTGATTGGTGAAAAGAAAGCTGTTCAGTTGTGCGGGCGACTGCTTTTAACAAAAACCTCTTCATTAAACGTATATCACCCTGATAGACAACAGAAAGGCCCTCTAATGGGCACAGGCACAGTGTGACGCCCTCACAAGCTTGTACAGCACATCAACCTTTTTGTTCTGACACAGCATAATTTATATGAAGGCTTCAACTGCCTGGATGAAGAAACAAGCACTGAGCCATGTCCGTATTCAAATGAGAAAAGATCACATAGCGTACTGTCCTCCCCAGTGTCTTGTCTGCTGAACAGGGTTCAAAAACCATATTGCTCAAGCTATTAAAAAAAAAGCCCCGGCGATGAACCGCAGCGATGTTCTCAGTGGACCGCTGACCCAGACTGCAACAACATTATTAAAACTGACAAAAAGACTTGGATCCTCAGCTTAATAGCCAGGACTCCTTCCAGGAAAACCGTTTAGCCACTTCAAACAAGACTGAGGCCATTGAGGAATACAACTGCAGTGTTATTACAAGGGACACTACAGGAAAATAATACATGATTCATAGCCGCAGCTTTGTCGCTCAGAAGACCTTCACTGAAAATCTCATATGAGAACCTCTTCTCACTCGCATGTGTCCCCTGGACAATCGAACAAGCGCACAGACAGCCTCTAAAGTATTATAGCTGCTGGGAATGGCTGCGGCCCTGTGTCATTTACATGGAAATTCTACAGAAAGTGGTGCATCACAGAAAAAAACATACACATTAATCTCTTCTATGAAATCTATTTATTTTCACACAAACACAGCAATAAACCGGTTTTGTTTCCTCTACACAATTAATATTAATTAAAGTTGATGTTGTTGTTTGAGGTCATAATAAACAGCTATGCACAACAGATTGCTAGAACATCTACACAAAGCAGAATTTATTGCCTCAGGAATAATAGATCTCACAGAAGTGAACAGGTGGCTTCATGGATAGAAATGCAGCACATTTCATTTCAGGGCAAATTCCTTTATCATTATTAGATTTCTTATTATTCATGTGACCCAGATTTCAATTTTCTGGTTGAAGTCCTGGTAGTTGAGTCTCATCTGGAGGACATAATAATAATCACACACTGTACTTAAAAAGTCTACTTTACTTAGAGTAGACAACCTTGTGGTCACACTAATGTTGGTGTAAGAGCTCCTCTCACAGCCCCCAGCTGGCTGACACATACAATCTCGCATAGTGTGCCCGTGAAATTAACCACCACACACACTTTGAAGCTTGAGCCGACAGGGTGAAAATAAAAACTATCACCAGCTAATCCTGCAGCTCGCTGTGTGGTATCACACAAAAGGCCCTCCTTGATCAATACTAGGTTTGGTGTGTTAATGAGGTTTTGTCAAATAACAGACATACTGGCAGGCTGAGTTAATGAGCCCGCTCAAGACATTTGGGACTATTCACCTGCATGAAATACAAAGAGATGGATGATTGTTTAAATCATTTCAAATTCATTACCATTCACTTATACTTTTTGCAAATGTTATTGCCCCACATGACAGGGGGGAAAAAATAAATTCCCTCTATGAGAAGGTGGGGTGGTCATCACTTGCTACTCGAAGGGAACCGTCTTTTTTTAAATTTACAAAGACATCCTTAATGCATCCACCTTAAGTATGCATTACCTTGAACATCCCGTATCAATACTCGAGCTGGGTAAAACGGATTTCAGCTATTATGCACAAAAACAAAAACAACAAAGCTAATGAATACCATTAGAACAGTTTTAGTTTCTGGTGAGTGATGTTTTATTTAATGAAAGGTCTTTTTCTTAAGATGTTTTGTGCCTGTGAAAAGAAGTGGTGCAATATAACCCTTGTGCATTCAATCAAATACTGTAGTTGAGTACACGTTTGAGGTACTTCTGCTTTACTTGGGTATTTCCATTCAAGCTACTTCAGCTTGTAGTCCATTGCATTTTGGAGGCAGATATTGTGCTTTTGCTGCACTACATTTATCCCACAGCTTATTCACTGGATGCTTTGAAGACGTAGATTGTTGGTACAGAGTATAAATAATAATCTATCTTGTTATAGTGGATTCAGCTGCCCAGCAAAGTATAAAGCCTTGTTTTCACTGAGCTCTCTGGTTCATTTCCGTTTGGTTTGTTAAAATACGAAGAGTTATTTTTTCATTACCACTCTGATAAGGTACATAGTACACTGATCCAATACCAAAAAGGTGGAAGTAGAAACACTGCAGTCCGCGATTGGTGCAGATATTCCTCTGCATCGTCAGTGAAGAGGAAATACAGCAAGAGCTGGATGGAGCAGTGAAAAGGTTTTTCAGTTCTTACTTACCACCCAGTAATAACCCCAAGATATCATTTTAATATAATAATGAATAATTAACGATTGGTACATCCAGGCGATGTCTGGATCCCAATATTACTTCTTTGTGGTATAAATAGTTCGATCATCTATCTGCAGGGCACTATTGTGAAATAGACATTTGCTCAGTTGGTTTTTCCTGAATAAATTAAGGTTATCTGTTTGTTTTTATTTAATTGTAACCTTATTTTATCATATCTAAATAAGCATTTAAAATTGTGGAATTTTTGAGCGACTGTAAAGTCCAACTTAGGTCGTTAAAACCCCCCAAATCCCTGAGGAGTTATTGAGTTATATGAATGGTTCAACAATGTGGAAAATGTAATTATATGCTAACCTCTAGCTTACCCTATCATCTCTGTATCCTGGAAAACTACAACTTATCGTTTTTGTCATTGTGTTACCTTTAGACAGACCCAGGCTCGCTCTTTCCCTGGCTGTAGGTTCATATTTACCGTGCATAAGAGTAGTATCGGCCTTCTTATCTAACTCTCAGCAAAAAAACAACTATACATAATTACTATATGGTCAACATATTCAGACATATATGGAAAAATAGGCTGCCATGCAATATCATAACGTGTATGTTTCAGGTAGGTTTCTTTTAAGATGATATTTTCTCCTTTTAGTGGAGGAAGCTGATAAATGATAGGGGATTCCCCAGTGTTTTTTAGTTTCTGTATGTGCTCGTGTTTGCATGTGTGCTGAAATGTGAAGAGGAGGACTACTCCAACAGAGAAGCGAAACCCACCACAGTCTCCTTAATGCAGCTCTGTGGGGAGAGCGCCTCCACGTCATCCAACACCAGCTCCAAATAAGATTACTGTGCAGAAAACACTGAGCCTCTGCATCTCCCAGAGCTCTTCACTCCATCCGTCACACAGAAAAACAGACAGCCATGAGTGGGACTCTATGTCTCTCACTAAATATCAAGGTTAAATTTATAATTCACACCTTGCATGTTGACATTTTAATATTGAAACAGCCTGTTCTGCTCCCGGAGGAGCAGCTGATTTGGGTCAAAACATTTCAGCTTCTCCCACAGAAGCTTTACGGTAAACCACCCTCCAGCAGCCTACCCAGATCAGACTTAAATACAGAGCTATTAAAGGCAGTGTATGTGTGAATGCAAGTGAGGAATCAACATCCTGTTTTCGTGAAGGTGGGTGAGTTGACTTTACTTCATGTTGTGCGTCTTGGTGCTATTTTTGATATAATTCAAACTGGGCATCTCGATGCTAACAGTGCCAAAAAGCTTTATGATTAGTCTAAATTCCTCTTCAT
This sequence comes from Echiichthys vipera, assembly GCF_963691815.1. Lineage (NCBI taxonomy): Eukaryota > Metazoa > Chordata > Actinopteri > Perciformes > Trachinidae > Echiichthys > Echiichthys vipera. The sequence goes on along the minus strand of NC_139834.1, from coordinate 18,827,201 downwards.
GGTTTGAAAAGCCTCTGCATAATGAGGGAATATTCAATGTATTTTGCCCAACATGTGCTCCTATTGATGCTGCACAACACTAATTGGAATCACTTTGACAGCAGCATGTACAATAACATGCCTCCCATGATCACAGCTTGCACATGAAATATTGATGCTCTATATTGTATCAGCCTATGATAGCAAATTTCTAATTTGTCAACAAAGGTGATAATTAGGGAAGTATAATGTGTAACGGCATGTTATGCATATGTGCTTATTACTGCATAAACAAGTATTGCACTATACAATTAGATCACGAAGTGAGAGGGAGAAAGCCTGAATAATTTCAGCTTTTCAAAACACAAAGTCAGCACTTCACTTTGAAATCAGCCTCTTGTTCTTGTTCGCCTCAACAGTACTGAACTCTTTCTCGCATAAAAGGCAACACACAGGAAACTGGTGGAGAATCCGTGAAAGGGAGACCGAATATAATTAGATAGAGGAGTAGCAGAGAGGCATCAGTTAGGGTTCTGCACAGTGACTAGATAGATGAGAGAGGAGATGAAAGGAAATGGAGGGAGAGGTGGAAAACGTGTGGGTTAATGACAAAACTCTGAATCTAATCTATTTAAGAGGGGTGGTCAATCCCAAATCAAAGGACTTGATGTGGCCTCTTGGGCATTTATCGCTTCCGAATGTGTCCCGGCCGTTGTCAGCCCTCTTTGCTGTGATGTTTCTTTGAAAGGACGCTTTGGAAAAGCACGTCCTGACGAGTAAAAGAAAACTGGGTCAAACGTGTAGTTTGGGCTCTCTGTGGATAAGGAACGTTGAGCTCAGCTTCTTTGATGTTGGCTCTGTGATTTTGGAGGCTGTCAGGATCCAGTGTTGGGAAAGTAAGAATTAATAATCAAGCCTAATTCTATATAGCAGCGTACATCAAGAGGCTCAGGTAGTCAGTCTGCATGCTAAAGACTGCGTGTTTTAATTTTGGATTCCTATCACTACGCCACACAATGAAATTGGGCTGAGACGGAATGATGCACTATGCACAAACATAACAAATTCTGGATGCAGCTGATTAGATTGGTAGGAGGCATTTCATCTTCTAATTTATTCTGATTTCTCTATTGTGTTTGCCTGAGTTTTTGTCTGATTGTAAATCACCAGTGTCATGTGTAATACAGTGATAGTAATAAAGTGGGTTTAACTAATTGTGAGATATCGCAGTGTTTGTTGAATGAGCTCTGGTGAGGAGATCATGTGGTTGTAAGAACATCCATTTGTGTTTCTGTGCATGAGATGTGCAGATTTACACTATCAAAAGGAAAAACACTTGACTTTGTTGACCCTACAACCTTTTGTTCAGGACTTTAATTAGGCCAACAACAATCAAGTTATAATATTTGTGTACATTCACTCTCCTAGAAAGAAGAAACCAGCCGATTCAAGCTTTGTCGTGGCCCTCGGCATCTGTTACAGTCACACAATGCACCCTTTAGTGTCCATATGAGATGCACCAGGCTTTTAACTCGGTTCCAGTGTAAACCCATCAAGGGCAATATTAGATACTCAGAGCAACTGCTCGACTGCAGCGCTGTGAGATGATGAAGTATTAAGAGTAGGGATGCAGTCAACCAAAGAAAATCTTGGTCGACTGATATTCTTCTTACTCTTCAACAAATCGATTTGTCGATTGGGGAAAAAAATCTGCCCATTATGGTCAGATTAACTAAATCTTCCACAGCGCGAGAGTGCACTCTACCTTGTAGCATTGTGTGTCCACCAAAGTGTTTTGTCCTAAGGGCAAGGTATTTTCTTTTAATTCTTGGCAATAGTAGCGCCGTGTATTTACACTCTGCCACACACACCAGCAGTGAACGATGCTGAGCGTCTGTTCAGCGCTTGAGCACCAACAACGACACAACCTAAGGCCAACATCTGCTCCTCCCACAGAATAAATGAGGCGGGTATGCCCCAATGGATGTGCTACATTCACATTGCATGCTAGCCTGCATGGCATGCTGCAGCATTTTTCCTGTTCACCCCCTCTCAGTTAAGAATCCCCGACAAAATTGTGGAGCGGTTTACAGATATGTAAAAGAGAGTTATGTGGGTCCTCTGTTGAAGCTTTTTAAATGTCCAATTTTGCTGTTCCTCTTATCCAAATAAAGTTGCATGGTCATACTGTGACTGACAGAATGCTAACTCAGCTTTGCCGTCACAGTTTACATGCAGGCGCTTCAGAAACCAATACTTTAATTGGTCTCTCTATTAAAATTGGTAAGCATTGAGGGAAAAATAATGCTATTTATAATGAAAACAGTCAAACAGTCAAGTCAGAAATAAGGAGGGTGAAGAGGTTTGCTCAAATGGTTTCACACAAAGTAGACACATTTCCACCCTGTGAATATTTTTTATTGCATGTCCGGCCTCTTTGCACACCTCCAAAAAGAGAAACTGAAAAATGAATAACCCTGCCCCTTCCCTCTTGCCACCCTGAGTTCCTTTCAAACCCTCTGAATGGTGGCATGATAGTTTATTAATGAAACAAATCCCTGCACTCTTTGGCCACTTGCCATTTCAATTTAAGAGCAATATTGCAAATGAAGGAAATTGTTGGCGGATCCAGGATTATTACGCACCATTTAGGGAGTGGTGTGTGTGTGTTTGTGTGTGTGTGTGGTTATACAAATGGGAGGTCTAAATATTGGAGCTACGGCAGGAAATAATTACAGAAATGTGAAATGCATTATTCTTGCTTGTGTGTGGGTGCTGGAAAGTGCTCTGCATTAAAAAGACTTCTGCACCGTGAGCGCTTCTGTCACAGGGGGAGGGGATAATAAAATCCCTGTGAAATATGTGGATGCATTATTAACATTCAGAAGAGAATGAGTATAGGCACCATTTTAGTCATGTCATTTGAATTGTCATGATTAAATTATCAAGGCAATCATGAGTGTAGTGCACTGTGCCCAGCATATTTAAACTGAAATAGATTTCACTGGGTTTAGCTTTGATTGATTTAATGTAAGAAGGTTTTTCATGAGCTATCCAATCACAGGAGTTTAACTGAGGACACAGGAAATTAATGAGTTTTAATGTAGGAAACAATAGTGAGACTTGAACTTATTTTGACTCTCATTTCACTGATGGTGTAGTTCAGTTTTGACTCGCTTGTCATCCATCTATTCATTCATCCAAACAATTCATCCATCCATCACACACAATAGTTTCACGATAACAACTCTAAAATCTCTAGGTAGCTACGTCCATGTCACATGACTGCCAAGTGCCTGCCCGTTAACAAGAGAAAACATGGCATATATATATATATATATATATATATATATATATATATATATATACACTCAACGGCCACTTTATTAGGTGCACCTGTCCAATGTGACATGGTTGTTGGTGCCAGACGGGCTGGTCTGAGTATTTCAGAAACTGCTGATCTACTGGGATTTTCACACACAACCATTTCTAGGGTTTACAGAGAATGGTCCAAAAAAGAGAAAATATCCAGTGAGCGGCAGCTGTGTGGGCGCTAATGCCTTGTTGATGCCAGAGGTCAGAGGAGAATGGCCAAACTGGTTGGAGCTGATAGAAAGGCAACAGTAACTCAAATAACCACTGGTTACAACAGAGGGATGCAGGAGAGCATCTGTGAACACACAGCACCTACTTTCTAGCAGATGGGGAACAGCAACAGAAGACCACACTGACACTTTATTAAGCATATATATATATATATATATATATATTGTATTTTATTTTCATAGTCTTTGTTCAGTGATCTGCAGCTTGTAAGTTATTACGAAGATAATTTCAGGTATTTCTAAATGAAATGAACATTTTCATATTTTACAATCAATCTATAAAATGCCTTTTTTAAAAACAGAAGTGTTTGGAGTCGGGTTGCAGCTGTCCGTCTGCAATGTGTGGAATGAAGCCCATCTACGACATATAGCAACTTCTGGTCGAGGATCATGAGAAATGTCTTTCGCTATACAAAACAAATGACCCTTTATTTCTCAGAACTGAGGGAGAGACAATTAACACGGATGGCCTTAAATGTACCAATGGTATTGTTGAGATAGCAAGGAAACTTTGGTATTTTGTGTTCAAAATGTAGAGACACATCACTGAGACAATGATTCAGAAGATCATGCTGGCTACACGAGTTAGCACAGAATCCTTAGCAACTCACCATTGAAATGTTGCATTGTGACAATTTCCTGACAATACCTGAAATAACCGTTGTAATAACTACAGATCATATACATTCACTACAACAAGACTTGGAAAATTAAAATGCACATTTCTCATGAAAAATGTCACAGATTTTAAGACGGACACTATCTTAAAATGTCTGCTGTTTTGTTTTGTTTTTGTCACATGACATGGACACAGGCCTAGAAAAGCATAGGCCTGAGAAACGTTGATATCTCAAATTTCAGAGCTGTTATTGTGAAACTGATATGTTTCTCGCCTAGTTATGACACAGTTTCATATGAGAGGTTTGCCATCCATCCATCCATCCTTTTAAGCAATCCTTCCATTAACCCATCCATCCATCATCAAGTGTTTCTAACTAATTCTTGATTGATATTGATTCTGCCAGATTTGTTCACAAATTGCAACGCTCTTAATGGTGTCCAGTTATAATTGACTTCCCTCTTCTCTCTCATCACCCACTATTAATATTTACCAGCATATTTTGCACTAGGACAGATTGATGTCACTTTGCTCAGAGGTCAGTAAACATACATCTGTTGTACTCTCGTATTTGCTATTTCCATATTTAGATTGGTTCAAGGCTTTGCATGGGCATAAGAAATTCTCTGTGATTACTTGTTGACCCAGTGACCCTCATTTGAGTGAATTTGACAGCCGTGCAGAAGCTCTTGATTAAATCCTTTGTATGGAGCCAAATGCATTCCTTCTGCGCTGACGTATGTGCCCTCCATCAACCAGCAGCCTCCATATGGGAATTCATGTTTGTTTCTATGGCAACAGATACCAATGTGGGAATTATTGCATCTAAAATTTTCAGTGGAGAGAACATTTTCAGTATTTAGCAATATAATCATGCATAGGCTACAGACTCAAACTCACACCAACACACACACTCCAAGCTTGTATTAAATGTGGTGAAGTCAAGCTGAATGTTTTAGTTTTCAGTGGAAAAGGCAAGGGAGGTAAACACCTAGAAAAACCGATGAGACTGCTTTTGCAAAACCACCCAGTGAGCATTTTTCCCCTCATTTGCCCCAAATCCTTTTAAACCAGGCATCTGGACTGTGGCTGCAAACAACTTAAATGCTTTACGCATCGGCAATCCAAGTCTATTCAAACACCGTTGAGAGACTGAATAACACTTGTGAAAATAAATTAAGTGAAAAGGAGAGGTTGACCTCCTATTTGAAGGTGTATATGGGACCATCAAGGACTAGATGGACTGTGTGAGGTGCACTGCTAGGCCAATGAACTTTGTGAGGACTGGTGTTGGTGTTCATTAATAGTGCAAGACATGTTATTAACAAGAACTAAAATTCAACAGATACATTTATTGTACTCATGCAAGTAAGTGTATGCGTGTGTCTGAACTGTGCAAGATACAGTCACGAAACTTTACAGGTGTGTAGTTGGGATCAAAATGAAGGGAGAGTTTAAAGATTGGAGTGTTCTGTTCAAGAGTGGTGGGAGCAAGTGTGTAGAAAGCAGGGAAGGAGGCCCCGCCACTTTACACCCCTGGCCCAATATGGCATTGCAGCTGGTGGTATCCCATATTGGTCTAGTTTATTAAAACTACCTACCTTGCTTACTCTGTTTTCTCTTGCTTTAGGCTGCTCCCAGACCTGTAGGAAGTAGCTGAGCCTTTGCAGGTCAGATCCACTCCAGATCAGTCCCTGCTACAGGACAAAGCTGTTCATTTGGGTCTGAGTAGCACCTTTCCACTTGAAAGGAGACTGTGGCAAGGTAATCAGGCCCTCTTTCATCATGCTGTCCAATACTAGTCTGCAAACCCCCTTCAGCCACCAGCGTGTGTCACCCCAAACTGGAGAATCCATGGTTATGGAGGTGTTAAGAAATTAATAATATAGTAGAAGTAAATGAGTAAATAGATAAATGAGTGAATAAAAAAATTGGTGAACAAGTAAATGATGTACGTTTGTGAATGCACATGAAGACGTCTGTGTATTGCCGTGGTTGCCATGTGGCTGAAATGTGAACAAAAGAAAGTTAGCACATCTCAGGATTTAGCCCAAAATGATGTCCTTGAGAACATGTCATTCGGCATTTCCTTCAATTGACAGTTGTTTTTCTGGCAGCTATCGAAGCGCTCATGCATCATTATAAACAGAGTCGAAGAGCGAGAGCGAGAAAGTTTGTTGGCCACCACAAAGAACTGCCGACTACTTTAAAGGACACTCCTGGACTCAAAACCAATCATTGTCAATGCTGGCAGCATACAGACTGCTGACTGACTCCGTGTTGCAAAAGCTGAGGTGTTACAACACTGAAACACCCAGTGGCATCTTCCTCCTCTATTAGCATATTCATGTGCAGGAATTGATTCTGTCTGACACAACTCATACACACAAGCTGCAGCTGTAACCTGAGGCTTTGTGCTACCGTATATGATAATTTAAATTGTTAAACTGGAAGAAATGCTGTATTTACTTGCTATAGAAATGCTGAAATACACCTTATAGCAAAGGCCTGTCTCACTATAAATGCTGGACCAGTATATAATATGCCATATATTAGCCTTACAAGCTTGTTTCTTGGATGCCAATATAAAATACCTTCTATACATTGGTTCACCTATGCAATACCAACTTCCAGAGTTTTTCATCAAGATAAAATCACAACTGGCTTAAACTGACGCCCTAAATCACAGACTAACTAAATTGCCATGCATTAATTATAGCTCAGCTCAAAGTGATGGCCTGCCTTGGAAGAATTGTGTTTTAAAATCTTGCCACTCACTGTGCTAAATAGCTAAGAAACACTCACATGTAATAAGCTGTATTTCTAGCATCAAAGCAAAGGTTACACAATTCTGTCCACAAAGAAACAAACAAAACCTCATTAGAAGAAATGTATTTTTTAGCCTAACAGTCCCCCAAGCCGTAAAGCTTTTAGTACATTTTGGCTTCAGTCTACAACTGGGAACAGTCAGAGCTTTGTCTGTGGATCTGAGAGTCTTTGTTCACGGTGACATGTAAGTTAAGCAGAACAGGGTTTTTTTTTTGCTGCAATGTCATTAAAATCTCGAAGTTGCTTCTAAAATTAGTTGGAAACCAGTGTAAGTTTGTAAGTCAGTCTGAACTAACTGCAGGTACTCCTACTTTTTCTCAGAGATCAGAATCCAAAGAGATAAAACCATCAATTTGAGGTGAAACAAAAGTATGATTTTTTTTTCCCCCATAGAGAAACATTTAAATACTTACTTCAAGAGATGTATTGCTGCTTTCAGACTGAGAAGGTCACTGCTGCAGTTTGCACATGTACTGAGGTTGTATCACAAAAAAGTCCCTACAGTACATGTCCAGCTAACAAACATGGCTGTAGGATGTGGACTAATAATCACTTGCTTAAGTTACATTTTGACCATTTTGACCACTGACCTTTTGTCATCTTCAATCCTGCAGCTGTCTATGAGCAGCCTGTGATAAATACGGTAATGTGTCTTTTCCTGAATACATTTCCATTTCCATTGGCTTTGGTAGTTTACAGCCAGGAAGGAAAGTTTCTAAAATGCACATGTGCATTGTGGTGACATAAATATTAATGACACAAGCTGTTATTCGGTTATTTCATTTCTTTACTTTCCCTTGATCCTGTTTGGCTGGACTCACTTTGAAAGCATGGAAATGCTGCAGGGGTTTGCGTAAACATTGTCACAGTTTAATTTACATTTTAAAATGTTTAATTTTCCCATGGGAAAAGGAACCTCTCAGTGAACAAGACAGTGGAAAGTCTATCTTAATGCTGAGTGTTAAGATAAGAGCATAATTACTGCATCGTGTCCCATTTTGCACTTAAAAAACACGCCTTTATTGGCCGGCCACACTACAAAAATAGCTTTTCTAAAAAGTCTTCATTTTTTGTTGACAGTGACAGTGAGGTGTTGACTCAACTCTGTTGTTGCTTTCAGGCCGAAGTTTGTGATGTTTTTTTTTTTTTAAAGGTAATTTACAATAAATTAAACTGAACAGGGGTTCAATTTTCCTGTTCAGTCTCTGTATCCCAGCAACTACGGGACAGTGGGGGATTCAATTCTTATGTCAAAAGGCAAAATTTCTGCATGTACACAAAAAGTATTAAAATCATCCGATTGACAATTACGAAACACATGTTACAGAAAAGACAAATCATTTTTCTTTTTGATGGATCCATAAGTTTTTTTTTTAATACCCCATCATCTTGTCAACTTCCTTGAAGTTCATGACAGTCTGTTTATATGTAATGTGCTGAACACATTTCTTTATTCCCCCACGAGGATTTATATTTTAATGTTAACATTGATTTTCCTCTGGCAGCTGGTAAGGGGATCAGCCTTTTGCAGTCGGTGCCCAGAGGATGTGAGGCTGAATTGATCTTTCGAGTCATTTTGTCAAACTTAAAGTTTTACTTTCCCATTCCACTATGTTTTTTGTGTTTGTTTATTCAGTTTTTATCTTATTTTATTGTATTTTGTGTACTTTATTTTATCCCATTATCTGGACTTGTATTTGTAATAATGATGGCGTTGAATTGCTTTTTTTCCCATGTAAAGCACTTTGTAACATTGTTGCAAAGGGTGTTATATGAATTAGTTTCTTATTATAATTCTATTTACATTTGATGACCCGCTTCAACTCATTCATTCAACCTAATATTTTACAGTGAGGTCGAAAAAGAAAGATTGCAGCCTTTAAGAGCCACTGGCATCAGTTGTGGTAAATGTATTTTGTTGACTTCTACCTCGAGTCATGGTGCAGATGTTATCCCTTAACTGATTTTTTTTTTTTGTAGTAAGAAAACAGGTATTTTGGAGCCACAATTATGACAAGCACAAAAAAATAAAGATGATCTCCATTTTATAGATGCCCATTTATCTCATGGGAAGCATATGAACCTGCACACACTGTGTTATAAATTGTCTTCATACACTTTTTCATTTCGCTTATTATGAATCGTAAATTATCTGACATGTTACACCAAGCAGTGCCCTATAAGGAATAAGATTGTCTCAGCTGAATTTGCGGTGTATGGTTTACTGACAAATGAGGGCACAGATTATCTGTCTCCCTGTCCCTGTCTCATCTCTCACACACACACACACACACACACACACACACACACACACACACACACACACACACACACACACACACACACACACACACACACACACACACACACACACACACACACACACACACACACACACACACACACACACACACACACACACACACACACACACACACACACACACACACACACACACACATGCTGAGATCAAGATAATCCCAGTGTTTCCAAGGTATCTGTTGAGATTCTTTGATGCAGTCAAGTCAATACAAGCTGTCTCAGCCTTAACATCCTCTACTGAGTATCTGAACAAAATGGTAAAAGAAGAATTGTTTCAACTGTGTACTGGAAAGATGTTGGTGGTTGGGTTGTGGTTACGGGTTACACTGTGTGAATGATAAAAGCTGCATCACTGTCAGAATGACTGGCAGAAGGAAAGTTAACAAGGTGGATGTGAACACACCACACAAACGCTCGCTGTGGCAGACCACACCTCAGTTTCACACCGTTCCAGCCCATGCACACCTGCATGGTTTTTAAGGATCCATCCAACAACATAAACTGAACTGAAGTGACGGAGCTCTCCGCTCACGAGGGTCAAGACCGGAGCTGGCAGTGGTTCACCAGAGAGACAAGCTGAGGACTCTTCCAGCTAGGGGCCTGCTACCTGGTATGCGAACCCGCCTCAACCTACTCTCTCTGATGTTTGAAAGCAGCCATTGCATGTGTATTCCTTTTTTTCAACCCCTTCAGCTCACTCCAGGTTAGGACTACAGGTAAGAGCCATAGCTTTATACCACTAGGCCAAACGAGTGCGTAACAATTCAAACTGACCAAATACTTAATTTTCTAGTTCTCCCAAGCCACAGTCACCCCATGTGTTTTTCCTACTGTTAACTATTATTACCTGCTATATTCAAATCTGTAAATCAAAAAGTTGTGGTTGTATATAGTTTTAGAAGTGCTCTTCATTACCTTGTTGTAAATGCGCATGAATAATACATACCAAGGTCAAGGTCTTCTATCAATTTTCTATAAAGGATCTACTGAAGTGTCCTTTTCCAAGGGCAGGATGTCAGGATCCTGCTTCTGTGCATACTGATTATTTACAGTAAATTATCTTTCAAACAAACCCAGTGACATGAAAAAGGCAAACACATGTGTAAGCCCATGATGTTTGGCCATTCATACCAGGCTATATGTGTACATGTCACTGCACAAATGGTGTTGCATTTTTACTTCTGTTTGCAAATAAGAGTAAAAGACAATAAGCTTTTTAGGAAAGTTGATGTGCAAAGTCGCCCAGAGGCAACATTTTCAGATATGACTTGATAACAAGTGTGGATCTTAACTGTGCCTAGACCTTTCGAACCGCCCACTAAACTGAGTTGTTTGATTTGTCTGGCATCGGTAGGCCTACAAGAAACACACTGTGTTGCATTCCTCCTGTATGTTTTATTGTGTAATTTTGTAAAGGTTGGTTCACCTGAATTACAAAAAGGAGCATATTAACTGATGTACTTTTAGTTGTTTAGCCATGGAGATTTTGGTTTGATTTGAGATCTCCTTGTTTAAAGTTGTTGCATTAAAATTTGAAGGATGATAATGTAAAGAAAAGAAGTCAGTCAGCAATTTCACCGTGACCATGTTCGAAAGCTGATGTTAGCATTTTACAAGTGCTTCACAGTGCTGCTAATGTGGCTGTAGACTCTTAGTCACATTTTATCTATGACCACCGTCATTCTCAAACTGTTTTGGTGCTTTAACTTAAGCAAATCTCGTCCATGATAGCAGTGTCAGAAAAGCTGGATGGATGGAACAGTTGTGAAGGGCAGTACGCACATGGTAATTTCTTGCCAATAGGGAAATCAGATCATAAAAACCATGTATGTGTAATCCAGGAGGAAAATTAACAAACAACGTGTTTTGTCTTTTAATTTAGAGGACTTGTTGGAAACATGGCAGCAGCAGCCATGGCAGACCAGAATTAATTGCTTATGGGCTAGATGTAAAGTCACTCTGCATAAATTAAGCTGTGTTCAGCCTTCACACCAAAGCCAAGCAGTCCTTAGCATTTAACCCCTGTTAAATCATGAGTGTGAGCGCAGCTGTGAATCCAGGTCTGTTAACCTGCATTGACCCAATCACATCAAGATGTTTATTAGGTTGTTGCGTCAGTGTAGAAAGGGTAAACTATTCACCTGCCTTTTTTAATTATTTCACAGATGCATTCCTGATGAAACAATACAGATTTTGGTCAGTCAGAAATGTTTGTTTTCCATTTCCGCTTCACGGCTTTCCAGGAAACTAGAATCTAATCTAGAGGAATCTAATCCTCTTCTGTCTAACAGAAGTTTGACTTTGATTACCCAAAGGTCAAATTAAGTTAATTAGACATGATTGCACCACAGAGCACTTGAGGGAACACCTGATCTAAAATCAAATCAACAGCACTCGACAGGACCAATCCTGATTGTATTACAGACAAAGAGTCGGGAGGAAGCACATAGATGCTCTAAAGTAAGCAACTCAACGGGACAAACCTGCTAATTTATTGATGACCTGGACAACTGAAAGTGCAAGTTCTCTTAATGGAAAACTTTTTAAGCGACACAGTGGGGAAGAGGAAGAGAGAGAGAAAGAGAGAGAGAGAGAGAGAGAGAGAGAGAGAGAGAGAGAGACACACACACACACACGGACAGAGAAAGAGAGAGATCTCCTTAAAACGAAGCTCTGTATCTTAGTGGAGAGCGTTGGGTTTGGAATGAATATTTTATTCTTCTCTCCTTCTGTCTCCACTAACTCTATCTCTCTCTTTATCACTCTGTTTCTGACAAGTTCTGCTTGAACAGAGTGTCTTCCTTTAACCGAAGCGTTTCGCGGCCTTGGCCACAGACTTTATCTCAGCCCCTCGTTCCCACTGAGACCAATCACAAGTCACGCCTTCCTTCAAGTCATGACAGCCAGCCAGTTGAATTTAAGATGTATAGCACAGGGGATTTCTCTTGCCATCCAGTCGTACGGGTTCTTTTTATCACGCTATTGCATTCTCCATCCTCTATTTTTTGCCTTGGTTATTTTTCTCTCTGCTGTCTCTCACATGTACAGTATCTCACTTCACCTATCCAACTGCTTGATGGTTCTGCTCCAGATCTTCACTTCGCTGACCCTTCTTCTCGTTTGCTCCCTCTCTTTTCATTTCTGCACTAATATAATTCATACAGTTCTCCACCTCCCACACAAGCCACCCACAGACACACATTTTCACACTCTTGTAATCCTGCGTTTTATATTTCAGCAGCTGCTGCCACGCAGTGTAAGCATTACGCTCACGCTGGCATGAGGGCGTTGTCAATTAAAAGTGGGCTGTAATGTAAAACTCTGGGGTGTTCACAACAGGAGGCTAAGCGCCATCTCAATCAGAAAACATTCACGAATGACACTTAGCTGAACCACAGATCTGACAGCTAATCTTTGACATGTCATCCTAGAAATGCCTATTTAATGGTGATGGTGTAATTCATTCCCCATATCTTTGGAGGTTTTTTTCAGTTCACATTGCCACATTATTTTGTGTGCCATGAGGCTGTGTGTGAATGAGATTGTGTTGGTTTTAATTTCCTCAATGTCAATATTTGCCCATCATGTCATGTCACTTGCTGATAGCTATTAGAGAGCTCACCCTGACATAGTGGCAGGTGTAACGAGTAGCAATATTCCCCAGAGAGTGCTTCCTGTCTCGGCTCCATCGCTAACAGCTCTGAGAGTCACCTGGCTTGTCTCACTAACCTGAAAGTACCTTGTGTTACAAAACCACCTTACTCTCTCTAGAGGGAGGAAGACATCTCAGGGCTAACAGCATGTCATCACCTCATTTTGCAGCTATTTTTTCCCCCTGTGCAGGTTATCCGCTGGTGGATGAGGTGTCCAGCAGTTCTAGAGGTTTGAAAAGTTTATGTAGTTAAAAGTAAGTGAAATTAATTAAAAATGGAGCAATTTCTTATACAATCATAACTGTAGTTACAAAATTCATCTGATGCTGCACAGTTACAAACATGTAACCTCTATATGAAGAAGAAAAATAATTACTTTATTTTTATTTATATGTATATGTATACATATATATATATATATATATATGTATAAAATGCATACAGCGAGTGCTCTTCTCACATGAATAATGAATGCACACTCATGCTGCTCTGCTTTCCACATGGCAGCCTGGCATGACAGTAGGAGGATGCTGAATATTGGATCGCATATCTCATTGCTGCAATCAATAGCTGGCAGCTCAGCGTCCCTTAAGGGTAAGAATATAACGCACCAATATCAAAAGGATATCCAAGGTTACACAGAGACTGGAGTGCATCTTCAGACTCTGGCTCACCTCTGAGTTAAGTGTCAACTGCCGGGTTAAACATTAGAGGGGACCCTTTGCTTTTCTTTATTTCCTGGGATTATATACACTGTAGATCAAAATTAGAGAACAAACTGTTAATACTTGATTCATTTTTAAAGATTGTTATTTTTGTATTGTTCAGAGTTCGATAGAATATCGGCTGTGGCTATACCACTGCTGTACTAGGATTGTTTTTTTTAAATAACCAAGACTGAAAACACGGTGTGCAAAATTAAAGTACAGTAACCATTGTGTCAGAAGAAAATATTTAAACAATGTTTTCTTATGGCTATAGGATTACTAGTAGTTACTACTATGGACATCACTAGTTTCTCACTGCTCTGGTTTGATCTTGGTCCATTCTTCTTCAGTCTCTTCCACAGTTCGGTAACTGAAGTGGGTTTATTAGACATTACTTTTTTGCCGAGGATTTTACAGAGATTCTCTTTGGGGTTTAGATCTGGACTCTAGATCTGGCCACTTTATTGTTTCAATATTCTTAGCTTCAAGGAACTGCTTCACCCATTGTGCAGTGTGACAGGAGGCATTGTCTTCATGAAAGTTGCAGGCTGATTGTTCACATAAACATTTGCATTCACCCTGCCATGTAGCTGAACAAGAGGCCCAACTCCTGCTGCAGAAAACATCCCTCAAACCATGAAACTTCCTGCTTCAAATTGAATTGACTTCTTTACACACTTTAGGTTCAGTCTTTTACCTAGTCAGACGCCGAACATAATGTTTCCCGTCAGACATTAATAAATTGAACGTCCTCTCATCACTGAAGTCACTCTGGACCAGTTCTCCTCCGTCCACACAGCATGCTCCTCAGCAAAGGCAAATCTAGCCTTTTGATTCTTTCTGCTGATGAGAGGTTTGGTCACTGCAGAGTGGGCTTTCAGTCCAAATTGTCTTAAATAACGAGACACGGTGTGCTGAGACAGATCCTTGCCCTGTTCAACACTGAACTGGCGAGAAACTCCAGCTGCAGTGTTGAACTGATTCCCCATTGAGAGTCTTCTCATAATCCTGTCCTCTGGTGCACTTGTTTCACGTGGACGACCGCCTTTTATGAGGGACTTGAAAGAATCTGTGTCCTTTTAAAGTTTCAATATTCTTGAAATAATATACTTGTAACGCCCAACCTCTCTCTGACAGCTGAGAGGGTCATCCCTTTGGCCTTCATCTGGACAACCTGCTGTTGCAGGGTTTCAGTCAACTTAGAGCAGCTTGCAATCTTGCAAAGTAACCATGAGAGCTGCCAGATAAATAGGGTGTGTCCAACAATTAAGTAAATTGTCAGCAGGTGCCAGATTCACACCAATAACTTGGAGGTATCTGAAAGTGATCTCTAATTTTGCTCACAGTTTTTTTCACAATTAAAGGTTTTTGTTGAAGTGCCTTTGTTTTTTAAAAAAAAAAAAACATGCTAGTACAGCAGTGGTATAGCCACAGTGGATAGTCTATCAAATTCTGAACAATAAAGAATAACAGTATTTCAGAATAAATCAAGAATTAATATTTTGTTCTCTAATTTTAATCTACACTGTATATATGCCTTGAAGAGACATGCACTACAATAGAGAAGTCTCAGAATGAGAGTGAATACCAGTGTGGCAGCAATGGGCAGAATGTGTTTTTTGAACATTGAAGGATGTAAACATGTTAGAAAACCCACAATATACAATTATGAAGCTGAAAAAGAGCATTATATGTCCCCTCTAAAGTCTCTCAATGCTGGTGAAATGAAACAAAGTTATAGTGAGGAAAGGAAAGCACAAATAAATAATTAAAAAAAACAGTAGACAATTTTCTGCCAACTTAAGTGTTTCTGCTATTTCATTGCTCTTCTTTAGCTCTTACTCACGATTAGATAATCAGGCCTTAAGGAAAACATAAAAGCAAAAACAGATTTTTGATTAAGCATGATTGCAGTACTCCCTTGTGGACTTCCCTTTCTGTGACATAATGTGAAAGCACTCCTTAATGAGTCAAATGGTCGGAGGGTAGATTTGATAATGTGGGGAGTTTTGTAAGTATCCGCTTGCAGATGCACATAGTCAGGAGTTTCTCTCCCACAAATTCAGCACACAACAGGGGATTCGCCGTGTCAGATGCATTCTCACTTATTTGTTGCCATCTGTGTACATCAATCTTCTTCTTTACCCCCTTTTTTATTCAGGTGATGGATGCAGCATCATAGAAGTATCATAGAAATGTCATAAACACATCCATTTGTTCTCCGTGAATTCGCCAAACAATGGGTTGTATTCAGACATGGGCTGACTCTGAGATGAAAGGGGGCTAGGAGGGTAAACTTCATTTGATGCCAGTTGATTAACCTCGCTGGGTAATGTCTAGATAGTATCAGGTTTGCAGTGAATGTGTTAAAAGGGGCTTCTGTTTACATCTTCAGTCTGGCACTGCCTTCACTCTTACCAATTTTCGTCGGGAAGGTGGATTAGATTTTTACGTCTGAATCTAATGTAATTTTAAGGAGACACTCATGCGTAGCCATCCCAACATACTGGTTTTGCCATGGTTTGAAAGGGAAGTGTTGCCAGTTTTTAACAAGCTTTGTGTCATTGCTGTGTGTGCAGGTGAATGATGTTGCCAGCGGGCCCAGAACTCCCCACTCAAGTCTTGATTATACTCCCAAACAGACACATATACAGTCAACTGTGGACACCACAGATGCATGGTGGTTCTCTTTACATAATTTGCAGGGAGAATATGGGGAGCACATTGCAGACAATTCCACCTGCATGTACCACCCATGTTGCAATGATACAGAGCTGATTAACGATTGGCAAAGTTTCCCTTTGATGGAGCACAGCGAAGTAAAAGGAACTACAATGATGATACAGACATGTCGTCTGCACATAAACGCAGCTTGACAACAGGGTAAGTCACACCCCTTGTAATGATCATCTTATTGTTAATCCCCCGTTGCACTTATTAGTCAACTGCTTCTTCAATTAAGAAACCAGTGTTTTTTGGAGGCCTACCGATACCAGACAAATCATACAACTCAGTGTAGTGGGCGGGTTCGAAAGGTCTGAACAAGGGCAAGATCCACACTTGTTATCAAGTCATATATGAAAATGTTGCCTCTGGACGACTTTGCACATCAACCTTCCTAAAAAGCTTATTGTCTCTTACTCATGTTTGCAAACAGCTCTCGCCCTCCGACTGTTGGCGTAATAACTGGCTCAGTGAATGTCAGACAATCCAGAGACATTCTTGAGCACAGAGATAAGGTTAACAGCCCTTTAAAAGTGCTGAGGTGCTGAGTTTTCCAGCAATCATTTTTACCCCCAGTCTTTCCCTCGTTGTTCACTGGTCTTATCTTTTTCTGCAGAATGAACAAGCACATCTCTCTGCATATGCTACATGGAGAGCTTCTGATGATTTGTAAAGAATATCGCAGGCATGAGTTGTTTCATTGGTGTGAGCAATACAAGTAAACAACACGATGATAAAGACTCTCAGCTAAACCCGACACTGAACAAGACTATAATGGGCTGCAGAATTGCAACACGCCAGGACTTGTTAGTTGTCTTATTAAAATATATTGTTTCTTCAATTTAGTTTTAACAAGGAACAAACACTATACAGCTGCATTTAAAATGGACTTTAGTTTCACACATATTGATTTTTCTGGCTGCAATCAATAGAAACTGTCAAGGTCTTTATTTTGCCTTGATGGCATCCTGATAGGGAAACAGATGTTGTGAATGTTGATATTGAAAGTTTGGGCTTGATATTGATGGACCTGAGGGGAGAACTGCAATAAAAGTTAAATAATCTACAGACTCCAACCTCTTGATCCTGGACTGTTATCAAGTCTGCAGGAAAGGTTGCAGCACAGATTTTGCCTTTTACTGTCTGAGCTTTGGACATCCGGTCCCTGCAGTCAAAGCCTGAGAAGATACTAAAAATATCTAGGGCAAATGTCTGAATCCTGTTTTAAGTTAATTCACTCCAACAGAGTTCGAGCAGCACAGCACTCTGGCAAACACTCTGCCAACTGGGCTCATAAAATGATAATGAGAATGCTGCCGTCTGCTGACAATGAGATAGACACAGCTAACGCAGATGGCAGCAAATCAAGATTGGCTGCTTATTTCACAGTATGAAAAATACTATTATTATATTTATGATAGTTTGTCTCTCTGGCTCAATGTCTACAATAGAATAAAACGTCACTCAGAACTGAGCGGTTTCTTCTGCTGACACATGGCACCACAGTCTGGTAAATGATAGCGCAGTGCGCCCTACCACTATCATATTTGACAGGACCAAAAATCAAAGCAGCAAATTAATTTATCATAACATGTCTATTTTGGGATAGCGCTTTAAAAACTCAAGAAAAGCAAGTGCTCCCATTCCCGTACCAATGAAGTGAGCTCCAAAGCACACCGGCTGCTATTTCTGTAATCTCACTGCTCTTTGCTGCAGTCCCCAGTGAATAGCAAACATCTTTTGTTAACACTTGGAGCCCTGTGTAAGACCTTAACCCTCTGGGGGCTTCTGAAGGTATTAATATTTCACTCTCTGTACATAAACTGAATCTTAAAAGACCATCAAACTGACAGCTTGTGTTTATCTAAAGGGTCAGCTGACACAGCAGATGGAGAGAGATGAATGTGGATCCAAATCTTTTCGATCTCAGTGGAGGAGAATATGGAAATCTCCTTCCTTCCTTGCAAGATTTAAATAATATAATGCCTCCTATTGTGTAAACTAGAGTCAAGATACTACCGTGTCTGAGCAAAGTTAGTAAGGCATAAGCAGTATTTCATGAAACAACTTAATCCATTTCTCACCAGCGGTTTTCTAAATGGTCTGTTGAATAAATAATAAAAGGGGCTTTAACCAATATTTTTAAATTAACAATGGATCAGATTGTCTGTAAAAGGGTCCCTCGTAGCAACAAATTTGACAAGACGTTATCACCTGACTCTAGTTCCCCTCTGCAGCTAGAGGGACAGAGATTTTCCTCAGGAGTTGCTTGAGACCAAAGGTAGAGCATATCACTTATCTATCAATGCTAAGGAGGGAAACTGCTGCTTTTCCAGCTGGCTGACAAAACTCATCCAGTGTACTATTGCCGGCAGGTGAGCTGGGAGCTCCAGTCTCTGACGCTGTTTGCTGCAGTGACACAGAGCCAGTGGAAAATTGCCAGTTTCCCTTAAATTACCAGATAACGCTAGCACTAGCACTTGCTAGATGACGTTGGCTTTGTTAGCAAGGTGCAACAACACAGAGAACAAAAACAAGTTTACAATATTTTCAAATTTTAATGTGCCCAGTATATGTATCGCTAAACCTCTACCCTGCTGCTAGCATGGCAACCTGTCAACCACAAGGTAGCCACAACCTAAAGCACCCCCTGCTTCATCGTCTATTTTACTCTAAATGGGACCATAATTTAGTAAATGAACATCATGCTGTATTGAAGAAGGGTTTGAAACTAGCGACTGAGACCATGAACACATAAGTGAAGTAAGCACTGAGCTAATAAATCAAGTGAGAAGTAGGTTCATTTTCCCATTGACTTCCGCATTGTGTTCACTTTTCAGACCTGGAAGCTACGTCCATCTTTATTATACAGTATATGGACACACCACAAAAACTAGGCCTGGTCAGTATAATTCCAACTGATTTTTGTATCCCTACCTTTAGCCTCGAAGTTCAGTACAGGCTTAATCACTTAAGGTGGACCAACTATTCTCATTTTAATAACAAGCCAATTCTCGTAGTTTTGCTCAGATTTACGATTTATTTTTTATTTTTTAAACAAATTGTCTAATATACCATAAACCCCAATAAAATGTCAGGAAGGTATGAAAAAAAGAAATACCCAAGCCTTGAACTTATTGAGTTGTAGTGATTACAGTTTGTTTTCGCTGGCCCCAAGAGGCCTAATAATCAGTTATTACAGGTTTAAGTAGCTAAATTGATGACTTGATGAATTATTTTTTTCTATTGGTTAAGTAGTTAAAGGAACTTTACTTAATATTCAAAACAACACAACTATTTTCTATGTAAAGATATAGTGAAGTAATGGCGTCCTGATCAGGGAATGAAGTCCCTCCCTCTGTGTATGCTGTAATTTGAGCTTTCTGTTGCGATAGACAATCCAGCCTTGCATGCATGTTAGTGCATGTGGTTGCGAAAAACATTGTTATTTCACATACAAAATGTTGGGTTCTTTTCCTAATAAATAAATGTACTGGCTTCACGTTTTATTTAACTTGTTTGATCAGTTGATTTTTAACTTTAGTTCAGTCTTTGAAGTCTGTTAAACAACACAAGAGGTAATGTAGACAAATGCAGCTTAGCCCTAATTATTGGAAATCACTCTTCTAAATAAATGTTCTCAGCTCTGTGCATTTAGACTTCAGAGGGAACATCTGCCCTGTCCTTATCCATCCAAGGTACAGCAATTTGCTTTATGCTTGAGTCCTATTTGTAAGTTAAGTTCATCTGAATGGCAGACTCATTTACCAGCTTATACAGCATGTACACAGTCTAAAGCAATAAAGAAACAATAAAATGCAGTTAAAAAAACTTTGTGAAATGTATAATGTTCAGTTTTTGTTGACAACATACCAGAAAAGGAGGTGATTCACTGTGTTGTGGTGTTGTATTGAACTACATTGTATTTAAAGACGTTTTTAATGGTTTGTCGACCCCTGTTTATATATGGATGGACGAGGGTCACAGAGCAGTAGACGGGCGTTGCAAACTAGCTTAGCCTATAAATGTTGTGGTATGTGGCATTGGTCAATGTCAATAAACATTAAATTAATTGGAAACACCTTTCAATAGAGTGCGGTCCAGAATAACAACA
Source organism: Echiichthys vipera (assembly GCF_963691815.1). Classification (NCBI taxonomy): domain Eukaryota; kingdom Metazoa; phylum Chordata; class Actinopteri; order Perciformes; family Trachinidae; genus Echiichthys; species Echiichthys vipera. Next base: position 18,806,649 of record NC_139834.1, on the reverse strand, counting down.
ACACTGACTAAAGCTTTAAAAAAGACCATAGAGTTGAATCATCACATCTTTGCACACAGTGTCAACCAAGACTGAACATAAGAACCAGCAACAACATAATGACAACATATTGCAGTGCTATTGGATTGGATTGCAGTAAATGTACCCAATAAACCAGGCCACATAATATATATCTGATTCTGTTGGTGTAAGCCTTACAGGACAGACCGCTGCAGTTATGAACAGTAAATGTTCAGTACTTCTGCAGGGAGCTGTGTCAAATGAAGACCTCCCTGCATGACCTTTAAAAACTGTTGTATCAGCTTTCTCACTCTGTCATGGAGCCCTAACATGTGCACTGATTCACCTCAGTTTACACTGGCTGTAATTGATGCTGAGCAGGCCATCCATAAGCATTAAATATTGGCATCTGGCTAAGGCACAGGAAGAGGCAGCGATATGAGATAAAAGAGCATTTTTCATTCACTCCCCTCTCTGTGGTGGAAGCACTCTCAGATGTTTACCTGAGTACTTTTTTTTCTCCTATGTGAACATCTGGCACTTCCCCCACGGTTTATTCCCTTTTTACATCTGTTGAAAATGATGCTAAAAATATATGAATATTTATGTCATTCTTCTGATTTAGAAATAAAAAGTACTGTAGATACACAAAAAATAACTTTAATTAAAGTAACTGCGTGTATTAATTTGCTATCATGATGAGATTAGAATGTTAAGGATGTGGGAATATTTGATTTGGTTTGATTTTATTAAGAATTTAAAGCACAATAATTAAAATGAGTATTATGATACAATAATCCCAGAGGATTGCATTTACTAAAAACACTTATTTCCAAAGTGGTCCTCGACAGAACAACAAGCACAACACGTGGAGACATACAAAACAATGGAAACAAACAAAGCACAAAAAAATAAGGATAAACCCACTAATCCCACGTGGTTCAAACTCCCTCCCTTATAATTGAACTATCAACTCTCCAAGCATGCAAGCTTAACTTTTGTTCTTAAAATGTCCTTTTTTTTGGTTTTCTTTAATATGCAGGGGTAGGTTGTTCAATTAGGAGATCCAAGTATTGAAAAAAGAGCTTCTTGCTATTTTACATTTAACTTGCTTATTTTTATTAATTTCTACAGGTGCATTGAGGAGCATTGAGCATGTATCTAATAACATCATTCTGCACTGCCTGTATTTTGTTTTTAAGCTTTTGGGAAAACACTATCCCATGCAGCACAGGCATAGGCATAAGTGCCACGGGATTAAAGAGGCAACTGACAGTTTCTTCGCTTTTATGTTAAAAAAAACGTGTGTAACAACATAAAAACGTAAGCTTTTTTGCAATTTTCAATACATTTGTTGCAAGATCCCCTCATAAGACAGATTGGTCAGAGACTCCAGTTTGGATTCAGTAATATTAATATATAATATACAATATATTAAAAAGACAATTGCGTTCTGAGAACCAAGAAAAATAAAGATGAAAAGGGTTACAGTTGGAAAAGACAACACAGGCATCAGAAAAAAAAGAGCAAGAATAGAGGCATCTTGGGGAAAAAAGACAGGGAAAGATGCCATAAAAGTGTCTTTTATGTCAACCCAACTGGAGCTGCATGAATAATTTCAACCATTTTCTATTGCACTGTGCGAATGTGTAGTTTTGTAAATGATAACTAAACTAAAACTAAAGCATAACAAAAAGTGGGTTAGCCAGAAAGCCAACTAAGAGGAAATCCAGAGGTATCATCCTGTTATTTTTGTGCTGAAAACCCTGCCATCCCTAATTTTAGTTCCCTCAGCTATCTCCTCGTTATCACCCAAAAAACAGCCACATCTGCTGAGAAGCCAAAAGAGCTGCAGCTCTAATGTGGTGACAACATTACAACTACAGACACTATTCTTCTATTTCCAAATCTTATGTCTAAAAGAGACAGAATATATGAAACCTGCTCTAAAAAAACCCTTACTGACTTTCTGTTCTCTTTCTGTGCAAATATACTCAACACCCTAATGCTACAGGGCTGAGAAGAGTTAAACTGCTATCAAAGCGAGTGGTACTGAGCTCATATTTGATATTTACTGACTAAACTTTTAAACCCCACAGACAAAGGTCATGCTGATCGCTGTGGCAGGACATTTGCAATAAAAGGCTGTGACTCTTCAGACCCGGTACAGCCCAGTGAGAAATAAAACATCCTGTCTCTTCACTGCTTGTTGTTGCTGTAAAATGTTCTTTCACTGATTATATATGACATTAAAAATATCCTGGATCTGTTTTTATACAATAAATTTATACTAGAGAGACAGTGTATTGATTTTCTTGCAGTCCCACATGTATACAACTGGCATTTAATTTAACTGCAAATCGATCTGTATTGCAGGTACAGGAGAGTATCAGCTAGAATGGCTGTATTTGCCACATAGTGTTATAATGAGCCGGCTAATGAGGAGTTGTTACAGACTGGCACCTTAATACCTGGGTTTTGGCCAAACTGCGGTTTTGCCCAGTTAGTCAGCACAGGGGATACTCACATCAACTTAATACACTCAGATTGGGCTTCAGGCCTCTCTGTATGTGTGTGTGTTTGTGTGTGTGTGTGTGTGTGTGTGTGTGTGTGTGTGTGTGTGTGTGTGTGTGTGTGTGTGTGTGTGTGTGTGTGTGTGTGTGTGTGTGTGTGTGTGTGTGTGTGTGTGTGTGTGTGTGTGTGTGTGTGTGTGTGTGTGTGTGTGTGTGTGTGTTTGTGCGTGTGTGTGTATGTGTGTGTGGTGCCTCATTAGCAGCGGGGCAAAGTGCTGCTTTACCAGCCAGACTGTACAAGGCTTAAACAAAGTTACCCCTATTTCTCTACAGCTACTTAGTTCCTACCCCTTCCAGGCTGCTGCCAGCAACTCACAGACAAAGCACACCACACCTCCACAGTCACCCACAATAACAATAGAACATTTCTCACAGCTATTCCCATCGGGTAATATTACTGGGAATGTGTGAAATGAGGAGAGAAGCCACAGTTGAGTTTTCTTGCAGCTTCATGAGTGTTGGTAAAGTTCTTCTGCAGGAAATGCAGATCCTGTTCCATAAGTGCATTATGCACATGGGGAGCACTTTGCAAATCATGACCAAAGCATAGTTTGTCATGCACATTGATACACGAAAGCATATTGCTGCCTTGCGAGCACAGTTTCTCTGAGGCCTCAATGATCAATTATTCATCTTTTCTTTTATTACAGTTTAGTGTACAGTGCACCACAAGCACGAATAAGCACTTCTTTAGATCTGTGGCATCTGTAAAGATTAAAAGAAAAATTACAGTGTTTACATCGGACTGGTCTTTCAATTTGACTTAGACGCTGGTATTCTTTGACAACTACCTCACATGAAGATTTGCCATAAGCACAGTGGATTTATGCTTGGCTCTAATATAACTTTTTTCTTTACAAAGTACACCCATATTGTACTTTCACCCAAGCCTGCAGCCGGCGGACTTGAAGCTACTTTAAAACCTATTTTTCTACGACTGAATGAGAGTGTCTCTCTTCCAAGCGAGTGATGCTTTTAACTGCAGATTTTCATACAATCTCTAGGCCATTTCAGTAATGCAGCTAAAATATTAGTTCTTCATTTTAGAGAGAAATGAGTTTTAAAAAAGCCTCTTAGGACTAAATTCCCCTTTCTTCTTTGCATCTATGAGATCATTTAATCTAAATGCCAAACCACTTCTGAGAAATCTCATCCCGATCTACATGACAATAGTAATGGAAGAGAGTCAGAAAAGAAAGGACACGATCTCAGCAGCAGCCCATTCATGCAAAACATGTTACATGCAAAGACTGAAGCAATGTATAGAAATCTGATTACTGGATGATCATGTTTGCCCATGTGGAAAAACAAATTATTCACAGCTGGCTGTCCTTATTGTTGACAGTACATTTGAAAGGAGTTATCATCATCAGTCATGTTAGGGGACAACAGGAGCTCTCTTTAACAAATAAATCTGTCTGCTTCAGTAAAACTACAAAAAAAATCTTCTGACTCTACCAGAATCTGTTGGGGTTTTTTTTTGCACGAAAGCTTTTTCATACTGCTCGGGGTAGGAATATTAGTTATGGCTATGCCATAGAGAAATATTACACACAACATTACACAAATTCAGTACGGAACAAGAATCATATTATTTGCAGTATCTGTGTGAACATGCTTGAATCATTAGTCTGGTTCATAACAAATGTATTTTTGTATTTTTTTAACATTTAAACAAAGACACCACCAAGTACAAAAGCAAACAAATATTACATATTTCTCATGCAGTTTTCATATGGTTCATATTGTTATTCTTTCTTCAATCAATATCACTGTTTACTTCCCCTTCAGGAATACAGGTTATATCTGTTTTGATTAATGACTGATAGGGCTGATGAATTGGCCAGGGCTCAGCTTCCGCTCATAGATAGAGAGAATTAATGACTCTCCAGCCCCACTCAGCTCTTATTAGGATGGCACAGTCTAAGAGAGCCTTCAGCCATCCTCAGCTACGACTTTCCCCACGCCTGCATTCTACCAAGAAAAATTCAAAAGGACTTGGAGCCCTCCAGGAAGACAATTAGAGTCATCTTTCCCTCAGTATGCAGCGTTGCCGTGGCAAGCTACAAGCAAATTCCTATGCATAATGCAGCCCCAAAAAAACGCACCCTTCACTGGTCTGTGGGGGGATCTTCAGCGGGCTGACTGCGTGCCACACCACCCAGCCCACTCCTGAAAGTCTAATGAACTGCTAATCAAATCAGATCAGTGGGGGACTTAACTGGCTCTCATAGCCCGCAGTATATTGTGCTGCGGCGTGGCTTGAAGCCTGGACACAAATAGCAGCTCCTCCACCTCTGACACTAGGTGTTACAGCAGTGAGGAAAAGAAGGTAGCCACAAAAACCGGCTGTAGAGAGGTTTAGACAGCAGTCATGCTGCTGTGCTGTGTGGCTGCCAGTGTGTCAAAATGATAAACAGCAAGAGCATAAAAAGAGACCTCATGAAACCCTATTGAGGATGACAGAGTGGAAGGGGATAAAGGCAAGAAAACAATACAAAGACATATCCGTAGAGAGAGAGAGAGAGAGAGACTGGGGGAACAAGAGAGTGACAGAGAGAAAAACAGAAAAAGACAGATGGAAGTGAATGTGTATGTGTATGCCTAAATGAGAATATGTTCTCACCAGCTCGTTTCGGCCGGCAACTTGCTCTTAGCCCCCGGGGGACATCTTTGGCATCTCACACATGTCCATAAATATCTCTACAGGAGTGTGTGTATAGCACCATTGTATCATTCCTGGGGGCTGTAAGAAATAAAGCTAACACTGTACAGATGAGTTGACTTTAATCAATGGGAGCAATGGAGACAGCTCATTATTTATGTGGGGTCAGTAAATAGACATGCAAGAAATAAGAGAATCCACAGAAAGTCATCGACAGTTCGGGGATTTAAGGGACATTGTAGGTCCATGACTTATTTTAGTTGTCAATACGGCGGCTGAGAACATCACATCCTTTTATACCCACAGTGCACATAACTACAGTAGTTTAAACAAGTTTTAGTTACATAGAAGAAAGAATAGAAAAGGTCACACTGACTTACTGAGGTCAGCAAAAGTGTATATGGCGGATTTAAAACAACAACAACAGCAGTGGCGGGTCACAGACTGTGCAGCCATCTGCCTTCGTAGTACCACTGCTGCTGTCTGACAGCACTTTTGTTTATCTCTGCAGAACAACATGACAGAGCAGACAGCTCATCCACCTGACCTCTGCGACCTTTGCCTTGACGAATGTAAACAGTGCTGCCGCTTTTATTCTTACCACTGTGCTTATATTCATATAATTCTGGAATATAAAGTAGCCTACTGCAGCTTGGTAAAAAGAAAAACATGAGCTGTAAGTGTTAATGAGGATGCTCAACAATTTGTGGAAGTGTTGCCAAATGATCATGGATACAATATACAGTATTTGGTATACATATTGTTTTCCTGGGTGAGTTATGTATCTTCAAACCTTTCATAAAGCAGAGTCTAGAAACATACATAAATATTAAGAATATGTTCCATTAGATCATAATTCTAATCAAACTGCTATTGTGGATGTTTTTACTGTATGTGCCAGGTATGACTGTGCTCACTATTAATATGATGAAGATAAAAAATGTAAAAGGAAAATGTAGGGTCGAATAACTAAAAATAAAGCATAACCGCAATAATCCAAAGGGCACCCAGTGATGTAACATATCACAAAGCATAAGATGTGAATAGTAACAGGGGCTCCCCTGACTGTGCTTGACCCACTCATGTTCAGTTAATCACCATTTCATCTCCAGCATAAGTTTTCCACAGGGTGCATGTGTGTGTATATATGTCTGCGTGTGTGCATGTTAGGAAGAGAGATCATTTACTGTAAAGCAGAGCATGATTAATGTGCCTCTGGTTACAAGGAGAGGACGCATGCTGTGTGATAAGAGAGAAATGTGCAGCAATCCCAGGTATAATCCTGAAAAGTGAGTAGTGTGCAAATGTAGGGGGAGGGAGGGCTATGATGGGAAGCTGTCACCATAGCAACGCCCCCATTTAGTAGAAACGCACCCACCCCCAACCCCCTTAGTGTATTGTAAAAAATTACAAATATACAAATGTTACAGATGGTTGGATTCGATTATGTTCAGGACAATTACGTACAGGATTATATGTGTTTACAAAAGCACGGTGCCAGATGAGGCAGCCAAGGTTGTAGAGAGGAAGCAATCCATCATCGAATATCACAATCAGATAAATACAGATACAGTGTACTGCTTTTTGTTTATTTTCTGTTGTATGAGAAAAAATAGGCTTTCATATGTGAAAATGATACAAGACATGATTTGATCATGATTTCACATCATCCATAGTGTACTGTAGAGCTTTACCATGTATTGCTTTGTGGTACACAATGATTATCGATTTCACAAATAAAAAAACAAAACAGTTTCCTCTCTCTTGGCGCCATCTTCTGGAGAGTAAACCACAATTCAAGCAATTTCAGGGGGAGGCTCTTTACTGTACATTTATTTTTGAAGCACCTTTTTGTAGATTAATAAAATCAATCTTGATAAAGTGCCTCAAGAGTGTGTATTGATGGCATCCTGGAGTATTGGATCTGACAAATGGCTTTCATATGTTTAAGAAAATAACTGTTTTCTGAAACAGCCAAAAAAAACTCTTTCAAATTAGAAACCATATAAATTTGTTTCCATTAATGCAGCTTTTTAAAATGATATGCCAAGATATTGGTGAGTTTGCTGTCTTGGAAGGTTTTAAATATAAGAAAGAAATATTAATATATGTACGAAAAATTATAAAACAAAAGAAGAAACACTAAAACAATTGTCTGTCACAATTATTAGATATGTTGAATGGTCTAGCATCTTTTTAATATGACTTAGTACCGCAATCAGTGAGTCATAATTTTTAGAATTTTTTTCATTTAACATTAAACACATTTCACTCAGTATGTCAATCAGTTTGACTTAGTTTCACATGTTTTTAGTCAATCTTAGTTTTATCTTAATCTCATCTTTTGTGTTGTCATGTTTTCATTGTAGCAGAAACCTACCAGAGGTATGAGGAAGAAAGAAGATAAATGAGTGAATTTAAAAAAAGAAGAACATGTACAATTTGATTTAATAGATATCTTACAAAATAATTCAAACAAGTGCTGTCAAATTATATTGCATTTTCTCAGGGGAACTCTTGTATGGAAACATATGTTGTTATCATTATTATGATTAGTGTTTTATTTGAATTCATTTGTATTTTATTTAGTTTTTTGTTTCGGTAATATAAGTTATTCTTTTCTTTTTAAAACTTTATTCATCCATTATGAACTTCATTTTTGCAGAACATCAGTGCGAGTGCAGTTCACATAAACGGCAACGGATCACAATATGCCACACATGCCATCACATACACATAACATACCAGCAGTGGTCAGTAGATAAAAACTTACAAAGCACAAAACATGAAGAACAGGAAATAAAATGGCATTTAAAGAATGTAAATAAATGAATAAATAAATAGATCAGCTATCCATGACTGTGATGGATGGCTCTCTTAGACCTGAATGTGAGTGACCTGTACCTCTGGCCTGAGGTATTTGCCTATTTGTTTTAATTTTAGTTTAGTCCTTTTGTTGTACGTACTGATCAGTGGTTCCTGCTCCTGTCCAATTATTTTATTGCTTATTGATATGATTTTGTTTCGTGGGTTGAGACTGATGTTCGATAGTGACCCAAACCAGGCTATTAAGCTTATTTGATCCACACTCCACACCAGTTAGTGGTGGGTAATGCACCAAAAAGTTGTTTGCCAAGCACCCAAAAACAGAAGAAAAAAAGAAGAAACCTACCTGTCCATGACCTGTCCATGGACCCACCATGGTACAACCTCCAGGAGGCAGTATGATACACGACCAGGACGGCAGCTACACTTTAACCCCACATAGGAAGAAGAACAGGAAGAGGAAATGAAAACAAATGGCGGGGTCCGTAAACTGTTGTTAGCACTGTAACTGTCAACATGTAACAACGGTCAGCTGCGGGTGACGGCAAAGGTTGGACAAGATATTAAATAATCGCAAAGTAATGGCGTAGAGAAGCAAACCGGAGCAAGTACTTGGCCGGATAATGCGAACTACAGATGGCTAACTTACGTTGAGTTTAGCGGCTCCCTCTAACTAACTATCGTATCACCAGGACTATTTCACCTGTGCCATGTAGCTGCACTGAAACAATCATAGCCGTTAACGTTACCATAGTAACACGGAGGGCAGTGGAATAGACGACGGTTATCCCCTGTGTTGTGACAGTTATTAACAGTTAGCTCACCTGAAGGATATACAGAGAAACCTAGGACAATGCCAGCCAACGGGAAAGTGATCCCTCACACCCCGCTGGCCGTGGACTTCTGGCATGTGCGGAAGTGTCCAGGCACTCGGCTGTTTTTCCTGTCCCACATGCACAGCGACCACACGGTGGGTTTGACGTCCACCTGGAGCAACCTGCCCATCTACTGCTCACCAGTCACTGCCACGCTGCTCAGACTCAAACTGCAGGTGAGGGGAGTCACGTGAAACACATATATACTGTAACATTTTTATTATAACTCTATTTAAATGATTCCTCCTGTTATTGTTCTGCCCCATGTGTAATGAAGGTGCTGTTATTCGGATGGGAGCCGTGCAGGCACAATAATTAAGAGCAATTGATCACCTAACTGTGTTTTTGTGCTCTTACAACTGTGTTTTTGTGCTCTTATAACTGTGTTTTTGTGCTCTTATAACTGTGTTTTTGTGCTCTTATAACTGTGTTTTTGCAATCATATTTTGTGCTCATGTCTTTTTTGTAGTGTGAAAAAAACAATGTATGGCTCTATTTTTAGAAAGTTAAATTCATATTGACTGAACCGTCCTTGGGCCCAATATTAATTTTCAGTACTCAAAGTGGGTGGCAGCGCTCAGCGTGTTAGTCAGGACCAACATAATTATAAACTCAGTTTTATTTTATTTTGTTAATTGTCAGCCATGTGTTGACAGGTCTTCTTTATAAAATGACTTCTGTGACACCTTTTCTGCCCCTAATGAGATTAAACCCCTAAACCTAAGATGTGTTGAAAATATTCCAGAGAAAAATTGGGATCATTAAGGGAGTGGTTAATAATCATACGGATGGAAAGGATACGCTTTCACAACTCAACTCTTTTCTGGAGTGATATAATCCTGAACTCTTTACTTATACTCTTGCAATACCTGACTATGTGACACGATGTAGATTCCACCAATAATATTATGTCTGGTTGCTCTTCCTGTCTTTTCTTTCTCTTGTTCTGTTTGTTGAATGTCTTGAATATAAAACTGGAAAACTAAATATATATATATTATTATATTCCTGCTCAGGTGAAAGAAAAGTGGATCCATCCATTAGAGCTAGATGAGCCATACCTGTTACCATTGGATGACATCGGCAAGGAGAGGCTGACAGTCACGTTGATAGACGCCAACCACTGTCCAGGAGCTGTCATGTTTCTCTTCGAAGGCTACTTTGGCTCCATACTGTACACTGGTCAGTGTCAGAATGCACAGATAAACACCTTATGAGATGCTTCTAGGATGTAGGAAATCATTGTTAAACTGTGTTTTGTTTTTTTCCTCTTATCCCATGCGCAAAAATTTGTGTCATGGTATTTTTTAAGATTATGGCAATTTCATGGTATATCACATTGTTTTTGTTGTTTGTTTTGCATGACTCGGTCTTATTTTACATTTATATTCTATTGAGTATATAGAATATAAAAACATGCCTCAGGGTGGTGTAATTTTGTAAATTTATGTATAGTTGTTAGTGTTACAAATTATTTGTGTCAGAGTGTTGCGTGCTGAAGTGTTTTGCCCTGCTAAAGAGAGTTAAAGATGGGTTATTAGTTGTAGTTTTGAAGGTAGTAGGTAATAAGAGAAGGGTATGCCGTTAATAGGGGTTCACTCTCAATACACTCACAGCTTACCCCGACTGTAGCAACATCTGCAGCAAACAATATGATATATTTTGCTTCCTATTGAAAAGTTACAGTAATTGTTTCAGCTGTCCACCGGTATGATGGTAAATTAAAAAAACTCATACGGGAAATCATCTGGGTTAAGCTGGTATACGTCCCAACACTAGTATCATATGGTGTCAAATAATGCTCTTGTACTTTATTACAGAATCATGATGGGTCAGCACTGACACATTCTTAATTTCAGGTGACTTCAGATATAAACCCTCCATGTTGCGTGAGCCATGCTTGAGGAACAACACCACTATAGATGTCCTGTACCTGGACAACACCAACTGTGACCCCAACCGCACCCTCCCCTCCAGACAGCAAGCCACTCAACAGATCAAAGAGATCATCCGCAGACACCCAAACCACAATGTTGTCATAGGTAATTTTATTTAGATCTTTCTGAACATGTCTTATGTAGTTCCGCCTCATGTCAGCAGTGTGAACATAAAGGTCCTCGGCACTGTCAGAAACACTCAGCTCTCTTTATGTCTGCAACTCTGTGACCTTGTTCTAAACTTATGTAAAGTATGTGATAAGGTTTTTTGTTTCATTGTGGCTTCATGTGCTGTTTTGGTCACATATTTCCATTAGGGCTGGGCGATATGGCCAAAATTATATATAATTGTGCTCACTTCTGTATTCGCAACCCTCATGCTCTCTTGCACTGCCTTGCAGGCCTGTATGCACTGGGTAAGGAGTCCTTGCTGTTAGAGCTAGCGATGGAGTTTAAAACCTGGATCGAGGTGAGCTTACAGAGGATGGAGACCCTCAAAGCCCTGCAGCTGCCGGATGTCTTCACAACTGACCCAGGAGCTGGTCATATCCGAGCCGTGGAGCAGTCTGAGATCTGCTCTGCCACTTTACACCAGTGGAACAAAGAACAACCCACTTTGGCCATCTTGCCCACCAGCAGGCCCCTGGTTTCCATTCACCCCAACATTCATGTGGTGCCTTACTCTGACCACTCCTCCTACCAAGAGCTGGAGGATTTTGTCTCTGCACTTAAACCTACCTCCCTTGTACCCATTGTAGGAAACCATGTACCTGGAAGCTTCTCTGCCTTACTGCCCTGCCAAAGGCGCCATGAGGTCTTGGTACCTGAGTCAGTCCGACAGTATATGTTGAGACAGCCTGAGAGCCAACTCAGCTCATCAGCATGCACCAGCCTTCGCAGCAGACATTTCCGACCTCTTGCTCCCAAAGGGGTGGTATTTGACTCTCCTGTAAGGGGATCCAGGAAGTCATGCGAACAAGCCTGGGAGGCAAAGTGCCTGGAGCGGGATGCTTCTGAGGAAGAGATGGACACAGAAAGTATTGAAGACAACTCTGAATGCATCCGAGTGGACCTGAGCAAGAATCACAACAATAAGAAAAACAGAAGAGGGGCTGGAGACATGTGGAGCCTCAACATCGTCCGGACAGTGTCTGAAGATATGGCGTTGGCAGAGTCGGCGCCATTCAGTCAACTAAGCCAGAGCAACTTTGCTCCAATGGAGATTCTGACAAACACCAAGGCCTGCTTGAACCCTGTTAGGACCCCAAGAAAGCCTTTAGAAACTAATGCCAAAGAAATCAACCAGACAGCTTCAAAGGAAAACGACAGAATCCAGCATAGCAGACATGCAAATGCTCAGAACAACAACATATTGTCAGATGGCGATAGAATGAGTGATCATGGTGGAGAGGCAATTGATCTGGAGGGTGTCATAACACTAAATAATCACATGAACGATGAGCACTTGCAGAGCAACCTCGATAACAATTCCTGCTCTTCATCCAGCTGCCAGACTGAGGTGAAGCAGGAGTATATAGAGGTGCTTGAAAACCTTATTTTAAAGGATCTCCCCTTCACAGAGGACGACCTTAAGGTGTGTGGCCTCCTGCGTAGGGGTTTCGTGCAACAGTTTCGCCTCTCTCCTGTATGTGATGAAAGAGAGGATGACCTCTCATACTGACCCAGACATCCCATTTTTGTTTTGTGTGTGTAAAGATGAGCACTTAAAGCCAGTGTACCACTTATTTTTTCATTGGTATCTGATTTATTTGTATATATTTTTTTCTTGTAGTGCCTCGATTTTGTGCTGGAGTTTAAAAAAGGTAGACTTGTGATGAATATCTTACGAGTTCTTCCTTGGAATGGCATCATGGTAACCTCGGCCTTCTGGAGGTGTAAGCCAGGGCAGCCGAGAAAAAACAAAACACTCCTCTTGTAATGGGAAAAAATAATGTAACTTTCATTGAGCGGTGTATATAAAGACAAGGCTGATGCAGAGTTTACAGTAGTCTGTAATTGATGTTTGTAAAGTCACATTTTTCACAAGATAGTAGGCTTATTTCAATTTTATTCAAAACCAACTAGTCACTTTTCTGTTCTTCGTTTGTCAGATCTGCCTTTTTCGGCTGTGTGTGATTCATTGCCTTTGAGGTTACATTGGAAAATTTGAAGACTGCTGTCAGTTGTTTGTTTTTTTACGGTAATAAAGATTAATGGTGATTTTAGCAACACTTGTATTTTGGTTGTAGTTTTGAGTCAAGAACTTTATAATGGAAAAAACCTCTGTTAATAACTGTATGCCTATTTGAGCTGAGACGTGGCCGCACCGGCCCGAGTCCAGCCAGTTTCCCCGACGTGCACCGGGTGTGAGAGCCTGTTAATTTTATTGTGTACTTATTTCATTTTCAGTTAAAAAGAAAAGTTTTGCATAATGACCTAAACCTATTGTTATGTTTACTGCATACTGCATATACATTGATCTCATTTATGAAGAAAGCAGCATTGTTTATTTGAAAAAGGAAAATTTTCCTTATCAGAAAGATTTTGTTGTAAAACTATTATTTATGTTCAATACAGGCTCCTTATGTGTGGATTGTTTGTTTCCTCAATAAATTACCCTTCTTTTTGCAAATGAAAGTGCTGTGGTGTCTTGTGTTTTACTAAAGAACGCCAGATAGAGACTTAAGTCGGCATCTACTGAATACAATGTAAGCCAATGACTCACAGCTACTTCCTGTTGCAATGTTGTTTTTCCTCCCTTGGATGGCAGTAGTTTCTTAAAAATGGAAGCAGATGTTTTGACTTTGTCTTGTTTCTCATTTAATTAAGGTTTGAGGTTTCTGCAGCATCTTTGATCCCTGCAAAAAAGAAAATCATGTATTTTTGGTAGGGAATATAATGCTGAACAGTGATGTCTCAGCTCAACAAAATCCCATTGTTCTTCCACAGTTTATCTTTATACTGCAAATGAAGACAATAAAAATGTTATATGACTGCAATTAGTGCACTGAGAAAGAGTCAGAAAACGAGCAAAAGTCTGCTGTGCTCGCAATATGAAAATCTACATTTGTTGTATTAATATGAATATAACCATGCTGCACTCCCTGACTACACTTATGTTAGCCACCATCAAAAGGTGGTTTGAAGGTCTGCATGCCCTGAGTTACAACCAAATATATATAAATCCACTAATGAAAGAAGTCCATTACCTCTTAGAGACCATCCAACTGTTGGCCCTGATCCTAACTGCACTTTGAGAAGTGCCCTATAAAGAGTTGACTTTGTTTGATATTCAGAACGGTTCAGAAACCTCAGAGGCATCATGCTGAGACATCATAAAGTCAGCATCAGTGGGTCGTCAGATCGACATGAGCTGCCAACAGGCGTCTCCTCTTGTGCTCATAAAGGATGACTGACCGGCTCCGGCATTGGGTTACCCAAGAGGAGGGACATCTGGGATCAACAATCAGCCACAAACTCAGTCAGATTAATGATGATGACCAGTGTATGAAGTATTCAGATCCTTTACTTAAGCCAATACCACACTGTAAAAATACTCCATTACAGGTAATACCTGCAAAAATGCTACATAAGTAACAGTATAATCAGAAAAGTTTATTTAAAGAATTTAGAGCAACAGTATTAAATACAGAAAACAATAATTTTGACTGTTATTCTATTATATACCATTAGGTTATTATGACTGATGTGTTAATGAGTATTTTGCTGTTGCAGCTGCTAGAGGTAGAGCTAGTTTGAACTGATTTATCGCAACGCAAGTAATGATTATTTTCCATAACTGATTATTGTCTCAGTTATTTTTATGATAATTTGATTAACTCAAATGAGAGCAGTCAGAGATACTATTACAGAAGAGTCCAAAGTGACACCTCCACGATGTTTAATCAATAGTCCAAACTTTGAAATAACATTCAAAATGAAGTAAAAATCAAAAAATAATATGAATATAAAAATACAAATAAAATAACTATTAAGCAGCACATTTGAAGAGTCGAACCACAAAATACATTTTTGCATGAGAGATTAATTAAACAATAATCAAGTTAGTTGCCGATTAATAAATGTAATAACAAATTAAATATAAATGAATTGACTAGTGGATGGATAGCTTAATTTAATAATATAATAATAATAATTATTATAATAATAAATGTATATCAAAGCATTCTATTGATGAGTTCTTAATAAAGTAAGTTAAAAAGTACAATATTTGTTTCTGTGTTGTAATGGACTAGAAGTAGAAGGTACTATGAAAAGAAAATACTCAAATAAAGAACAAATACCACAAAATTGTACTGAAACAGGACTACCTTTTTTGTTAGTACCAGAACTTCGGTATAATACGTAGTACTAAAAAGAATAAAAAGTCCTTGGCACACAAAACAGGATTTCTTTTTTTTTATAACACATACCAACACAGTTAGTTCTTCCCCGTTGTTTCATCTGTGCAGCCTTGGGTTGAAAATTGGATTGTAGATGTCTTTTTTGTATAGCTTTGGTACTTTTATTTTTTTTTGAAAGATTAAATTTTGGCCTTTTAATGCCTTTAATTTGATGGTATAGGTGGAGAGTGGCAGGAAATGGGAGAGTAAGAGAGGAGGCAACATGCAGCAAGGGGCTGCAAGCCGGAGTTGAACCCATGGCTGCTGCGGTGAGGACTTTCAGCCTATGTGTATGGGGGTGCCTGCTCTCACCACTGAGGTACCAAGCCCGGTATCATTTTAAACACATGGTATTGGTATCAAAGCAGTAATTTACTTACAGTAGTTTGATCATGACTACACTACCCAGGTAATATGACTCCAGGACTAAAGGAGCACAACAATGCCTTGTTTTAGCTTGCTTACAGTATATTGTGTCTTAGATTATAGTCAGCTGTAATCTTTCTTGGCAGCAGAGAAGGGCGGACTCTTGTACTCCTGGGATTGGTTGAATTGTAATCAGAAGGAAACACCAGTGATTGAATTTGCATTAAGATTCCTGCATATTTTACACATGCCCGGTTATTCTCTTCAGCCCCGAATTCTATTTTAAGGCAGTGCACTAGTACTGCAAAAACCAAAAACATGTCTCTGACGAAAAAGAATAGTTTTCTTTTTACACTGCAAGGGAATATGAAGCCCCGGCAGTGAGGCCATGAAATGAGAGGAAATGAAGAATCACACACTCCCACGAGCATCACAGCAGGGTATTAGGGTTAAAGTAATGGATTCCTCACACACGCCATTACTTCAAAGTGGAAATCATGAGGACGATGCTACCTGCAAACTCAAGCCCTTTTACCTGAGAATGAGGGGACTGTTGGAATTCACTCAGTCCTCCCTTAATATTCCTGTTAAGGATGGTGCTAATTAACACAGACTCCGCTCACCTCATTATGTAGATTACGATTTAATCAGCAGATGGAAGTGCTGCAAGATGTACAGTATGGCCTTCTGCCAACAATCCATCCCAGAATGAGTGTGGTGATGGGTGTTTTTCACTTCTCCTGGTGTTGTAAAGAAGAAGGGGAGGATCCTGCTGTGTAATTTATAGCTCTGTTCCGGCGAGAGCTCTCAAAACATTCTTCAACTGTTACTAGGGAATAAAATTGGGTCCCCCCTCAAGTCCCACAAATAAAAAAGTTAATGTGCACGACAGGCCAGCACAGTGAGCTTCTGTTCTGGGTGTTGAAGCACTTAATCACAGGGAGTCTCCAGATTCACTGCTACTGTAGTATAATACAGGCAAGCTGCCTGTATTATCTTTGACTCTTTGAATAGGACAACAGGATCTACAGTTGTATTGTTTATCTTTAAGGATTTAAAAATAATATATACAGACTTTTCTGTCCCACATACCCCGTTGCCAGATGTATTTTGTCCTATGAACCCTTAAACATCACCAAACGTTTTTAATATCTTATTGTCAAGGTAAGAAAATTCGGCCATTACACGGTCATGAAGAAAACACAGCTTGTCTTCATCTGTAGAATCATTCAGTTATATACAACCTTAGAGAAAACCGAGCCCAAACCACAGCGACTTCCTGGTTGATCCAATCAGGAAGTGCCAAAAATTTCAGTTCTCTGAGTGTCCACTAGGGGCAGGTTTCATATTAGAGCCGTTTCTCATTGACCCCCCATGTTAAATACTCTGTTATCACAACATAATTAAACCTGTTTAAGGCCTGGTACAAAATACATTCTAGTCTGTATGTTTACGTCATATCTCCATGACAACACTGAGGGGGCTGAATGTTTTTTTACCAGGCAGTTTTTATTTTATTGGAGGTAAAGGTTCATGACAGTTGAGTCACTTGAGTGACAGTTAGCTGCTGGCCCTCACTTCTCCTCGGAGGTATACCCCAGCCAGATGGACTTATCTCCCCCCCACCTAAAGTCACATCAATGCCTTTTTTTGGTAAGAGGAAATGAGGCTGAGTCAAAGTCTGACAAGATGGCGACTCTCATAGGCAAAGTATGATTGGATCAAGTTGAGAGAACGGGGAGAGAACGTAGAGGCTACATCCATTTTTTATACAGTGTATGGAGAAAACACAATGTGGCTGCATCTGTGGATCCATAGAAGACATTGTGTTTGTGTTGGATTGTCAGTCTTCTCTCTTTTTTCTATACTACTTTAACTTGGAGTTGAACAAACTGGACATTTCATATTTTCATCCATTTATCTATTACTTTTAGCTATCCATTCAGACCTTTCTGCTCATTTGCTATCTAGTTTTAAAGCACACTGTCCCCACGTAAAACATTAGAAAAATGATTAGAACATACATCGGACTTGAACAAAAGATATACAATAAAATATAGAAAACTTAAATGGAGATCATAGATTAATACAATGTACATCAAGTGACAATATAATATACTAACTTGAACGCATCCCACAAAACGTCGTACATATTTTAGGTCAAATTAACATCACATATTTTGCAGATTCAGGTATGATCACCTTATTGCAAACTAACAATAACAGATGCAGTTGTTTGTAGTTCCCCTCAATCCATTAATACATTAATAACACTGAAATGCTGCTTACATATTAATTCATCAGTGTTACAGTAATAATAGGGTCATTCTGCTGCCTTATGAGTACTTTTGATACCTTATGTTGATTCGGCTGTGAGCATTTTTAATGTAGAGGCACTACTTTTACTAAACTAAATGATCTTCAACAATTGCGAGCACATCTGGTTGTTGGAGTCTGTGCAGTCATACAACCTATGTGACTTTTCAGCATCATGGACAACACCCAGTGAACACCGTTAATACAAATGCTGACTGAATAGAAAACCTAAAATGAATGTAACCTAAGGCATTTTTTTTCATTTTGCTTTTTATTAGGGTGAGGTGGGTCAGTATTAAAAAATAAATATTGCTAACATGCAAATGAATGTATTTTCCAAAAGGTTGGATTCAGCCATGATGCAGAAGGAGTCCTCGTCCCTGTGTAGCATCACATCTTAACAGCAGAAGAGGACGACTTAATTAAACCAAATGTATAAACCCAGCTGAAATGAGGATTCTCCTGGAGCAACAGAGTTCATGGCCTCAGAGAAAAAGCATCAGTCCTTGTTTTGTTTCCACTTAAATGCCTTAGTATGCTGAATAAGTTTTGAGCTGTTCTTCAAACACAACACCTTTCTGTCTCGGAGACAAGCAACAGTTCAGAGCTCAGTGTGGGTGACATCAGAAAAGCAGCTCTGGGATTGACAATAGTGGTTTCTCTCAGTCCCTCTTTCCCACACTGTCGCAGAGTTGGAATGACGGCGCTGAGCTCTGTCACACCCACGCAGCAGCAGAGGCTGTTATCTTTTTGCTCACAGTCTACTGCTATTTCTGTTGCCTCTGCCACTGTTTTTGTGAGAGGGGCTGCACGCACACGCATGCACACACACACACACACACACACACACACACACACACACACACACACACACACACACACACACACACACACACACACACACACACACACACACACACACACACACACACACACACACACAAACACACACACGGCAATGTATGTGTTTGTGTGTCTTCTGAAGGGGTGAACACACAAGGATGAGCAGGAGTGCACAGCAGTCACAAAACATGTTGTTGGAGAGAATGACAGAAGAGAAGGATTTGGGGAGCAGGGGTAAAAGCTGCCAAACCCCGGCAATTATTTTGAGGAATGTAGTTGTTGTTTTGGGTCTTTCAACGAACCAGAATCATTTTTGTCTTTCATACAGACCGTCATTATAAAATGCTTTCCACAAGGCTCAGCCTCATACTGGAATACGTCTAATTTCTATATGCTGTACGAGAAACAGCAGCAGCATTTGTTCATCGCATATTTCCACATCAAAAAGAGCCTCAATCAGGAAGTCTTAAATCCACCTGGAGACTTTCTTTCTATATTTTCTCTTTCTTTAAAAAGAAGCAGTCATTCCTCACTGTGTCTTTCTTAATATCTCATAAGACTAAAGGAGGGAGTCTCTGGTTTACACAGGCCCAGTTTCAGCTGCTTGTGGATGACTCACAGGACTGTGCTTCCCCATAGGGGGGCTCCTCCTTTCTCCTACTGTAGTCCTCATGCTCTCTCTTTCCTGTCTCCCTCCTCTGTGCTCTCTCTAATCTCCTTTACTCCTCGTTCCAGCCTCCCACCCCCTGTGTCCGCTCTCCTCCTGCCAGCTTTTCTTCCCCACCGATGCCCTTCTCTCTCCTTTTTTAAAGTCACCACTCGCCTTCTTCCCCTCCATCATCCCCTCCCTACTGTAATTTCGTTTACTTGCCTCCTCTTCTCCTTCCCCTACAGCCGCAGAGATTACAGCCCTGCCTCTGAGTCACTGAAGAGGTAATCTAAGGTGTATAGTAAATACATGGAGAGGGCGCAGCAGAGAGAACAGCTGTCAGTGTAGGAAGTATTATCTGAGCACTACGTGAATCTACCACCTACTTTCACTTATTTGAAGTCTCAAAAAGCCTTTTTACCGCTTGACAGGGCTGGTTAAGCCGGGCATTGTGTGCACTTTTCA
Organism: Echiichthys vipera; assembly: GCF_963691815.1. Lineage (NCBI taxonomy): Eukaryota > Metazoa > Chordata > Actinopteri > Perciformes > Trachinidae > Echiichthys > Echiichthys vipera. The sequence goes on along the minus strand of NC_139834.1, from coordinate 18,786,731 downwards.
GTTTGCTATTAAATGGCACACATCAACCAGGGAACTGTTCTCACTGCTGGAACTGTTTATGGCTGCTGGCAGCATCAGCACTCAGAGACGTAACAGCCATTTGATTTGCATGAGATTGAGACAGTGTGGAGTTCGTACAGTCCCCAGGGGCTGAAGGGAAATTATTAACGAGGGTATTGTGGTTTCTTTCTTTCTTTTTTTTTGTCTGTAGGGAGGGTATAGTTTGACTTTTTTATGGGTGCAGGGGTCATTTGTTTTTCTTTCCCCATGGTTATACAACCCTTACCTTTGTGAGATTCATTAAATAAAAAGAAGAGATTAAAATAATGACAAAGAGATGTTTGCTACAATGTGGCTGTTTACAGTTAATAGTTATGATGTTAATAATATGATCAGGTATATTTTCAGTCCATTTTGTCAAAATAGCGTTTTGAGCTATGTGAGAAATCCCGACACGACAGTGTATCTTTTTCCAGTATCTTTATTGCTATCAACATGTGGCATCTGCACTGTACTGTACTTTATTACTCTCTGCCAAACACGCCCACAAAAAATCCCAGAATGCCTCCTGGTGTGTCTTGTGTCACATTCATATAACTAATTACACCACATCTGCTCTTTTAAGTATACCAAAACAATATATACTTTTGGGTTTCTGGCCTATTATATACATTATTGGACATTATAAGTCCTCTTAATTAATATATCAGAATACGTTGTTTGCCCTCTGAAATGGCACATACAAGTATTTTCTGATCTGACTCCCCCACTGGTAGGAGGACATAATTGTTTGTGCCTCACAAAACTGCTACAAATCACTTACACAGTTAGTACTTCCATTTGGGGCGGACTCTATAGCTCGACTGGTAAAGTGTTCGTCCCATATAGACTGAGTCCTTGGCAGCAAACCAGGTTTGAATCCAACCTGTGGCCCTTTGCTGCGTGTCTCCCCTATCTCAATACTCAAAGGGGGAATTGTTGGGTCTTTGTAAATCATAAATAAGTCATAGAGTGTGGTCTTTACCTATTCTGTAAAGTGTCCTGAGATAACTTTTGTTATGAATTGGCACTGTAAATAAAACTGAATTGAATCTCCTGAATGTCTATCACTCTCTAATACAGGCATAAAAAATATCTCTAAAAACAATGAATACTTCCATTTTATGATATGACTGTATGATGTAAATATGGTTAAGGTTTGGTTAGGTATAGGCAAATGTAACCTATTTAGTGGCTGCAAAATTAATATTGGACCAGTGTCTTGGCTCACAGGGAGGGGTTGAAGATGAGAAAAGGACAGAGTAAGTAGCTGGAGTGAAGTTTAATATGGTAAACTATGTTGAAAGCCTTTTAGTAAAAATATTACAATTCAAGACGGCATTACTACCCTGGTCATGCTGTTGACAAACAAGCAATGATTATCGACTATGAAAGGGAAAGGAACAGCGTCTCCATGAGTTTAACCTGCTAAATTATTTTAAAACATTGGTTAATGAGGGCGTATATATATATGTGTCTATGGCTATTTAAGGCAGCAATTAGCAGTTATTCTAATTATAAATCTAATTATTTTCTTTGTGTAATTGGTCTACTAACCACTACATTTAGCTTAAGATATGACTTAAACAGTTATCAATTATCACAGTTATTGCAGATTAATTTTAAAGTTGCTCTCCTAATTGATTAATCAGCAGTTTATTTCACCTGCAAATAGTTTCTAGCACAGACTAGTCAGCAATTAAAAACATGCATTGACATTAAGACTGTGTTTTTCTACCTTCTCAGTATTCTCCTGTTTTGTGCTGTGTAGCATCGCATAAAATCCCCAAAATATCATTTTCAAATTCCGTGTTGTTTTTGTCCGTAATGGGATTGCATTTTTATGAGGAACAGGCTGTTCCAGCATGCAGCAAACAAACAGTGAATAATGCTCAGCCTGCCAGAACGTAATGACATGCAACTTGTCAGACTCCCCACTGAGAAGTCAGCCGTCTGTAGGGACTCACTTCCATTGGATTTGAGTCAAATTTCATCCCTTAAAGGCAGATGATGTCATATTCATAAATGTGATTTCAAATATCTCCACTATTTCCTTTGGTTTTAAAATTAACAGGTAGCTGACATTTGGCATGTTTGTTTTCAGAGACTGATGATTCATTCATTCATCGGCAGAGGGTGGTAATGGGAAACCACCTACCGCCCACCCTGGTTCCATTACAGTGCACAGCAAACTCACTCATACATCTAATATCAGTCTTCACCGGTAGCCTAATGATGATTTATAGCCAATTCAACGGCGGCTGGTTAATCGTTGCGGTGGAGTGCATTTGTGCTGCTGTGCGACACCAGTATTGGAGCCCTGAGGTCAGTATAGAGTTCATTTTGAATAGCAGAGCAGAAATGTTACAACAGAGAGTTGTACAATACAGTTAATGGGAGCTGATGAGTAGAAACCTTCGCAATATAACTCAAAATCTGAAGAGAAATACCTGAGCTCTACAAATTGGTGTATGTTGTTCCACCCAGCGTCATGAAACAGCCCACACCTTGCTTCTGGAGAACCTGCAGGCTGTTTGAATTGGGCAGTGTGCTGTGACATACCATGAAGAGATCTGGTTCTGGTTGGTTTCCAGGTCAATACTGAAACCGCAGTCCACCCAGATTTCTGATGAGAGTGGGAATATCCTCTGCACACCTCCCTCGCCCCTCTGTTTAACAGAATAAAAACAGGTACTGAGTCCACTTGGTAACCACACTGACTGCAGATCTCTTTCATTCACAAATGCACACTTACGGGTATGTTAAAAAAGTTGCAAACTGCAGCAAATTATTATAAGATTATTTCCTTTAGCTGATTTCTGTCCTTGATGCAGCCCAAATGTTTAAAAAGAAGCATACAAAGAAATCATTTCAAACTTTACTGCAATGTCAAGTGCCCAGACAGTCATTCATTAATGCAGTGCTAGCTCACATTTGAGATGATGTGTTCACATGGGTGATTAAAAAAACATGAGTTAATAACAGTCAATTTGAAAATTTAAAGAAACTGTGCTTACTCACTTTCTTGCTGAGAGTCAGATTAAAAGACTGAAGCTGGGCTAGCTTAGCACCAAAACGAGACTGTTCTCATTTGGCTTATAAAACGTTGCCTGCCAGAACTCCAGAGTAATTGGTGTAATTAGTTCTTAACAGAACTCTCTTGGGAATGATTTTTGCACATTATACATGTGAAATGTTACATATAAGTAGGGTATAATTCTATGTCATTAGCTGTTGATTTTCTTCCTGATGCCAGTCAGTGGTTATTGTTCAGGCAGTAAGTGGGTGGGCAGGGGAGGTGTTGGCTCTGTCTTAGGCTGGTAATTTATGGCTCCAGCTGCTGTCTCCCTCTCCCCAGGTGGACTGGTTGATTCGTCAGCAGTGCATCTCATTAGGGTGAGAAAAACACATTTCTAAGGGAAACGCATTCTGCGAAAGGACAGTGCTCATCACTGGTTAGACTCCAGTCTCTCAGCTGCAAGAAAAATGTTATGAATGCAGCTTTTCTAATGGTTGATCCCACTCTGACAGCTGAATATATGAAAAAAGAAAATGTAGACAGCTGAGCTTAAAGGGGAATTTTACACATCAAAGTCTGTTTATTGCAACAACAAAAAAAAAAATAGGCTAACAAGAGAATTCCCACTTTTAGATTTACGTCCTTCTGGTTCATACTGGCAAACCAAGAGGCAACCTCCATGTCTGAAAAATGAGGCCAACACAGAAGTGACAAAAATCGCATTTTCCTAGAATGGCCACTTGAGGCTGGCTCCAAAACGGAGTCAACCCTCATGTTCCAGCCTGGTGCAAAAAAAGTATTTTTACCGTTATTAACATCAGTACAGGGTGTGGATTTTTAAATAACTCACCAATTCTAATCATATTGAGGCTTAAAGTTCTGCAAAAATAAAGGGCTTAGCTCTTTGATTGACAGGTGGGTGCCGTCACAGAAGACTGTAGGCTTCATTCTGCCTGCCTCAGCTCCATCCACGTTCTACCTCTTCGCCCACTTTTGGATTAGTTGAGAGACAGGTACTGCAAAGATGGCGACGGCGGGAGCCACCCACATTGAGCTTCACAGTGGCTTTTTAGAAACCTATGAGTGACATCACAGACTCATCATCAACAAGACCGTGGACACCAGAATATAGAGGTATAGGCGACAGGAAACAGCAGATATAGAGCCCAATGATATTAAACCATTTTTTTTGGAAAGAAAGTATGACCCCAATGGCTCCTTTACAGGGCAGTGTGTGGGGCCCCCATAAAACCCACTATTGTGTCTTGGGGAGTACCAGTACTGCATATGTGATAAAAAAAAAAAGTCGTGGCTCCGGAGGGAGCCACATGAAGTCTGATAAATTGTTGGTATTGAAGACTACAAGTTGAAAAATAAAAAAATAAATGTTGCAGCGTTGGAATGAAGTGATCTTACCAGACCTTTGTAGCACGCTCCTCATCTCTGCTTGATGCTAGCGGCTCATGGCTACAGACAAATGCATGGAATAAAAAACACAATATCTCTGCTTCTACTGCATTTTAATATTTTGTCACACCTTTCTTCAACATTGTTACAGAAGTGCAATGCTAAATCTGTGTAGCAGGCTTTTAAAGTTAAAAGTTATGTGTTCAAATTTACTGTTCCTCCTAACTTGCTTCATCTCATAATGACCAAACACACACAAAAAACCATCCTGCATTCTGCCAAAGTTGTCAATATTTTATTAATCTTAAGTTAAGGCAATCCATTACAAAGCATTTCACAAACCACAGTATGACGACAGTATCATGTCCAACACCTGGTTTGGAAATTATTCAGCATGCAAGTCAAAGACCAAGAGAGGTATGTAAACAACCTGGGATAAAACAGGAGTAGTGGCAAGAAGAACTCATACAGTATGTGTCTCATAGGAACAGAATGGAAAGAAACCAGAGATGCAACATGCTAAAAGTGGCTGTTATCTCTAAATAACATCCCTAGTAACAAACAAAGTCCATGGCAGATTCACTAATCAGGTGAAATGAAGGTAGACTACCAAACCTCCTGCCATTTTGGCACAAACATGCACATTGTCCAAAGAGGCCAAGTTCGACAACTGAACACATTTTGGCACTGAATATTCTTTATTGGGGGCTTATGTACATAATTAGAGTTCAGCCTCAAAGAAAATTCATTATGAAGAGATATTCAAAGCAGTTTCCACTGAGAGAAAATAATTAATTGTATTGTTGGAAAGACATCTTTTAGACTGAAAAATATATTTCATAACTTGATGCTTCACAATTGCATAAGTGTTCATTTCATATTTATAGATTTTGTGTTTGCTACTGAGGATAGCAGTTAGCTGAGGATATCTCACAGAGGAGAAATATAGAGTATAGCTTGTTATAATCTTAGTACAATGGCCAGAAAAGCCATCTTGTTTAGCACAACATACAGCCTCAACTCCACATTTTCATTTAATCTCTTCTCAGACATTTGCAGTCACACTCACAGCCTATGAGCTGCATGCTGATGCGGACTTAACATGCCTGTCAAATGGTGTACTTTTCCTTATTAAGTTTCTGTGAGTAATGATTGACTTGCGATTGTTTTTAAAAGGAAATTGTGGGAAAGAAAAAGTCTGGTCTCCTAAAAATTACATTCCCATACAACTAAACTGCACTCTCAATTTACGTGTGTAAAAGAAAAGTTTCTCTCCAGGATTGCGTTTGTTTTTTACAAACTACAAAAAAAAAAACTTTCATCCAGGAGACTGCAGTTCGTGTTCTGTATGAAACGTCAGTGTTTTTAATCTCAGGTGTTCTTTTTATATTTTGGCATGTAACCCAAACCACCATCTTTTACTAAAACAACCAAGCAGTTTTGTAGCAATCTGCAATGTTAATAAGGTGTTTAAAACAGCGTCAGTAATCAGGAAGGGAAAATCTTTCCCTCGAAACATAATTGAGAATGCAGTTAGTTGTATAGTAGTAGATGAATTTAAAGAGCTTACTTGCAACGTAAATATATCAGATATTAAGTCAGTAAATCATAATACTTCTTTAAATATATTTAATAAGAAATGTATAGTCAGATTTCCTTGTTGCTTGAATGGCTTTCTGTAGAGGTATTCTGGTATTTATGTGTGTTATGCAACTAAACTTAACGTCCTCATTTCATTGTTGATGAACAAGTGAATTTGGCAGCAGATTAAAAGCTGCTTGGTGTTCTGAGAGATGAATGTCATCACTAATGAAAAATTAAAATAAACAAATAAAGAGGGTTTTTTTTATTTAAAAAAGGGCCAAATGTGGATCTGGGTCTGTGACAGAAAAAAATTCCCTGCCTCTCTGAGTTTCTGCAGTATCATCACACCGTATCTCCTCACTGAGAGCACTAAAGCAATGGGAGTCAGAGAACATTATGTGGCTAACAACGATCGTAAAACAACATGAATTACGATAAAAACATGTTTGCTCTCAACACAAAACAAAATATCACAACAACAGTGAGAGATCGAAGCTTCACATTCTCAGAGAACAACACAACTATCCTTTGTAAACGTTAGTTCTCCAGTGTCATTCAATGAAGTACTAAATAATACCGAATAATGCGCAAACCCAACGGATTAAACCCAACGGATTAAACTCACTTCTTAATGAAACCCATGAATGATCAGTTTTTTCCTTGAGGCAACGTTAACAGCCACAGTTGAGTTGTAAACAAGTCTTGACTTTGAATATTTTACAACAAGGCTCAGTGACACCATTAACTCTCATTATTCCAAACATCATTAGTGAAGAGCTGTAAGTATAAAAAGTACAGGACACTGGTTGAGACACCGTGTAATAGTCTGTAATAGTTCTAATCTTGCAACAGTTTTATTGTCACCAACATTTTCTGTGTGTACATCTTAAACATGAGACCTGCTGCTGCTGGCAGAGTAACACCTGGGTAACTGAATTTGGATATGTTTCCATATAATAGGCACATTTGGATCGAGATATTGAGTGACTGACAGATAATAATGGAAATAATGGCCACTATAAATAGATAGGATGTACACAACTGGACCACAATGGCTGTATCATTCTTTAAAAATGTGTACACGTCGTTAAAAAAAGAAATGCAGAGAACAAATATTCTGGCTTGAATTAAATTGTGAAACAAAATTGTGAAATTGTATCTTAGGCATTAAAATGGTATCCCAGTGTTTTGTTATGAAATGGGCTGGTGTGCATTAGTGTAAAACAATGTCATCTGGGAACACTATTATTTTGAATGCATTCAAAAGACACTGAATGAATCATGAAATACGGACTCGTAACTGTTTTGGTTTTGTGCAATCAGTTGTTGTTTTCTTTTCTCTTTTTTAAAGCAAACATTCAACACCCAAATATCTCAATGCATGTTTTGTTCAGTTATCACTCCAAAACCAATCAATAAAAGGAGGGAAAAAGTGGGTATTAGTTTGACATCAGTCTTTCAAAAGTGTATTTGTAGAGTCTGACAGTAAACTGTAACCACACAAATTTAATGTGAAGAAACACAAACGGCAGGATGACGAATGAGATGTGGCAACGTGAATTATAATTTACCTCTCTGCATACAAACAAGGAAAGAACGTGTGTGCTTTGAATTATTCATCTATTCCATCTGTAAACATAGTTTTCTATGATAGATATAACTTCATTTTAATATATCAGTATAGTCATTCCCTTTTACGACATTCTTCCTGTTCATCCAATTTAAATTATGTATGTGTGAAAACACAATGTAGCATCTTTACATTATTTTCAGTGCGGTAGCTGTTGGTTCCTTCAAAATGGTTTTGAGCTTATTAACCCTATATCCTTTGTGCTTTTTATTTGGACAGTCATCAGTGCATTCTGTTAATATAAATATTACAAATAGGTTTAAGATACGGTGCAGGGAAATCAGTATGGCAACAGCTCACAGCAGGTCCTCTACATAACTGCAGTCAAAAATGATCCATCAGTGAAAATGATTCTTAAACTGCTGAATAGATTTTATCACATGCTTTTATATTACAGTCCTTATCAAAGTAGAAATGGGGATATTTTTATTACACTGGTCACAAAATATAAGATGGAAAAGTACAGGGAAAATATGACTTTAATCCCAACCCTTTAAAACCCCTTCAAATGAATAAATTATTTCTGCTACAAATAAATAAATTAGTATACATATGATTTCCTAGTTTAACACACACCGATCCCAAAAGGTATCACAAACATGATACACATGGCCACATTCTAATATATTTATGCCTTCAAACAGGCTCTCTCTACGGGTTTACTCGCTATCCATTACATCACCACTTTGACAGGTTTGACAGCGAACAACTAAAACCTCCTTCTACACCGGGCTCTTCTCAACGTTCTCGTCCTCAAACACTCAGAGAGAAAAAAACTCCATGATCATCAGCAGGTTCACCCAAAGCAGTCGTATTTCTCCAAAACAAAATGGAGTCTCATCATCTTTTTTGTTTAACCAAATTAATATTAAAATAAGGGTTTTAAAAGTGTTTCCATTTTCTGAAAAAGCCAATTGTGAAGGCTGGTTTTTAACCAGGACCCTGCCCAGCCCCAACGCGGAGCTGTGTGTTGGGCTCAGACGGGGTTGGTCTGGGGATGGTCGCTGGGCGAGTAAGCCGGAGGGACGGTGTTAGGTTTAATACCTCTGCTTTTCATGTAGGAGATCAGCTGGTCAGGGATCTCGGCCAGTACGTCTTTAGCCAGCCGTGCCATGCTCAGCACGTGGTTGCCCGTGCGGTCCATGTAGTCTCTGAATGGGACAAACTGTAAAAAAAATGTGTAGACTTGAAAAGAATGTATTATGTATGTCTTACAGGCTAAAGTCCTTCTAGTAACCACATTACATGTGATAATATGAAAACACTGGACCAAACAATTTATCTTTACAATTTATCAAGTATCTACATCAAATCTATTGTATCTATTGACATGAGAGTCCCACAGTAAACTACCTGTTCTCACTCCTACTTGTCAAATACGGCAACGGCATGTACATATGTCACGTAATAAACGTACCAAAATACCTAACCTAACCAAATAGTTTTGTTGCCTTAACCTACCCCCACCCTGCATGTTGAAAAATGATGCCAAGGTGTACCAAGAGCATTGAAAAGTGATGCCAAGGGGTCCTGAGCAAGCTGCCATATTTGACGATTTTCTTAATGAACACATTAAGAAAGTGTTGGAGAAAACACAAGCAGCCCAAGCTGACAGATCACAGCTCTTAAAGGTAGCCACCTGGCATGTCGTCGCCATCAAGAGTAGTTTTTGAGGAGGTACATGCAATAAGGATACATGCGTAGGCTCCATAACTACGTCATGGCCTCTTAACGCACAACCGTCATTCAAGCAAGCAAGTAAAGGACAAGGGGTCACCAAAGCACTGTGGTTCATGAGGATGAAGACCATGCACAGTAAATCTATTTGAAATCCATCCATCTGATATCTTGTGTATAAAGTTGACATATTGGGTTAAATGTGGATCTGATCTGATAAACTCATGGAGGGGTTTCATCCTCTGGGGAGTTTGAATGTCTTCAGTAAATTTAATTGTAATGTGTTTATTGTATTTATTTATTTTTGATGCTGTCATGAATGTGTACAAGTGAAAATTTATCAGAACCTGAACTATCAATATCCCCTTTTGGAGACTATCAGGCCAGTAGCTGGTGAAATATACCTCCAACATCACCATGTATATGTATGGCCACTAACGGAAGACTTTTGACCCCTGTGCCTTTGGAAAATGAGCCCCGTCCATCCCGTGACAAGCTGATAAAGAGACAAAACATTAGTAAAGCCTCACCTGAACAATGTCTCTCTCTGCCAACTTCCCCCGTGAGGAAATCCTGATGTCATCACCATCCAGCTCAACCATGGCTACAGAGAAAAGGTATTAGAGATTATCTTACCTATATAAGGAATATTGTCATACTGAAGATGTACAATAATTATAATGGTCGGGAGAGAAGCATGAAGAGTAAATCACCCTGATGCAAACAGACCACAAACTGTTTTCCACTGTTTGTTTTTACACATTTGTTTCATTTTTTTTGCTTTTGTACTGTTCTCACCATCAAACTCAGCTTGGCCCACTCCCACAATGATGATAGACATGGGGAGTTTAGCTGCCTGTTGTGAACAAGAAGGACAAACAGTCAGTTGAGGTTACATTTCCAGTTATTTGTATTTTTCTCCCAATGCACTCGGCATTCTGCAAAGTCAGAATGAATCCACACAATTCTTCAGAGAGCAGAAACAATAATGGACAAGATACAATGAAATCAACATAACTGATACATGATTTTCTTGACTTTATAATGCACCGTTTGAGTTGTCCAGGGACTGAGAGAAAAAAAATACATTATGCAGCTCATGGGGCCCAAGGCTGTTACGCCAGCCAGCATATAAGACCATATTTCAGCTAACTACTACACATTTCACATTTCCTTTTACAATGTGGAATACCAAATGAGTATAAGTAAACAAGGTTACACAATGTTCTGGACAGTGAATGAGAAAAAACTGTAAAGATAACATGCTTTATTCATAAAACATCATGCAACACACTTAAATCACTCAGGCTAACATCACCTATTCATGACCTTTGCATATAGAAATGTTTCAAACTGTTAGCGTCAGAACACAAAGGCCACGTCCTGCCTATTTAACACCAACCTAAACAAAAACTAAATAAAGATTTCATAAGGCTTATCTTCCGAAACACTTTGTAGTATGGTCTTCTTTAATGTATGAATCTAAACCACAGTCCTGATGAGGAGAATGTGAAAGCTCTGGCATGAATGAATGATGTGTGCTTGTGGTAGAAGTGCATTTACAGGGGTAAAAGTAGGTCAGCTTTCCTGGAAAAACCCTCCAGAGTGGAGAGGGCTGTCACAGATAGGAGTAGGACCATCCTCTCCATGTTCTCTATCATTATTCTCCTTCCCCATTTTATCCTTTCCTCCACTGGGCTCATACCTTGCGATGACCTCTTGCTCTATCACTAAATACATACGTTCTGTTTTACCATTTCCAGCAGCACACATCCACACATGCATATACCTTTGAATGTGACATCACATGCTGAATTATTCAGTTTACATCATTTGTTACTTTGCTTGTACTGTAAATTCACTCTCACTTCATCAATCTGGTTTATTGAACAGATCCTCCTATCTCTAAAGTGAGCCACAACACATATACACAGATGGGAAGAAGATACCTGTTCTCATAATAAAACAAAGTGTTTAGTCTCACTGAAATATTTAAACACAATGGCTGCCTTCCATGTTTCATGCATGGTTTAATAAACATTTCCCCAAAATCAAGACTGATATATCTTGTGCCTAAAATATTTCTTTGGGTTTGAACAGAGCTTGGATATACTACAAGAGTTTGTAATGACTGTGGGGCTGAAGAGATCAACAGAACAAAGTAATAGCGGTTTTAAGATGAATAGACAGAGTTCACTGTAAGGACACTGATCTAAACTTGCTGGCTTGATTAGGAATTTGGTAAAATGAGCAATAAATAATGATAAGTGCATTCAGTTGCAGTGGCAGGTTATTTTTTTTAGTAAGTAAGTGTTCAAAGTCAGCCAGACAGGTGAAGAGTGGAGAAATGAACTAAGCCAAATGCAGTTCTTCAAGTGTCTCTAAATTTTAAAATATTCATGGGTTTTATGAAGTTACTGGTCGAGCCAGCCTCCTATCCAGACAACAAACTGACACCCAGAGACATAATCCAATACCTGTGCACAAATTCATTTATATTTTGGCCTCCCAGGTCAGAGAGAGACCCTATTTTATAATTTAAAAACCTGAAATGAAATTTGGAGCTTATAGGAAAAACATCAAATGAAAGACAGCCCCAGAGGCTGTCCTGTTAGATGTGTGGACACATTCGTCATTGAAGGCTAAGCTGTGCTGGCTTGGTTTGGTTTGGACAGCACAGTTTGGTCAGCGGCAGTACTTGTAACATTACCAACAGATATCTGCAATGTGCAATCTTTAAAGATATCTATGAAGCAGCAGCAGAGAGCACATTTAAGAAACCAAAAGTGCAGAGATAAACGCCGTTGAATGAAGTAGGTCATTCAGTCCTTTGCTCTGTGGGCAGAGGCAAGTGTAGCCAGGTCCAAACTGAGAGGCAGCAGCAGGACACAGCAGGTTTCGGGCCGAGCAGTGCAGAGCAGCAGACAAGATCTTAAAAGGAAGGTGTGGCTGTTCGAATGGTTTGACTAACAGTCGCAAATTCCCTTTAAACCCAGTCTGCTGGGGGTCAGAGCACCGTGTTGCTGTGCCTCAGATGGTGCACTGGGCAAGACGATTGCCTCTAAAGTGAACCTGTCGACCTGAGAGGGAATCTCTGCTGAGCCCTTCAGCTTCCTGGGGGCTCCAATGAAAAGGTAAAATCCTGGACAAACAGAGCACCAGAGCACAGGGGGTGTGACAACTGGAGCATAAGACATCCCATAAATCCTGAAATGTAGTGCTACTGGCTTATAAACAAGAAACAGAAATCCTGAGAGAAGTGGCACAGCAAGCTAAAAGCACCCGCAGTCAATGCAGGGAGAGAGAGAGAGAGAGAGAGAGAGAGAGAGAGAGAGAGAGAGAGAGAGAGAGAGAGAGAGAGAGAGAGAGAGAGAGAGAGAGAGAGAGAGAGAGAGACGAACATCCTGCGGGTAGTGTTAGAGCAGCACTTACATTCACTATGGCCTCCTTGGTCTGAGCCATGTCTGATATGACGCCATCTGTGATGATGAGCAGAACAAAGTACTGAGACCCGTCCTGTACTGCTGCTGCATACCTGAAACAGATACAATCATCAGCACAGAGCATTGACTGAATATAAACAGCTTGCTGAAAGCAAGGCCAAAACATCTCGCCCCCTGGGGGAATTTCACAAACACGGTTTCTCTCATTTTGGGTAGTTCTTATAACACTGATGTTAGTTCAAGTTTGAATTTTTCTGATAAGTTTGGTTTTAATAAGTTATTTGATGCTATAAAAACAGGATGGAACATAATGATTGACTGCTGTGATTGACTCTCGATTGGTCTGGCGGGTTTAGACGTGACTTTGATATTGCGGCTCGAACCACCCGATCCCTACCGTGCAGACTATTGCAAATCCAAGTTATACTGGATGGCAGCGGCTGTATTCAGATTATTTTGGCTTCACTTTTGTACAGTGGCAGGAAGTAGAGAAGCGCCGTCCACCTTTATACGCAGTCTGTGGCTCAGAGTGGTTTAAGACAGTACGACACAGGCTATGTCAAAGTAAAACAAGGTTTAAAACGGCTGCCAACAGAATGATCATGGATTTACATAACTCTGACAGGTCTGAACAACCACAGGGAAAGTCGAAGAGCCTCCACGGTGAGATTAAAAACAAATAAAACATGTTTTCCAGAAAGAAAAAAAAAGGCATTGCAGCTTAATATAGACATGTAAAGAAGTGAAATATGTTGTATCGCTCTTCATGTCTCAGAGGTCTATCCAGACACTCTTTCAAAACCCACCAGAGAGAGCACAGTGAGTGTGGCCTAGTTTCAACCGCTCATCGCTGGCTGCTCAATGAATAATTTATTAAATTGTTTATGCAAGTGCAGCAGTCTTATTCTTTCAGAGAACTATTGATTGCTTAGCACTTGATTGACCATACTTTGATGAGCAACACGTCAGATTATCGTGAGAGCCAATGGCGGGTCAGAGGTTGGCCTCACTCTCACTTTCAAATTGGAAAATTTGACTTTGAGGCGCTGGCAGTTTAATGAAGGAGCGTGACCAGTGAGACGAGTGATGACTGGTGTTTAAGAGATGTTAGAGACCTTTGACTTCCTCATCTGTCATACAACAATGTAACACTCACTAGAGACACTAGATAGACGGATAGATCCATTAACGAGTCAGCTTTCTGTCTGTGATGCATGTACAACTCAGAGAGAATTGCATGTTCTGCTCACAGTCTAGTGTTAGGTGTTTTTCTGGTCTTTTTTAATCTTTTCATTATTGCTTCACCGGATGACTAATTTTACTTGTTCTGAAAAGCTGAGACACTGCAACATCTATTTATAGTATTAAAGTTGTATTAGGCAAAGAGAGAAAAGTGTAGTAAGTGGAACTTTTTGTTTGTGATTGCTTTCAGCCGAGAGTATTGA